>NW_018408783.1:54163-317076 GCF_002113885.1 Mizuhopecten yessoensis | reverse complement strand
AAGGATTACCATGTTAGTTCAAATGAATGACCTTGATCCACTTTCAACCTAATGTCCTTGTTCGACAATCAAGGTCAGAGGCGTCATATGTTTAAATCTTTTAATAGGTTCTTATGAAATCTTAAGATTACAAGTGTTAGATTAATAACAGGTGAGCGATGCAGGCCCATTGGGCCTCTTGTTAATTTCCTGGTTTGGTTTGACCATTCTAATTTTCTGGGCCCCAAAGTTGTCAAACCACCGTTTATAATATCACAAATTGATAACATTTCAAATGTCTTGACCACCCATTATCAAAGTGCCGAGAGCACTCAGGGATGCTGTGTATGAAGGATTCAAATAATGGAATAAAGGAGGTGGTATATCAGTACAGAATGGCAGTGAATAATAAAGAACATGTTGTTAAGTAAGGGTCATAATAGCCCATCCCTTAATCATAATTTTCAATAAAAATATATATAACAAGCAGAGTATTGCTAAAACAATTGAAACTTGTCTGATATTATGGTCCTTAAGTAGTGTTTCAAATCGATGGAAATCCTTCAAGGAATGAAGCTGCTACAGAGCAGACAATAATCTTTTTAATAATAGTGACAGTGACCTTGACCAGACAACCCTGCAAACAAAAATTGTTCCGTAAGATTATTGGAAAGTTTACGATTAAATAAAAAATAAATAAATAAATGTTATATAGATAATATAAATAAATAATTATGATATTATTATTACAATTTGTTATTATCATTATTAATTATACAAAAAAATAAAATGAGATTGTGTTATTTCCTGTGCGTGTAATCACAGACTTATGCAAGTCCCTTGTGTATCTCTCCTTCTCCCGATATTATAACGATGGTTAAAGACCTATATAATTATTCAGTTTCTGGTTAATGTGAATAATATGTATATACGGTTTTAATTTTTGATGTTCAATATGCTATATTCACGAAGCACTTGTATTGTACTAATCGGGCCATTATCTAGAGACTGTATTGCCTATTGGGAAGCTATCTACAAGCTTGTTAGGCACAGCTGCTGTCGCATTGGGAATCTATCTATAAACTTGTTAGGCACAGCTGCTGACGGCTATTTTAGTATAAATCAACATTCTCTTTCACTTGGAGACTTTCCATTGAGACAAAGAAAACACAAAGCCTACTTGATCAAGGACAGTTATCAAACAGTCATTCAATAAGTAGCGAGCATGAAACTACGCAATGATGGACAAGGGGAGAAAACTCTTACAGACTCAGTTTAAAGTATTGAAATACGAGACGTAGTAATTTGAACCAAATATAGATCAGAACTTTCACCGATTAAAAACGCCACTGTTAAAGATCTTTACATATTTTCTTTGATTTTTTTTCTCTTATACAGATACATTTTACCATATTATATCATTAATCATATCATGAAATAATGATCACATTATCTAAAGATCTTTTGCGGAAGGAGATGAAGTGTTTTTTTTGGGTTTTTTTGTGAAGAAATTATTTGGTCCAAAAGGCGTAGTAATCCGAGATTGATATAGTTCATGATGCTCACTGAAAAAAAACTGCCTTTTAGTAAAATTTTAACATTTTTCTTTGACTTATTGATTGTTTTCATATGTATTTCATCATTTTATAGCATTAATCTGTTATCATACCATGAAATAATCAACGCAGCATTTAAAGATCTTCCACCGAAGAAGAAAGTCTGTTGTTTGGTTTTGATTTGCCCAGGCTTAGCGAGGACCGCTATGAATGCTGTACACAGCATCCAAAAACTGATTCACTTGCTGACCCCTCTTACACATATATTTTTGAAACGACTGAGAACCATTGCAATAGATGATAAACCATTGTATTATACATCGTTATTGACATGTTAATATAGTTATGATGTCAATAAAATGGACTATAGCCACAATTAAAGACTGTCAGGTTAAACATTTACAATATGCAGTGGAACCTCGTTATTTCGAAGTCGACGGGGTCGTGGAAAAACTTTAAATTATCCGAGTATTTGAGTTATCTGGGTTCTTTAATTTGGTATGAAATTTGCTGTTTGGACATAGCACTATTACCGGATAGTTGTTGATTTTATTAATAGCCAATGAATATAATCCATGAATGAATGATATACGTAATCAATATAACAAATACAGGTATATTATTTTGTAATAAACATTCTTACAAAAATAGAGTAAGTTATTTCCGGAAAAAAACGTAACGTTACTTTCATTTAGCGCGATCAAAACGGTTGGATTAAATGTTGTTTTTGGCTAGTCTAGATCTTGACAAAGTCTTTCCAGGTCTGCATTTGTATTTGCAAGTTTGTCAAGTTTTGCTTCTAAAATGTTACATTTAAAAATCGAACTATCCCGCTGTCTCCGACCTCGTACTAAACAAAGCTGAAATGACACTTTGGGGAAAAGACGATTAGTTTCGTCTTTTCCTGATTAAGCTTAGCTTTGGCATGTTGGTGTTCATCCAGGAACTGATATCTGTCAGACAAGCTGCCAGACTGTCTGGGACTGTATTCCAACTGTCCTGTGGTTTGATGACAATGCAAATTTGTGTGTCATCAGCATAGCAATGATAGCGAAGGCTTTGGCGACGACAAATCTCTCCGATCGGTTTGGAGTACAGGCAATATTTTTCGTGGTCCTAACACCGACCCTTGAGGAACCCCGAACTTTCTCGTACTTTGTCATGTGAGGTGGTAGATCTGATGGCAACACACTAGCCTCGTTCAATCAGATAAGACTGAATCCAGCATAGTGCAGCATCAGTCCCTCCACAAGTATTCCAGACGTTTATAAAGTATGCCATGGTCGATGACGTCAAATGCAGCTGACAAGCAATGCTCTTCACTTGTTATCCAATGCAGAAGCTGTCATTTTGTACAAGAAGGAGGGCCGTCTCAGTAGAGTGTCCCATGCAGTAGGCTGATTGCAGGTTGTCATGTAGAATGTTTGCATGGAGATGAATCTCTAAACGCTGGGACACGACCTTCGCCAAGATCTTAGACAGAAAAGGGAGATTTGATACTGGGCGGTAGCTCTTTTACTCCTCCTTGTCCATTCCAGGATTCTTCAACAATGGTCTAACATGTGCCTTCTTGAAAGACAATGGAACCTTTGACTCGGCCAATGATTTGTTCATGATTGAGGAAATCAAAGGAAGCAGTGCTTCAAGACATTGCTTTAATAGGTTTGTAGGCAGTGGATCAAGCTCACAGGACTTCGATTGCGATCCTTCCTTCTTCATGAGAGGGACCAGGAGGTAGAAAGGGAGGTTCGCTCGACCGGCCTTGCCATTCATCCTGCGGTGCCATCCTGTAAAAAGAAATCATAATGATAAAATTTATCAAATCATAGGTACACAAAACACAAATTTTTATTTCATGTAGAATCTATATTTTAAACTGCCTGTGAAATTTATCCATTTTCATTTAAAGTCGTAATGAATTGACATATATGAAGCTGTTTGGTTAGTACATACCTTTGACATCATTGTTGGTACGAACTGACTGGCGATACACACACCAGTTGGCTGGAGTCCAAACTGAGCTGCGGAACCAGAACGGTCCAGGTACTCTACCAGCTGTCGCAGCTCTGGAGTAGATGCTAAGGGCATCATCTGAGCGAAGGCTGGCTCGATCTGGGTGGCAGGCAGGAAGGGAAGTGCCAGGAGTTTCCTGATGAAGCAAGGAACGCCTGAAACACCAATCAGTAGGATACTAATGACGTAACACATAAAGGTGTGACATGATCAAATTACTTAACATATATGAAACTCAAGGTGAAACCTTTTGTTAGCTCACCTGCCCAAAGGGCAAGTGAGCTTATGTCATGGTGCGGCGTACAGTGTCCGTCTGTCCGGCGTCAACTTTTAACTTTTAAACATCTTCTTCTCAATAACCAAAAGGCCCAGGGTACTGATATTGGGCCTGTAGCATGCTAGGATGAAGGGATACAAAGTTTGTTCAAATAAATGACCTTGACACACTTTCAAGGTCACTGGGGTCAAATATGTTAAAATCTTCAAACAACTTCTTCTCAATAACCGAAAGGCCCAGGGTACTGATATTATGCCTGTAGCATGCTGGGATGAAGGGCTACCAAGTTTGTTCAAATGAATGACCTTGACACACTTTCAAGGTCACTGGGGTCAGATGTCTTAAAATCTTCAAACAACTTCTTCTCAATAACCAAAAGGCCCGGGGTACTGATATTTGGCCTGTAGCATGCTGGGATGAAGGGCTACCAAGTTTGTTCAAATGAATGACCATGACCCACTTTCAAGGTCACTGGGGTCAGATGTCTTAAAATCTTCAAACAACTTCTTCTCAATAACCAAAAGGCCCGGGGTACTGATATTTGGCCTGTAGCATGCTGGGATGAAGGGCTACCAAGTTTGTTCAAATGAATGACCATGACCCACTTTCAAGGTCACTGGGGTCAGATGTCTTAAAATCTTCAAACAACTTCTTCTCAATAACCGAAAGGCCAAGGGTACTGATATTAGGCCTGTAGCATGCTGGGATGAAGGGCTACCAAGTTTGTTCAAATAAATGACTTTGACCAACTTTCAAGGTCACAGGGGTCAAATGTCGTTAAATCTTCAAACGACTTCTTTTCAATAACCAAAAGGCCCAGGGTACTGATATTGGTCCTGTAGCATGCTGGGATGACAGCCTACCAAGTTTGTTAAAATGAATGACCTTGACCAATTTTCAAGGTCACAGGGGTCAAATGTTTTAAAATCTTAAAACAACTTCTCAATAACCAAAAGGCCCAGGGTACTGAAATTAGGCCTGTAGCATGCTTGGATGAAGGACTACCAAGTTTGTTGAAAGGAATGACCTTGATCCACTTTCAACATGATGTCCTTGTTCGATATTCAAGGTCACAGGCGTCATATGTTTAAATCTTTTAATAGGTTCTTATGAATCAAACACTGATATTCTGCCTGTAGCTGTAGTTTAGTCCACTTTTAAGATTACAAGTATGAGATTAATACCAGTTGGGCGATGCAGGCCCATTGGGCCTCTTGTTTTGTTGACACCAACACATACCGCATCATCATCATCATCATCATCATATTATACGCACCTTCACGTTTCATATAGGTTGTCCTGAGTCCGAGATTCGCCAACTTCCTCATCACAGCCTGGCACCAGTGGAAAGAACAGCCCCGAAGATCCACTCCTGGAAGGACGGTTCTGATGGCGTTCCAACAGGCTGAAATGAAAAAATAGTTTTATGAGTTACGTCACAATTAGTTTTGACAATATAATCAAAATAGCCACAAAATATCTTTAAAAGAACATTGCACAAACCATTTACTTTTACCTAAAACCACGTTTTTAGATCAGTGTAACATTGCGATATACTGACCCCAGACTAAGTCTGTGTAAACATTCCAATACGTCTGCTATATTGGTTATATATAAAAGATATACACAGTACGTGTATTTATATATAAAAGATATACACAGTACGTGTATTTATATATAAAAGATATATACAGTATGTGTATTTATATATATAAGATATATACAGTACGTGTATTTATATATAAAAGATATATACAGTACGTGTATTTATATATAAAAGATATACACAGTACGTGTATTTATATATAAAAGATATACACAGTACGTGTATTTATATATAAAAGATATACACAGTACGTGTATTTATATATAAAAGATATACACAGTACGTGTATTTATATATAAAAGATATACACAGTACGTGTATTTATATATAAAAGATATACACAGTACGTGTATTTATATATAAAAGATATACACAGTACGTGTATTTATATATAAAAGATATACACAGTACGTGTATTTATATATAAAAGATATACACAGTACGTGTATTTATATATAAAAGATATACACAGTACGTGTATTTATATATAAAAGATATACACAGTACGTGTATTTATATATAAAAGATATACACAGTACGTGTATTTATATATAAAAGATATACACAGTACGTGTATTTATATATAAAAGATATACACAGTACGTGTATTTATAGATAAAAGATATATACAGTACGTGTATTTATAGATAAAAGATATATACAGTACGTGTATTTATAGATATAAGATATATACAGTATGTGTATTTATATATAAAAGATATATAAAGTACGTGTATTTATAGATAAAAGATATACACAGTACGTGAATATAAAAAAGATATATACAGTACGTGTATTTATATATAAAAGATATATACAGTATGTGTATTTATATATAAAAGATGTACACAGTACGTGTATTTATAGATAAAAGATATATACAGTACGTGTATTTATAGATAAAAGATATATACAGTACGTGCATTTATAGATAAAAGATATATACAGTACGTGTATTTATATATATAAGATATATACAGTACGTGTATTTATAGATAAAAGATATATACAGTACGTGTATTTATATATATAAGATATATACAGTACGTGTATTTATATATATAAGATATATACAGTACTTGTATTTATATATAAAAGATATGGGTCAAAGAAGTAATATGAACGGTAAAATCCCATATAACACTGGATCCTAATGGAGGTATGTCCGTAGGATACGAATTACTTAAAATAGTATATGGGGCAAAGAAGTTTTAAATTCCAACAGTGTGGACAAGTTTAGGTGGTCAAATTTTCGGAGCGATCCTCTCCTTTAAAAGATATATACAGTATGTGATAACAAAGAGTAAACATTACAACCCAAAATTTCATTTGGTAGTTTTTTTCAGATTGATCAAATTCACATAAAAATGTAAAAAAAAAGGTAAATATAAAACGACTTCTTGATAACCGAAAGGCCTAGGGTGTCGATATTTGGCCAGAAGCAAACTTGGATGAAGGGCTACAAAGTTTGTTCAAATGAATGACCTTCACCCATATTCGAGGTCACAGGGGTCAAATATGTTTAAAACTTTAAACAACTTCTTCTGAATAACCAAAATGCCCAGGGTAATGATATTTGGCCAGTAGCTTGCTGAGATAAAGGGCTACAAAGTTTGTTCAAATGTATGACCTTCACCCATATTCAAGGTCTTCTGAATAACCATGGGTCTCAGGATGTTGATACTTTGCAAGTTGCATCCTGAGATGAAAGGCTATAAAATTTGTTCAACATAATCACTTTCAATCACAGGGGTGAAATGTTTTTAAAAAAAATAACAGGCTCTTTTGAATGAATTATAATCATAAATACTGATATTTTGCCTGTAGCTTTATTTTAGATCACTTTTAAGGTTACAAGTGTGAGATTTATACCAGGTGAGCGATGCAGGCCCATTGGGCCTCTTGTCTTTGTATCACAAAAATTACCACTGCAAATAAGCCTGAAATAATACCACTTGAATAAGACTATTCTTTCCGGCAGAATTAAGAAAGTCTCTCCAATGTGCTCTGTCCATTTCAGTATAGTCACAGAATAAATCGACAGGACCAATACATTAACACAAATGAACTGTAAAGCTAACCATGCTTTGATAACTTTAGCTACTCGTAGGTTTACCTGTATTTCTGCAAAACCTTATCTCCCTTAGTAGAACATTGGACTAACCTGAATAGCCGGATTTGAATGAAGTCGGTCTATTTGGAGGGTCGAACGGTATTTGTGAGTTAGCTTTATCTCCCTCAGATGTAATATTAGACTCACCCAATCAGTCATATTTTAGATGATTTTGTGCCGCTTTTGTAACACAGGTCAACTAAATGAAGTACTAGAAGAGACGTATATATTGTAATAAAAACGTATTTGGTAATACACATAATATTTGATAATATCAAATATATATGAATTGTTTACAGATAGTGAACGGCAATAGATGGAGTGCGATATTTACTCTGTCAAACATGAACATCAAAAGGATTTTTTTATCAGTACTAACACGGACTTAGATCTAATTCCGTGGTACCAGAGACGTATATAAATGTTACATACCTCTCTGGTGGTACTAATGAAACATGATAGGTTGTGTTCAAGACAGGGATTAAAGACATGTTTGTTACAAACTTGTTACACATTTATTCAATTTAATAACGCAGTGTTTCTATATTTACTGTTTTTATGTTTTGAAAATATATCTTTGCTATATTATAGAAGTTTTTTTTGTACTAGAGTGGAACCTACTTATTATGATGTCGCTCAAATAGTTTATTATGATATGGTCAAAGGTTGGATCCCGTTATTACAATATTTTTTTCTGCCGTGAATGGATTTTATAAGATAAAGACTCAGGTAAGTTGGCGGTGTTTGACACAAGGACATTTGAACAATAGGTCGAGCTAACTGTACATCGCCCGAGGTGATCATGCAACCCGACACTCCAGGTAACATTTTCACACCTCGATTCACCCCCGTCGGTGGAAAACAAAAGATCGACCATCGCTTTCTAGTCATAACAAAACATGTGCGGTAGTCAATTGCTATCTAAATTACACTGTAGGAAAATCTTGTGTTTTAGTTAATGGCAAATGTTCGAAATTTTTTCTAATAAAGTTGGATTGATGCAGGGGGAAATTTTGTCCCCGTTACTTTTTTCTTTCTTTTTAAATGACTTTGAAAATAGTTTTATAGAAAATGGAGTATCCCATTATGGTTTTATGATTAACTGAACATCGACGTCAGTCCGTTCACTGTCTGCTGAATACTCAGTATCAAAATACTGTATCAGATATTGTAGGAGTTTCATGTTAAACACTGCGGGTGGATGTATAACATAGGTAATACATATTTTCCTCTGTACTCTTTTCGCCACTTTTTTAATAGCCTTATTAGTTATTCCTTAATTAGAAGCATGCTATCTGTCATTTTATAAGGCCTTAGTTCCTCTTGTGTTGGGATTCCGTTACAATTTAATGAGAATAGCGGATATAAACTTAACAAGGAGCAAGAGATTCTGGACAACAGTTTGTTTTTCAGTAAGAGTACTTGGTTTCCTGTCTTGCTATCTTGCATTCTGTAACGGAGTGCCATTGGCTTCTGGTGTGGTCGACATGTGGTTTAGTCTTTATATAATCTTTAGATGAGTGATTGTGAAATTCGACTTTTGATTGTCGGTATTGTGATTTATTTATACTGGAACACGAACGAGTAAGACATCGAACTTAACGTTTAAATCTTTATTGACCACCTCTAGTACTAATAATCACATGCATACCAAGTAAAGGATGAAACCATGTCAATGGTAATTGTATTTCGGTAACTATTCGGGTACTTTCTCTTCGAAATAATCCGCTGAAAACATTCATATGTATGTATCAAAATATGTTAGCATATCTTGCTTATGCATGCATGCCTTCATTAGACTAAACATGGATAAACACAGCTGTGCGTTCCGATGTTCCTGAAGCAATATTTCATCTATGCAATATCACAAGAATCTTACAGTACGTCGTCCTCGAATCGTGAAATCATATCAGTTCGTAGTAAATGACAGGCTCCGTACAGGCCGCGAACGGCGCTCAAACAAACGGTTATGTTATTCCTCATTAAATTTAGTTTAAAAAATACAAGAAAATTATATCTTTGTTGATGAGTTGATTTCCAGATTTTCTGTTTACAAATCAGCGCAAGATGTTATTGTTGTTTTGTATTTGCATGATTACTTCAGAGGTGTGCGTATTACATGAAACCTTGTCTGTGTTTTCTGAGCATTGCGAATCGCAGTAAATATTTCGGCCTTATTTTTTTTAATGAGAAATACTCTAAAAGGACACAAAACTCTCCTGTTCGAACCGTAGTTGAAGGTGGTCTGTGTCAGCTAATGGTGATAAGATATGTCCAGCGGACAATCGATTTATATATCGAGACATCTCTTGATTGACATTTCGGAACCACCTCTGTTTCTGGGTCTCATACTTTGTTTTACAATTTTCTTTGTTGACGACGTAGTATTTGCTTATTCGTTTATTTTTCAATGTTTTTTTAATTTTTAATTTTATTTTTACAAGACAATACAAAGTTGATAAACAGACAACGTTCTAAACTTATCTATAACTCAAAGACAGGGTATAATTACATGTCTACCCAAGGGAGATAAACCCAGGCAGTTTTTAAAGAATTGGAGGCCAATTTCATTACTAAACATAATATATAAAATCGCATCTGGTTCAATAGCAGGTAGAATAAAAACAGTTTTAGATAAATTAATAAATAGGGATCAGACTGGTTTTATTGCAGGGAGGTATATAGGGGAAAATACAAGGCTAAGTTATGATATCATGCAGTATGCAGAAGAAAATGAAATTCCTGGCATGCTTTTAATAATAGACTTTAAAAAGGCTTTTGACTCTGTTAGTTGGGATTTTATAAACACAGTTTTATTTTTTTTTAATTTTGGGAATGATATATGTAGGTGGATGAAATTTTTACATACTAATGCAATATCTTCTATTAATCAGGGAGGAAATCTTTCAAGTTTTTTCGAAATAAAGAGGGGTTGTCGGCAGGGCGATCCAATCGCACCTTATATATTTATTCTATGTGTAGAAGTACTTGCTATAAGATTTAGACTTAATAAGAATATTAAAGGTATTAATGTAGATAATGTTCCTATTTTATTATCTCAGTATGCAGATGATACTTCAATTATATTAGATGGTACAATAAGATCTATGAAAGAATCATTTAACGAATTAAACAGTTTTGCAAAAATTTCTGGATTAAAAGTAAATAAGAGTAAAACACAAGTTGTTTGGATTGGCAGTAAAAAATATAGTAATGATACTTACTTTCCAGAGTGGAACTTACAATGGGGAATTACAAAATTTACAGCTTTAGGCATTGAATTTAATGTGGACTTGCACCAAATTCCAAAACTTAACTATGATAAAAAATTAGTAAAGCTCAAGGCATTAATTAAAATATGGAATAGAAGGATTTTAACACCAATAGGAAAAATTAATATTATAAAGTCCCTTCTTATATCACTGTTTAATCATCTTTTTATTTCTTTACCAAATCCAGAAGAATGCTTTATTAAAAAACTGAATACTGAACTTTATAATTTTTTATGGAACAGCAAATCAGATAAAATAAAAAGAGACATTGTAATTAAGAATTATCTGGAAAGGGGACTTAAAATGCTACGTTTACAATCATTTATAGAATCTTTAAAATTAACCTGGATTAGGAGACTATATACAACAGAAGGAAAGTGGCATATTTTTTTAAAGTTATATGGAAATAGAAATATTATAGCTAATTGTGGTACTGATTATATGCTAAAATGCCAGAAGAGTTGTAAAAATTTATTTTGGAAAGATGTGCTATTAAGTTGGTGCAAGCTAAATGAAAAAATTGTAAATTTTGGAAACAAAAAGGTAAATATTCTCAAATCATCCATTTGGTATAATAAATCAATAAAAATACAAAACAAGAGTATATTTTATAAGGGAATGGTATAGGAAAGGGGTAACAATATTTTATGACTTAATTAAAGAAAGAAGAAATAAATTGTTTTACAGCCATCAAGAGTTTTCAGAGAAATTTGATATTCATACAAATTTTCTCACTTATCAAGGTGTCATTAATTCCATAAAGAAATCCATTTCACATGAGGATGTTTCTAATTTGAATGTAGATTATCCATATATCCCAATTAATTTGGAAATTTTTCTTAAACACAAAAAAGGAACTAAGAGTTTTACCATGTTTTGTGCCAAAATAATATAATATCTACCGGTAGAAAGAAGTGGGAGGAAATATTTGAATTTAACACAGAGATATGGAAGAAAATCTATACCATTCCCTTCAAAATTAGTAAAAACACAAAACTACAGTGGCTTCAATTTAGAATCAATCAACAGATTTTAACTACTAATTCATATCTTTATAAAATAGGTCTTGTTAATAGTCCATATTGTTTTCATTGTAAAACTGACACAGAAACTATAGTTCATGCATTATGGGAATGTAAAGAAGTACAAGTGTTTTTAACAGATTTTGAATCATTGCTAGATGTGTTATTAATTCCATTTGCTTTTAATAAAGAATCTTTTATCTTTGGTTTCTATGATAGAAAAAACAATGTTGATAATTTAGTACTTCTTATCATTAAACTATATATTTATAAAGCTAGATGTCTGCAAACTGGTCTATCAGTTTTAGCTTTGAAAAACTTAATTAAAGATATTTACAATACTCAAAAGTACATTGCTGTAGGTAATGGTGAAAATTATCTCGCTAATTGTAAAAGGGAATGGAAAAAATGGGAAAGATTACTGCAGGCCATATAAACCTCTCCAACCTTCCTTTTCTTTCTTGTCCCTCTCTCTTTTCATTACTCTTTTCTTTCCTATATCTTCTTCTAAAACAATACAATGGTACATAACACCTAATATCCTGGTTTCAACATGTGAAAATAGCCAAACAGTTTGTTTTTTTGTATTTGTTTGCTTCTCAACTACAATGCATACAATATTATTCTATGTATCTTGTTTCAAACTTACAAAGAAAATAATTGTTTTTCTAAATATAAGAATGTTAAAAAAAAAAATGTCAAGACAAACAAAAAACTTGTGTGAAAATTAAGAATGTGAGACTGAAATATGATGTGTTATGTTTAATGTACTGTTAAAAAAATAAAAAAAAATAAAAATAAAAAAATAATAATAAAAAAAACCGTTCTAAACTTAAGGATAATGCACTACGCAATTTAAGTGTCGTAGATTGATATTCTAGAAATGTATAGGATAACACCTGTCCTGTTACAAAAAACAACTCTAGGGAAAAATACACAAATATCTTGTTATTTGAAAAACTGTGTTTGGGCAGGTTATGTTTTATCATATTTATCACTTTCGGTAACTTCTTTGTATAACCCGAACTGTGATCAAACTTATATCATCTATGTTAAGATTATGAATATGCGTTTTCAAGAAGGCAAATGAATTTTAAATGTTACAATTGACATAATAAGTCTTTATACTATTTACCGAACAATATAAATAATATACAATTACGTTGTGTCGATACAAAGATAACCTCAATAGTATATAAAACTCCACCCTCTCCAACCCGAAACGGAGAAACCTTTCTCCCCATAGGTGGAAGTATAATCATGGTAACGACCGCCATAAACTGTTGTGGTGAGTACGCGAGCACCTGTAGGGTAACAACAACCTTTGTCATAGGTCATTGTCTGAAGTACATATAAATAAAACTGTAATTTTGAATATTATCTAGAATGGTTGACTGAAAATTGTATTGTGTAAATTTAGAACTAGTAATCATAATTTTATAGTGGAAACTGGAAGAAGGAATAATGTTGATTACTAAAAATAGAATATGCACATGGTGCGATACCCAAGGCATTGGTGACGAATTTCACTACTTGTTAAAATGTCCCTTTCTGTCTACAGAAAGGAAGTTATACTTATACATAAACTACTGTATGTAATGCTTAATGTGGTAAAGTTCTCAGGACTTATGAATACAAACAATGTTATGCAAATTGATCAAAGTTTATAAAAGTATCATGATTTGTCCTCCGTATATATTACAGTTGATATTGTATACTGTTGTAAATGTGTTTTCTCTGTACATTTATAATTTTGTAAAGTGAAATAAAGTTGAAAGAAGTTGAAAGTAACTACGTACATAATATGTACTTGTTAGAAGCTTCGTGACCACTTTTGGGTGTTATATCAAAATAAAGTTTGTGGGCGTCATTGTGTTGATAACCTGGACTTTCTCCGTGACCGTGGGTAAGTGTACGTAAGTCGGTAATAAAACACGATTTAAAGGCGTCGTCTGTTACGGAAGGAAATTTCACGTAACATGCCATTGATTTAATTCTAAGTGAAAATCTCTCCAGCTTTGCAAAACGAAACAATGCCTCCATTTGTTGTAGGCGGAGCTGGTCATTTTGGAGGACGGTATATACATGAGATTCCCTTATTTACATTAAGATTTAGAGACTTAAGACTCTTACCCTCAGGCCAGTTTTCGTGTTATTATAAATATAGTGTTCGAAACATATATGTAGTCAAAGCTTTCTTTGTTGTGACGTTCGGTAATAGAAACGATTGGAAATTTACTATTACGGACTCACACTGGTTCTTGACAAAGACTTATCTCTGACAGAGCCGCGTATTTGAAAAAGGTCACGAAGACATCGTGACAAAGTTACTTTGTCCTGGAGCAATGATGTGTGTGGTAGTCATTCGTACGTACTTTTTGTTTTATTTTCATTGTGTAATCATTTCGTGTCTATAGGCCATATTTTTAGCTCACCTGGCACGAAGTGCCAAGTGAGCTTATGCCGTGGCGCGGCGTCCGTCGTCCGGCGTCAATATTTTATTTTAAACGACTTCTTCTTAATAACCGAAAGGCCTAGGGTGATGATATTTGGCCAAAAGCAAATTGGGATGAAGGGCTACAAAGTTTGTTCAAATAAATGACCTTCACCCATTTTCAAGGTCACTGGGGTCAAATATGTTAAAAACTTAAAACATCTTCTTCTCGATGACCAAACTTCCCAGGGAGATGATATTTGGCCAGTAGCATGCTGAGATAAAGGACTACCAAGTTTGTTCAAATGAATTACCTTCAATTATTAGCTCACCTGGCCCGAAGGGCCAAGTGAGCTTATGGCATGGTGCGGCGTCCGTCGTCCATCCGTCGTCCGTCGTCCGTCCGTCGTCCGTCCGGCGTCAACTTTTTACTTTAAACAACTTCTTCTCAGTAACCAAAAGGGCTAGGGTAATGATATTTGGCCAGAAGCATGCTGGGATGAAGGGCTACCAAGTTTGTTCAAATAAATGACCTTCAACCATTTTCAAGGTCACAGGGGTCAAATATGTTAAAATCTTTAAACAACTTCTTCTGAATAACCAAGAGGCCTAGGGTGATGGTCTTTGACCAGTAACATGCTGGGATGAAGGCCTACCAAGTTTGTTCAAATAAATGACCTTGACTTATATTCAAGGTCACAGGTGTCAAATATGTTTAAAACCTTTAAACAACTTCATCTGAATAACCAAGAGGCCTAATGTGATGATAGTTGGCCAGTACCATGCTGAAATGAAGGGCTACCAAGTTTGTTCAAATAAATGACCTTGATTTATATTCAAGGTCACAGGGGTCAAATATGTTTAAAACCTTTAAACGACTTCTTCAAAATAACTGAGAGGCCTAGTGTGATGATATTTGGCCAGTAACATGCTTGGATTAAGGGCTACCAAGTTTGTTCAAATAAATTACCTTGATTTATATTCAAGGTCACTGGAGTCAAATATCTTTAAAACCTTTAAACGACTTCTTCTGAATAACCAAGAGGCCTAGGGTGATGATATTTGGCCAGTAACATGCTGAGATGAAGGGCTACCAAGTTTGTTCAAATAAATGACCTTGATTTATATTCAAGGTCACTGGGGTCAAATATGTTTAAAACCTTTAAACGACTTCTTCTGAATAACCAAGAGGCCTAGGGTGATGATATTTGGCCAGTAACATGCTGGGATGAAGGGCTACCAAGTTTGTTCAAATAAATGACCTTGATTTATATTCAAGGTCACTGGGGTCAAATATGTTTAAAACCTTTAAACGACTTCTTCTGAATAACCGAGAGGCCTAGGGTGATGATATTTGGCCAGTAACATGCTGGGATGAAGGGCTACCAAGTTTGTTCAAATAAATGACCTTGATTTATATTCAAGGTCACTGGGGTCAAATATGTTTAAAACCTTTAAACGACTTCCCCTAAATAACTGAGAGGCCTAGGGTGATGATATTTGGCCAGTAACATGCTGAGATGAAGGGCTTCCAAGTTTGTTCAAATAAATGACCTTGATTTATATTCAAGGTCACAAGGGTCAAATATGTTTAAAACCTTTAAACGACTTCTTCTGAATAACCAAGAGGCCTAGGATGATGATATTTGGCCAGTAACATGCTGGGATGAAGGGCTACCAAGTTTGTTCAAATGAATGACCTTTGCCAATTTTTTCTGAATTACTTTAAACTTTAAGTCAAGACGCTGATATTTTGACTGTAGCTTTATTTTAGTCCTCTTTTAAGGTTACAATTGTGAGATTAATACCAGGTGAGCGATGCAGGTCCATTGGGCCTCTTGTATTAAAGGTCACAGGGGTCAATTGTCTTAAAAAAACTTTTAAACAACTTCTTCTGAATAACCAAAATGCCCAGGGTGATGATATTTATCCAGTAGCATGCTGGGATATAGGGCCACAAAGTGTGTTCAAATGAATGACCTTCCCCTATATTCAAGGTCACAGGGGTCAAATATGTTAAAAACATTATACAACTTCTTCTGAATAACCAAAATGCCCAGCGTAATGATATTTGGCCAGTAGCATGCTTCGATAAAGGGCTACAAAGTTTGTTCAAATAAATGACCTTCCCCCATATTCAAGGTCACAGGGGTCAAATATGTTAAAAACTTTAAACAACTTCTTCTGAATAACCAAAATGCCCAGGGTGATGATATTTAGTCAGTAGCATACTAGGATCAAGGGCTATCAAGTTTGTTTAAATGGATGACCTTGAATCCTATTCAAGGTCACAAGGAGTAAATATGCTAGCAAGATGGGATCAATGACTACTTTGTTTGTTAAAGTGAATGACTGACTTATATTCAAGGTCACAGGGGTCAAATTTATTTAAAATCTTCTAACGATCTCTTCTGAATAGCCATGGGTCCCAGGATGTTGATACTTTGCAAGTTGCATCCTGAGATTAAAAGCTATAAATTTGTTCAACATAATGACTTAATTTGCCTGTAGCTTTATTTAAGACCACTTTTAAGGTTACAAGTGTGATATTTAAACCAGGTGAGCGATGCAGGCCCATTGGGCCTCTTGTATTTAAAAAGGGAGGTGTCGATTTCACGAAATTTCATTACACTCCCCTCCCCTTTAAAACAATGTTTGAACATTTATGCAAACGAAATTATACAGAATGATGTAATGAATTAAGTGTGTATAACTTCAGATATGTAAATCTTATAAATTTTGTTGAAACAATCATATATGTAATTCGGAAGACAATGGTAAAGCACTTGTAAGCTACAGAAAAAAACCATTGAGCCGCTTCCTTTCTCGTTTCTGAAATTCACTCTGGTTATATATTGACCTGTTCACTATTAAACGACAATACTCTCATAAAGTATGTGATTTTGTGAAGTTTACATTCCGTTATTCCCAAGAAGGATTAGTCTATGAATAATTTTGGAAATTTGAATCTTTTCAGTATATCACTGGGTTAAATTGCTCCATACGAAGCCAGTGAATTGGCAAAACCCTGAAGTAAATCTCACAAGTTAAAGTCAAGAGTCAAGAAGCGTTATTTTACGTCGCATATACATGTAACATAATAACATTAGCACTGTAGTGCTATTCTTGCAACAAAACATATATGAAACTTAACAAGGATCACAGTACTTATGAATATATATAAATATAAAAACAGGACAACAATCAAATTAGATATGCTAAAAATATACATTACAGCATATGAGATCACACTTGAAAGTCACACAAGTGTTACAAAAGACAAGTTAAGACACTATCATACTTAATGTACATATATGCTAATGTAGCAAAGTGTAAAAATGTACAGGATATACACTAATATAGTGTGAATTAAAAGGAGACAATGAAGTCATAGGAAGAAACAGAGATATAATTATGATATTGTAAAAAAGTAATGATATTTTAAATGATGGAGCTCAAATCTAAAATAAATATCAAATATATAATAAGTATATTACTGAAGTATATTAAATTAAATAACAAAAGCAACAGTGAAATTAAATAGTATAAAACTTGTAGGTAGATTCCAATGGGGGACAACTCACACTATATGGTGTGTGCAGATAGCACATGAGCAAACATTTTTGTTCCATGTGCGGAGCAGCCCACGAAACGGCTTATAGTTTTCAGCTAATCGAAGTTCATTTGGTAGGCTGTTCCACAAAGCAGCAAAACAGAAAGATCTCTTACCTCATGTGGAGGTGTTCACCTTTGAGATCTTTACCAGGTTATCTTGTCTCAGATTCCTCTAAACAAGGTTTTGTAAAATTGATGGAGAAATTTCATTTAAATTTAAAGTACAACTATGAAAACAAAACGTCAACAAGTTATTGAACTATGTCCATTTTTGACCACTCTGTGACTTAAGTTAACGCTTCGGTCAATATTCATGTCTTAGGTGGGCTAGGTGAGCTTATGTTGTGGCCTAGCGTCCATAGTCCGTCCGTCCGTCTGTCGTCAACTTTTCGATAAAAAGAAAAAAAGGCCTACAGTGAAGACATTCGGCTGGTATATTCCCTGGATGGAACCGAACAAACCTTGCAAATGACTTTGATCCTTTTTAAGATACATAGGTCAAATAAGTCTCATATTTCAAACGACTTCTTCTGAAAAACCGAAAGGCCTAGAGTTGTGATATAAAGGCTGGTAGAATTCTTGGATGGAGCCAAATAAAGTATAGAGCTTACTTTACCTTACCTAAAAAATGCCTTGACGTACTTCCAAGGGCATATAGGTCGAATATGTCAAAAACTTCAAAACTTTTCTGAAGAACTTTGAGGTCAGAATCACGATATTTGACTAATATCTTTCGTCGGTTGAGCCTTACAAGTTTTGCAAATAAATCAGACCGTGACTTATTTAAAGACTAAAGTAATACATTATGTCAAAACGGATAAGTCTAGATTCTTAATATTTGGCTGTTAGCTAGCTCGGCGCAACAAAGTCTGTCCTCTTTTCTCCTACTGGTATAGTGTATTAAGCCAGTCGTGTCGTGACGTAGGTGTGGTCAGTATAAATACACCTGATTTGTTATAATTCACTACAGGTATATGCTGGTGTCCGAAGGTAGGTACGATTTCTTTTAATTCATGTTTGTTGCCGCTATACTTCACTATCTGCTCTAAATTTTATCTGTTGTTTTATAGAGTTGTTTAGGCCGTTTAAATAGGACGATGCCTGGATTGATATTATAGCATTACTTGTTATAAGCTATATTTCAAGTACGTCTTTTACAGGGTTAACATGGTCAAATAAAAAATAAGCCATCGTTTGTAGGAGTTCATGTAAATGACAACTTTATCATAAAATATCAATAATATCAAATGTTAGCATAGAACAAAATAATATCAAAGGAGGTGTTGCATAGATGGTGAAAATCGGCCCATGAGATATTTCTGATTTTTTTAGTATAAATCAATTAATTTGAACAGATTACTTATTCAAACAACGCTTAAGCTTCATCTGGACCATAAGTGTGACTGCAGCGCCCCTTACCCTTATTATTTAATAATTTTATCTCCCCATGTGCCTTTAATGGAACCAATGTGGCAATTACAAAAATGATATCGCAATCTGCTTGAAAATGTTAAAAGCAAAAACAATTACCTTTAAAATGATATACAACTATTGGCCGTATGTGGTATCATTTTTTCATAAATTACCATTTACGCGTAAATCTAGTCCCAAAAAATGATATTTCAATTTTTGACTTTTTTGTGTTTGTGAGAATATTTACAAGATCGAGCTCGGGTTCCATCAACTTTCCATACTTTCTTAAATTATTCATTTTTATAGCATATCAAATTTTACTGATGATTCACTGGAAATGCCCACTTTTTAGAACTTCTTTTCCGTTACCCCCTTGGTTTTTATTAAATATCAAAGTACTAAAAGTACTGAATCAGTTCTGTCATCTGATCATAAAAACGTTTTGCATAACAATCAGCAACCTAGTATTGATTGATTGATTTGAAAAAAACTTTGTTCAAAAACTACAGTTTATGTTTATATACATGGAATGTGACTGTAGCGATACTTTTTTTGTGATTTTTTTTTGAAAATACGTCAATGTTGATTTACAATTTAATCCTTGGTGAAATCCGTTTTGTTTCAGAATTACATGTAAAGATTCAAAATATTTTCCAAATAACACGAATACAATGTCCTGCATGTGTTTATTGTATCAAAACCAACAATGCCACACTTTGTTTATTATACTATTAATTCATATTTTATAACGAACATATTACCGACATATTTTTGCTGCAGACATAACGCATTACCCAAAGCATCACTTTTTTCACTTAATCATCCTTACATAATTAAATTTAAACAATAGGCCAATGGGCCCTACCAGTGACAAGGGATATACTGTGTTCACAGCGAGATCATTCACATAAGGAATAAGAGACAGATATGTGTTTGGGTGTAGCCAACATACACAGAATATACAGCTTGTATAGTAAGTAATAAACAAACCCTATATCAGTCTTCGCCATCATATCGGTTATAAATTATTATTGAATATGGAATTTCCTTTATTCCTTTTGCCTTATGATTCTTGAAAAATAGTCTTGATTTCTGAACCTTCAAATCTGCGGCTATGGCAAGATGTGAAGGTCAATATTCGAACGAGCATTATAGCCTTTCATCCATACTAACTACTGTCTAAATCATAATACTATGCTTTAAAACTGTGTAAAGCTATATATTCAAAATTGAAAAAATCGATAGACTTGTATTCAAGCTACACATATCATGACCGAAGGACTTATGGTTCTTTAGGTAAATGTTTTGAAAAATTTAACATAATTGACTTTTATGACCTTGAATGACGGTCGAAGTCATATATTATTTTATTTTAATAGCCATCCATCCCATACTGCTCGAAAACATGGCCTTAGGCGTTATGGTTGCTGTGAAGACTTGTTTGAGTTTTTCTATGGATTTGACCCCACCTACCTTGAATGAGGTCAATGTGATTTATTTGATCAACAAAAATATTAATTTGGATGGATTATGCACTGTCAAATTTGAACACCAAAAGCCTATTACAATATTTGTTTAAATTCAAAATGGCGGTTATGGTGGCAATATTGGATTTTCTATTTGCTCCGAATACATGATGTTTTAATGAAGTCTAATATTTGAGTATATATTTTGAAGAAAATTTGAAAATTGAATGATTGGCAGCCAATCTGAAGTAGGGCGAAGTTCTGTGATTTCAAATAGACTTGGAAAAACACCACATGATGACGACGAACTTTTTTGAATCACCAGTACCAAGTATGATTCAATTTGTCCAATGTTTTTAGAAAGCAAGCACTACGAAGGAGAGGGAATCAAAATTGAAAAGGATAACTGAACATAACATCTTCAAATCTTGTCTGGATATTTCGGATTTCTGTCCTGATAACACACAGGCTTTATTTTTTATTGTCAGGTAGTGATTTAACTTTTGGATTAAACAATCTCAAAAGAGTTATTACTTTTTTCAGTCTTTCTATCCTGTCCGAAAATCAGCTCGTTCAATTTTTAATGTTCTTACAATTTGGCCAAGCTCATTGTCAAAATATGTAGTTGTGTATTTCAATATTGAACTATGACAGAACGATGTTTTGAAATAGTTAATGACTTTCTGTATCGAGGGCGCAGCAGACACCCGTATATGGTGCTTTTGTTGCTTTTTTAATTCCGAACTTGGTTAAACTCAGAAACCTGCAGGTAAAATTCTAGTATGCAAATTGCGACGATTTAACATCGCCCCTCCTCTTCACATTAATGATCGATTGATAGATATATATGATAGTGTACATTATTCACCATTTTTCTTGTAGACGTTAAATATCAATCTGAGTTGTTATCCATTAATCACCAATGAGCGCATTTTTACCCATGCACAGACCATACCGTACAGCAAAATCATGTTATAGACTGGGAAAACTCCAAAGTATTGTACAGAGAGAACAATCTGTTCCTAGTGGCAAACAAATGAAGAAAACTTGATTTCTAAATCGAGTTTAGGGGGCGCATATAATCTCGCACATTTATCATCAGGTATTAACAAAGACGTGTAGGCTAATGAATTGTTGGTTTAATTAATCCTATTGTACAACAAGTGTACTCACACTTTTATAGCGCAATCTAATGGAGGGCGATTGTAATTGTCATCTCGTGCATATTTTTCACATTTGTGTTTATACATGTACGTTTCACTGGTCATTTTTCTGATGGAGGTGATAGTGTACATACCGTGCTAGTCATAGAAATTGCACACATAAACACTAACCTGAATGTGCTACATAAACCTTTCTAAAATCCATACTTACCAATCTGAAGAAAAAGTTTGGAAACTAATGTGTGCATTTTTCATGACTGTAGCACTGAAGCAGCCCTTTTTCAGGTCCCACTGGAGTAAATCTTCGTAAGTCACATTCTTCATTTATACAAAATCTCAATATCACTTCCCAAGAATATCCCATACTAAATTCTAGACCAAGTAATATTGAAAACTACCATGCAACACTCTTTGTAAGATCATGTAACAGCGGTCACTCCGTACTTTCAGTAAGATAAGGGGGTACGGTTAAAGAAGTTCCAAAAGGTGGGCATATCCAGTAATCATCATAAAAAAATATTACGGAAGAAAAATGGATACCTTCAGATATTTTTAAGTGCAAACATTTGATGGAACCCGAACTGTATCATGCTTTTCTTTTAATTTGAATTTAAAATTTTGTATTTTGTGTATTTTGAAATATAATGCATGAAAGGCACAGAGTCCTAGGCATCCTGAAAATAGATGTAGGGGGCGCTGCAGTCACAAAATTGTTCCATTTGAGAAATAAGTATTGGCTTGTCATGCCAATTAATTATTTTTTGCTAAAACTTAATAAATTGGTCTTGGGCCGCCATGCAACACCTCCTTTGAACAAATTGGTTTCTGCGGGATAACTTGTTCAATATCGTTCGATTTTGATAAGACTTGGTATGCATGTACACTATGTGTTCAGACACTGAGGCTAAGTTCGAAGCTAAGCGAAATTCGCACATAATGAATTAAAATAGTGTGGTTTGATTGACCAATTGGCACAATTTAGTATCAAGCGATATTTTTTGGAACTTAGTACTCAAGTGCAATATACAAAGGCCGAAACTGGCTAAGTTAAATGTTCAACAAAATCTGAGCATGATTAATAAGCATACTACAGTTTTATTGGTCGACGGTTTCCAAACGATTACTTAGTCAAAAAAGCTGGATGAGAATTGGCAAATATTTACACTTAGTATAATAGCGAAATCTGCCAGTGATTACAAAGCAATCAGCTATGTCTCTGGTTTTAATTATGCAAGGTTAATCGGTTATTGGTAAAGGGGACATTTTCAATTTCTATTTTCTTGGTTTGAAATATGGACAAAAAGGTTACGATTTCCATGCAAATCGTTAAGGTTATAAGGATACAAGGAAATACATTTGTACTGACATTCCTTCAATTTTTAGTTATTCAAGTACAGTATATTATTTTCCTTTCACAACATCACAGGAATAGCTCACAAAGTTACTGAGTAATACAGTAGAAATGTAATCTCTTCGCCTTACTTTTCCATATGTTAATACATTTAGAAACAAGCATTTTAGATTAGCATTGGACGAACATAAAATGATGTAGTTCCAACCTGGAGTACTTATGTTTAATATGTCAATGTTGCAAATTACAAAAACGTTTAGATAAATCCTTTTTTGTGACCTCTAGCAGTACTTAACAAAAAATACCAGGAGGTTTTACCAGAATTAAAGGTTTTTCTTTAAATTATTTATATTTCTTTTTCATTTTGTTTTTTAGACCAAAAATTATGGTGCTTTATCTGAGAGCAGCCCTAATTGGGGCAGTCATCTGCTATCTGACAGATGTAACGTCAGCACAAGACAAAAAGATTGATATTCTGGAGCGAGAACTGATTGAGGAGGTTATGAGATTTGCAAAGGAGAAAGGAGAAGGAGCGGTCAAGGAAAAGAAAAAACAGAGGAAACTTTTCTTTGATAGTGGTAAAGCCTGTTTCTCATTTTTTAAACTGAAAATTCTGGATGTCGCCGATTATCATAGACATAGGTATTTGTGTGAAATGCAGGAAATTTGTACCAAAAAAAATATACTAGTTCCGGTTGTCGTCAAAATGTATATTTCGTCAATTACATTTATGGTTAGAAAAATCCACAAAGCAATAGGTCATTAGAATATAACACGAAATGCAATTTGAGTATAAAAATTCAAAATAGAAGATAAATCAAACACTTTTTATGTGAATAGGTGTAGACAAACACAACCATGGAAATAGTGTAAGACAGCTTCACCAGCTGAAGATGTCAAGTCCCGAGACTCGGGCGAAAGAGGAATACGCCATTCAGTCATTGGCTGCAACCAGGGAACTCCAACAGCTGTAAGTATATTTTTCGATTACAATCTAAGCGCAACTTGTTATAAAACGATGAAACGTCAGTCACCGAGGTCCTAATTGGTATGTAGATCTGAAATGTCTTCACGTATCTCGTGTATCATTGATCGGTAAGTGAAAATATTGCGGTTCTGACCAATGAGCTAACGGATATGTAAATTGATATCATCACGGCTCGTATGAGGGATATCTACAGCATGACTTTGTAAGTGAAGAACAGTTGTGATTTTGATGAGGACTTTGTAATCCTGTGATACATAACATTGTCAATAAATCCATAGGGAACTATACGATTGTCTTTGAGGTCTTCCTACCTATGTAAAGAAAAAAAAAACTATTGTGGCCAACAGCTTCTTGGCTGTGTACATAAGATAACAAAATATCTTTGGTCGAGGTGCCTAGTTATCTGTTCGCAAAGAACATCTGGTACTGGCCGAGCATTAAACTAAATAAATTAATCAAAAACATAACGGTTCTTCTAGAACGGCTCAATAATATATAAATAAATAAATAATGGCTCTTAGCGAGTGACTCATGGATTTATTAATCGACAATTAACGGTTCCGACCGAGGACCTCGTGGATACATATATTCATAACCTAACGGTTCTGATCGAAGATCTCGAGGTTAAATAAAAAAATGGTTTCGACCGAGGACCTCGTGGTTACATAAACTGATAACCTAATGGTTCTGACCGAGGACCTCGTGGATACAAACAACGTTATGGTTCTAATCAAGGGCTTCCTTGTTATATAAATTGAGGTTCTGAGTGTCTTCTCTGCCATTGCCCTCTTTTAGGTTTAGTTTTTCGGGATGAAGATCTAATACTTATTCGGTATGATTGTAAATATTGTTTTGAAAAACAAAAAGCATGCATATTGATAACGGATACCCCATACATCTATATATATTAACCCCCTTTATTTCTCAATATTTTCTTCAGGTTGGTAAGTATGCATTGTGTAAAGATTCATGTAGAGATGACTCGATTCAGCTACGCTTGTTTAAGGATGTACTCTTCTGAGGTTTCAATCACTTTCAAGTCTAGTTTAGATCTGGTGTAACGGGTTTTTGTAATATTAAACAAATTATGATTAAATCAAATGATGATTGATAATCAGGTTTATTAGCAAACACGCATCTGAAAAATATGTAAAAAAACTAGACGCCTGTTGTTTGTAGAACTTCACAAGAATTTAAAGATATTACCAATTCGGCGGCCATTTTGAAAATGTGTATTAAGGCCAAAATTTCACCTTTTTTGACACTAGATTGATCACTTAATTGTGTCGCCATTTTTAATTGAAGCAGTTTCAATTTTTCTGTACCACTTTATAATGTTTAATAAGCTAAAAATAATATGCAACAAACTGGAAAATTATACATTATTGACGTGTTTTTTTTTTACATATTTCGTGAAACTGAAGCACTTTTAATTCATTTAATATTAAAAAAGTTTAAAAGTAGAACTTTTTATATCAAGTGTTTAATCTGCAAAAAATGGTATTTTTTCATTAAAAAATAGGGGGTAGGGGTAACTAAAATCGGCTTTATGAGTTACAAGAATAAGATTAAGACATTTTACTTCCATAATTTAAGAGAAAATAACATTTTCATCAATTCTACAAACATTCATACACATCTGATAACACACCCGGAAGAAATTGTATGAGTTTGTTCTGCAAATGGTCAAAACCCAAATAATCACCAAAAATCAAATGCTGTGTGAAATTGGTACCTTTGACCTATATATCAGAGCACTAAAACGAAAACACGGACATATATATTGTTTTTGCAGTTTCTTCTATGCCATTAACTCCTTTTTCCAAAAATCCATATAAGAAAAAAAGTTTAATACAGGAAATGTTTGACTTCTCAGAGGTGTACATCCTTAATACTTGGTCATGCGAGAGTCTATGAATCCCCTCATCTTGATTTAGAACTGACCCTCTGCGGCGAATCCATGTGGCTTATTTATCTGCCATATGAACAGATTGCTCCCTCTGTCCAGTACCTTGGATTTATAGATAAAAGACTCCCGCACATCTTTGGCGAAGTATTAAACAACGCGTAGCTGAATCGAGTCATTTCAGTACATATTTAACAACTAATTGTACATAAGCTTACAGCGTAACTGAATCGACATCAATTTTTTGACAACTCGTACATATTTAACACCTTTGTGATCATACGCTTCACTGTGCATTTGTTTGATGAATGTGACAGAGTACATACCGTACTAGTCATCGACACATCACATATAAGCACATAGATAGGATATATACACTTATTACCCCTTTGAGAAAAATCTAGGAATCTGATTGATTAAAAACTACAGTATACCAAACCGCATTCGTAAATCTCAAGGGGTATACGAAAATCTCAGGGGGTATACGGTCATGTCACGTGATTCTCAGCAGTAATACGGTGGAATCACGTGCTTTAACGAGGGTATACGGGTCACGTGTCTTTGTATCTTGCGGCCGGGCAATGGGAGACAACTCGCATTCGTCGTCTGCTTCCGGCGATGTTTACAAAATGACAAAACGTTTCGCTTCGCATACTGATGAGGAAATACTCGCCAAAAGGGCTAACTATGTGCCACAAAACACACAAAAGTCGAACAGACGAGCGGCAAACATGCTGAGGACGTATTTAAAAGAAAAGAATCAGGAAGCACAGTTCGAGGAATTTGATAAAACGAAACTAAATGAGGTAGATCTACAGTGCCATTTTTATCTTGACAACAGAAAAGTTGACGGGGAACTGTACAAAACCAAAATAAAAGACTCAAAGGGGCAATAAATTCGTTACACGGATTTTTGGCAGGGTATACCCTGCCAAAAATCCGTGTAACTAATAATAATGTATATTAGGTATTTTTTTTACTTATCACAAGACTACTGTGTTGGACACTCCGTGCATGTTTTAAGAGTTTGCGTATCAAAATGAAAAATACCATCAAGATGAAGTTTGAACTGTTCACTGTCATTTATATGAAATATCTTACTAGTTATTTTGTACAAAATATCAACCACATTTTATAATCTTGCCACGCATTTTCCAGTGTTATGGTTGATCGAAAAATAGAGAACAGAAATAAAGTATAAAACAACGATGGTCAAAGCTATGTTTAGTATGTTTTTGTAACACAGAACTGGCCTGAGCCTGCAGGAGATCCAGTATTCGGAAGAGATCGTGTCGGAGTGGCGAAGGCAGACACAGTGCCCGAGCGTAATAACGGCGCCTCAATGTCCGACGACCAGATCGTTATACCGCACCAGCAACGGTCAATGTAATAACCTTCAGAACCCGGACTGGGGCTCAGCCGGCATCTCACAGAGACGCTATCTCGAGGCCAAATACAGCGACGGTAGATGACTTTTCGTTATATTGTATAATCGTCATCGCAGTAAGGCAAAAACGTTGATGAAGTTCACTTTGATTTTCGAGTTTAATGTACTGAATTGAACAATGCAATTTAATTATATTTTGACAATCTTTTTAACAGTTTTTGTTCACTCTTTCTTTCATGTATTTCTCAGAAACAAAACCAAACCTAGGACATAAAAAATACATAAACAGTGTTCGGTGACCTGCATGGTACATGCTAATATACATATTGTGATTTGAATAGAAGGTTTACGTATTGAAATAATTGATTAGACTTGATTTTCTTTTTACACTTTCTGTTTGCTGAGAGCAACGACTGGTATTGCAAAGTATATTTTATTTTTTCTTATAGGTATCGGTTTACCTAGAAACATGAGCAGCAGAGATTCCATTGCACTGCCTAGCGCTCGCGTTGTCAGCAACGTTCTGTTTGTAAACACGAGTTCACAAAGAACAGATAGCGAGATGTCTCTAATGGTTATGGCATGGGGACAGTTTCTGGACCACGACATCACACTCACACCCACTGCGGCAGGTAGATTAACAGCTTGATAAGACTTGTTTTATAAGCGTATTATGATTCTACTGAGTTTATATTTGTTAATTTTTTTGTACATTTGTGTGTAAAGGTCGACCACTTATTCAGTATATATTGTTTATGTGAGACAATTAAGAACTGTTTCATATGTTGTGACGTTTTTAATGTCTATAAATCCTGTATGGCAGTGATTCGTTTACAATTTATTTTTTACAGGTGAAGAAGGATCACAAATTGATTGCTGTGACACGACCGGTTCCGCAAGGTAAAACTTAATTAATTTGGTCCCATGTTTATCATATCAGTCTCCAAATGTTTGTGATGGTGATGAGATCAGGTGATGTGGAGTATGACTATTGGTTTATCAACTGCTCATTAAAGTTCCTCCTGTGTGGAGTATGACTCGGTAATATTTGCTATATTGAAGTGCCAAATCAAAACACCAGTCGATATAAAAAAGGAAAAACTTAGAGGCACAGAAAACAAAAGGAAAAACAATCTAGATAGAGTAAGATCTCTATTTGAAAATCAAGTAGTGATGACGAATGTAACTTCACTCATGTTTAAAAATCTCTGGTAAAACAATTGGGCAGGTGACCCCGTACCTTTTCACGTCCGATCGGGAAATCTAACTTATTCTGGAAATCATTACCAAATTAGAACTATAAAAGTGCTTTCACCGTAATAAGATCACCTAGAATCAACCCAATTTTCACCTGGATAGCCATTCAGAATGGAGGAAATAATTGCGACGTCACTATATGTAAAATAACCAGATAGCTGACCCGAATATTAATAAAATCAATAGGAATAAACAATTCATAGTGTCCTTGTCAGCCTTACAGAAATGCTCTTATCCTATTTTGCTCGTGGTCAAAATGGGTATCAACATTGCCATTATACAATTACACCAGTTCTACTAAAATCCAAATATCTAAGGAAGTTATCATTAAAACATAATGATATGCTAGCATGCAAAGACTATGACAATCCCGAAACCTGCTCTTAGCTATGCCAACATGTACTCACTTAAATAGTTTGATAAAATTACGTCGGCCGATCAGAATCGAGAAAATATTCGTAACCTTATCAAATATTAATTAATTTGTTCCTCTTCGAACTTGAGTATTGTCATTTTGCTATCGTATAATATTTGACTGAGTTTCATCAATGGGGAGGGTATCGCAAAGGTATTGACATAGACAATAAACAGATAACAAAAACGTGTTAAATCACTCCCGCTACAGGTAATCTGAGCATTTTACAGGATTACATTTTTGAAAAATTATAAAAAAATACTTCATTATATGAATATTTGGTTTTATTTTGTTTTATACTGGAGGACATAGTAGGAAATAATCTCATTTGTGGTGCTAAATTCTTTTTATGTCTAACTTGTCCGACGTGTATCTCAACAACTTTTGAGTTTATGCAATCCTATCGAATATTGACATTATGATCGATTATGTATTTAGTGGGTGATGTTATTTTCTATTACGCAGAGACGAGTGTTTCCCAATAACCATCCCGACGAATGACCAACATTTTAGGACCAATTGTATGTCCTTTGTAAGGTCGTCCGCCGCTGTGGACTCTTGTGATCCAGGTAAGTGCTTTATATTATATTTTGATTCCCTTGAGCACCTGCTGTGCTGTTGACTCGTGCAGTACCACCTCTACCTAAAACAGATTTAGGATGTATGCGGGTTCTAAATTATCATCACCTGGCATGAAAAACATGTTTTTAAATGAAATTTGTAGTGATTGTAAAAGAATTCGTAAAGGTATTGAAATAAAACCTTAAGGTCAGAATACAGATAGCCAGTGTTTCCTGGATTAGATGGCGATGTAGTCACAGTAAACAAGTAACACCATTGTATCTAGAAGAATGTAAGGCTATGTGATCACGTGACAACACTTTTACCTGCTATTTGTACAGCTATATGAACACGTAACAACACATTGACTTGTTGCATTTACAGCTGTATGAACACGTAACAATACATTCACTTGTTGCATTTACAGCTGTATGAACACGTAACAATACATTCACTTGTTGCATTTACAGCTGTATGAACACGTAACAACACGTTTGCTTGTCGTTATTATAGCTATATGAACAAGTAACAACACATGCATTTGTTGTATGAACACATAACAACATTTAACTTGTATGTACAGCTATATGAGCACGTAACAACACTTTAACTTGTATGTACAGCTATATGAGCACGTAACAACACTTTAACTTGCTGTTTGTACAGCTATATTAACTCTTAACAAGACTTTACTTGTTGTATTTACAGCCATACGAACACGTCACTAAATGTTAAGTTGCACTTACTGTATTTACAGCTGTATGAACACTTTTGCTTGCTGTATTTACAGCTATGCGACAGCAGACAAATGCTATCACGTCATTTGTGGACGGGTCTAACGTGTACGGATCTTCCGCAGCTGAGACCACTAATCTCAGACAATTCCGCAAAGGTAAGACCATCGACCGTCTTGAGTTGTACATAGATGATAGAACTATGGCAAGTAAGGCGGCGTTATCCTGGTGTCGCTAATAGTAAACCCCTTCGATAAAGTCAACGTTATCGAGATGTCAAGACCGGCGCCGTCCCGATTACACGAACACTGAACACCTGAAGATCAGAGGCGCCATTTTTAATTTGAGCATTCCTCTTCACTTGCTAGTTGTGACCAGACCTTGCATTTGGGTTTTTTCTCCTCGACTCTGTGTATTACTTGTGTACAGACCATCCGTTTGGTGTTAGTGTTGTTCTTACTTTATATTTGTTACTTGCGTACATACTTTGTTACCCGTGTACACACATTCCATTTATTTCTTGTGCACAACATATCCGTTTGTGCCTTGCGTACAAAATCTTCGTTTATTACTTGAGCACAGACCTTCTGTTTGTAACACAATTTTTGTTGATATGTTCAACACTGATCCGCCCTAACTTTCTCATGTTTCAGGAAAGCTGAGGTCTTCGCAAGGAAACCTGCCCCCAGCTGGAAGTGAGGACTCATGTATTGTGTCTACGACAGGGGATTTTTGTATCGAAACGGGTAAGTCTCTATGTCATAATGTTAAAGTCGGTGACGTAGTAAAGGGTAAGTATCTGTGTCATAATGTTAAAGTCTGTGACATAGTAACGGGGAAGTCTCTATGTCATAATGTTAAAGTCGGTGACGTAGTAAAGGGTAAGTAACTGTGTCATAATGTTAAAGTCTGTGACATGGTAACGGGGAAGTCTCTATGTCATAATGTTAAAGTCTGTGACATGGTAACGGGTAAGTCTCTATGTCATAATGTTAAGTCTGTGACATAGTAACGGGTAAGTCTCTATGTCATAATGTTAAAGTCTGTGACATAGTAAAGAGTAAGTCTCGGTGTCATAATGTTAAAGTCTGTGACATAGTAAAGAGTAAGTCTCTGTGTCATAATGGTAAAGTCTGTGGCATAGCGACGTGTATGTCTCTGTGTAATAATGTTAAAGTCTGTGACATAGCTCCAGGCAAGTCCTGTGACATAATGTTTAAGACTGTGACGTAGCTTAGTAGATAATGATATCAGAGCTGCGGATGTGGAAGGATTTATAAACATAAATACAAATTAAATTATTAATATAATAAAAAAAACGTGTATGTAGTGTTGTTTTCTATAAAGACTTGGGGGTTCCATGCATTTGAATCAGAATTTTTTATTTCTTGATTCGACGAAGAAAAGAATGGGCGATAAGTAATAGCAAAAGATGAATGCATTTGAACGACTAATCAGATCAATTTGTTTGAATACTTAAAGCACTTTTCTTTGTACTAGTATTTTCGGAATTATTAATACATTCTTGTGTTTTATAATTTAGAAAAATCCATTTGCCCCCTCAGGTGACGTCCGAGCTAATGTTATACCACATCTCGGAGCAAATCACGTGCTGTTCTTCCGAGAACACAACCGTATTGCCAATGAGTTGTCTACCTTGAATCCGCAGTGGAACGACGAGAAGACGTTTCAGGAGACACGGAAAATAGTATCTGCGCTTCTCCAGCAGATAACGTACTACGAATGGTTACCCAGCATCCTGGCACCAGAATTTCTGGAGATTTACAACCTAAAGCGTTCAAATAGAGATCCGTACAGCGCAAGCGTAGACCCCACCATTAAGAACTCGTTCGCAGTGGCGGCAATGAGGTACGGACACTCTCTTGTGAGCGGGTTCCAGGCATTCCTGCTCCACGACTACATGACATACGAAGTAAAGCCCATTGAAGAGACGTTCTTTAAACCCTCCATGGTCGTAGGTAACAGCGGAAATGATGTTCCAATGCTTGCACGGTGGGTCTGCGCAAACGAATCAATGAAAAGAGACAGGTAAGTGATTATGATGTTCACCTATTATATTCAAAAAGTAGTCCTTAAATAACTTGCATGATAAAGAGACAGAAACACGTAAAATTTCCCAAATTACCAGCATATATTGAACAGTGCTTTGCCACATAACACAGCGTTACACTTTAAAGGTTTAACATTTCAATTCTCTTTTGAAGGATTTTGGAGCGCGGTATCCGTGACCTTCTGTTCCTCGATTCTGAAGGTCACAGCTTTGACCTTGGTGCATTAAACGTCCAGAGAGGACGAGACCACGGTGTACCATCCTACAATGACTGGCGCGAGTGGGCGGGACTCCCCAGGGCAACGGCATTTAGTCAGTTATCGGAGCATTCTAAACGGGAGATCCGTTTATTGCAAAATGTTTACAAGTGAGTAGGTATATATGTTATTGTTTGAGATCATTTATTTAACAATACGTCAACAGACTTGGCGTGAAACGACATGGTCTCGGACATTAAGTCACACGCAGGAAGCGTGAACATCGCTGCAGCTCAATCGCACATTGAGTAAATAGTGCTTATTACGTCATAACGCAATTAACTATGTAAGCTTATTTCATTGTAGAGATCACAAATACTTTAAGGAACTGGGCAACAACCAATGCATATAATTTTATCTCTCACCTTCTTGTCAAGTACATTTAGGATCATTTCAATCTACATGTGTTAGATACAAAAATAATTGGACAACAATGCCAATGTAAGCTCTCAGAATAAATATTAATTATTTTATTAATGAATATGATAAAAGTTGCATTAGAAACGTAACAATTACAGTATATACGACAGGTAAAACATAGGCGTACGACTTCACTAAAGGTAACAAACCACGAACAGATTTTGGAAACGACTTTTAATTGTTTGTATGTATTTATGAGGAGTAGTAAGATGAACTATAGCTGGTACAATTTGTTGAATAAGTAACAGTTGTGACAATATATTATTTTCTTGGTCATGTGAGGTTATGGTGATTAGTGTGGCGACTCGGCTGCGACCGTCACTCCGTTATGGTGTTTATAAAAGCTTCCTTATCAAACATGATGAAAATCCCCATTTTCACGATTAGTAAAAGGATGATAATATTACATTTTACTTTCCTGTTTTTGGTCCTCTGTTGCTACATGCACTATTGCGATGATTATAGCATAATTACAAAGATTTTCTTCAGAAATATATATTTAGCGAATGTATCGAACCAACCGGATACACCTACAACCTCTGCCCACTGAGCTACCTTTACATTGATGTAATCTTATTTGATCGTTACTTTCTTCTTCCTAGCCATGTGGACGACATCGATCTTTTCGCCGGCGGTATCTCTGAGAGGGACGTTAGTGGCGGTCACCTAGGACGAGTTTTCAGCCATATCTTTGCACGTCAATTCTCAGAACTGAAGGCTGGGGATAGATTCTTCTATGAAAGGCCCACAGCGGAAGGATTCACCAAGGGTAATTGAATTAATATTTATGTAAGCTTGAAGTGACTGCAATGATGTCGACTGAGCGTATTGTTGTTAAACAGGATCGAGGATAACTTAAATACCACATATCATGGCGTTTGCCCAACCTCTTCCGAGTCCAAAGACGTGACCAATCAGGGGGATTAAACCGTAAAGTTCAAGTGACTTTTAAGTAATACCAGTTTAATGTAAAATAATTTATTTGCATTGATTATAAAGGCAAAGTTTGGTTCTTATTCCAAATATTGTATTGATACGATTGGAGGATTCGATTTCATATCGATTGAATGATATATATATATAAATGACAGCATGCTTTTACATTACGTGTCAAGTCAAAACCCGTGTGATAATTGAGGTAAAGAGTGTCATTTAGTCAATATATAGTATTACCATTAGTCATTTCTTTATAAATGGTCCATGTAAATTACGCGAAGCAATTTACACGATTATAGTCGTATGAAAATTTAATAACTTGAAAACCAAAAGTAAAAGATGAATAGAAATAAAATAAAATGGATAGAATTCAGGACCGATGTAGTTCATTGCCAATCTTACACTTAAACAAATCGTTTAACCAGGGATTATAGAACCACGGCACCAAATGACAGATGGATACCTTTACAAGAGATGTTATCCTGACCAAGAACATCATTGAGGTTTTTTTAGGCACCTTACTTTCTTTTAGAACAGTGGTTAAAACCTTTTTGGATTTTCAACTGTTCGGCCCCTAGCATCACTGATGGGTCCTAGACGGACGAAACAGCTGTATTATGGAGTGGTGTATTCATATTTGGCCTGCTGTATCTATTACCGAATGTTAAAGGTGCGACCCCATGGGTGTTTGTTAGGTTTATCCGTCTATGTACTGTATAATATTATTATGAGGAACCTTACCCTTATTCTCTGCGGTGTAATTATTTGCCGTTATAACCGATACGGTGACATTCTTAGACTTAAGTACCCATAGCCACTGTTTAGAACATTTTGACGAGTACGTATATATACTTACTCTTATTGAGCATTGACCCATCTTAAATACAACTGTCCTCGTACTTTTGTTAGCAAAACGCTCATCATAAAATAACGTAAATGTATTCGTCACCTTCGATATCACATTTGGCAAAAGTAGGTGCAGATGCGTCTGTTTTCCAGTGATAATGATAAACGGTTTCTATTACAGACCAATTGGCAGAAATCAGAAAAGTGAAGTTGTCCAAAGTCATGTGCGAAAACTTCGGAATCGATTTGATTCCAGAAAACGTCTTCAAGATGGTTGGCATGTAAGTTTAGAATTGTGGTGAAATGTGTTCGATTGAGAAAAACCAACCGTATCAAACTGATCCATACATATCTTTATGTTGTGTCTTGTACACTTGTAAAGAAGATGTAACCCGTACATTTCTACTGTAGAAGTGAACATACTTCTTTGCATTTGTCTTCTGTTTACCTGTATGGTAGAAATGAATGAAACATGTTTGTGTTGTCTTTTATTCACTTTTATGGAAGAAATGTGTCACGCATATCGTTTGTTCTTCTATTGTCAACGTAAACCATTAACCTTGCTAATCAAGACTACACATTAGAAAATGAAAAAAAACCCTATTTATTTTCTGTTTCTCTAATATACTCATATGTCCCCTTACCTCTAATGTAGTGTGTTGAAATAGTGTTAAAGTACGTGTGATTATGTAATAGCCAACCCTGATTTAACCTTCCAGTGCCAGGACAAAGAAATCGTGCGAGTCACTGCCTGGTATGGATCTATCTAAGTGGAAATCTGGAAACTGAAGTGGAAGTGATAGTGGAAATGGTAGTGGACATGGATGTGGAGATGATAACACTATAGGAAAACGGAGTCCATAGCTGTAGTGGAGGAAGTGGCAAAAAGAGACCAACAACGATGACCAATTATATATTTAAATATCACTGTGCAGGTGACTTGACATCTGGTGATGAAGACAATACCAGACATCAAAATTTTCAATAAACTACATGTTAAGTGTTGACAAAAGCCTGATAAAGAAAGCATGTCTGTACGTCTGTCTGGCACCACAACTTATCAAAGAAAACCATTATAAATCTTGGTGTTTGTGGTGAACCGTACTTCGTCTTATTTGTAGAATCGTATTACATATTGATTTTAAACCCTGGTTATAAGTTCGTGGTAATTAGCAATATTTTATTTAGTCCCATTATCCAGTATATGAAAGGTTATTTAAATGCTTAAACCTATTTGTATTTCGTTCTTTAAAAAAAAAAAATACGAATAATTTAATTTTGGCTATCTCCCCCATAATTATTTTTTTGGTATATATTGTATATACCTAAACAGATAACAACTGATGACGGAACTACCTTATACACTTCAGAATGTAAAATTACAACGCAGCTTTTTTTTAGCGCAATTGTTTAGTTTACCTAAAAATTAAATAAACCTTTAACTGTGAATTTACAACATGTTTGTCTACTTTAAAAAAATTAAATTATAAAGAATGATTTTATTTGGTATATACGGTATATACTGAAAAATAATTGTGCACTTTTTTGCATAAACCGCTTCGCGGATCATTGGTCATTCCTTAAATACCCTTTTTTCTGTTCGTCCTTCCGTCACGCATTGCTTTGGAACAAGTTTTCTTAAATATCGATGGTGTCAATGAAACTTGGGATATGATTACATAACGGAAATATTCATTCCAAGTTCGAAGATGACAAACAATTATAGTCAAGTTACAGATACGTGCGCGATTCTGATTGGCTGACGGATAACATACTATGGGTGTCAACGAATTTGTTCTTTGCTCGCATAGATGCAGTGCCAAATTCGAGACGAGATCGTCTTTGTTTGATTAGGTTACAGGTACCGTCTTGTTTCTGTTAAGTCCACGCATTCCTGAAAATAAATTTCCTAAATTTAGTCGAACTTGATGCTTAAATACAAAATGACGATGTTGAGCCTCGCAAGGTTATGCCGAACCCTTCCAAATTTGTTTTCCTGTTTTCAAATGTTCTGGCTTGATAAAGGAAACATACGTTTCCATAGCTCGCAAAATCAGTTTTCAATTTCGTTTTGTGTTCAGAAAAATCCTTTTTCCGGAAAGTTATATTTTAACAATTTTTGGTGTTGTGAACCAAAGGAGTGGGGTCCATGTTAACGCTTCAGTGGGCCGTAACGGATAAGCTGGACATGATGCAGAAATGAAACAAAGGTTAGGTAATTATAAAATGGTGTTTCGTTTTCAGATCAAACAGTTCCCGCATAGAACAAGAGGCCCAATGGGCCTGCATCGCTCACCTGGTATTAATCCCACACTTGTATTCGTAAAAGTGGACTAAAAGAAACAGCTACAGGCAGAATATCAGTGTTTGATTCATAAGAACCTATTAAAAGTTTTAAACATGACGCCTGTGACATTGAATGTCGAACAAGGACATTAGGTGTGAAATACCTTGAAAGTAGGTCAAGGTATTTCATTTGAACAAACTTGGTATCCCTTTGTCCCAGCATGCTACAGGCCCAATATCAGTAACCTGGACCTTTTGGTTATTGAGAAGAAGTTGCTTGAATATTCTACGAAATTTGACCCCTGGGACCTTGAAAGTTGGTCAAGGTAATTTATTTTAACAAACTTGGTAGGACTTCATCCCGGCATGCTTCAGGCCCAATATCAGTACCATGGGCCTTTTGGTTATTGAGAAGAAGTTGTTTGAAGATTTTAACATATTTGACCCCAGTGACCTTGAAAGTTGGTCAAGGTCATTCATTTGAACAAACTTGATAGTCCTTCATCCCAGCATGTTTCAGGCCCAATATCAGGACCCTGGGCCTTTTGGTTATTGAGAAGAAGTTGTTTGAGGAATTTACGAAATTGGACCCCTGGGACCTTGAAAGTTGGTCAAGGTAATTTATTTTAACAAACTTGGTAGGCCTTCATCCCGGCATGCTTCAGGCCCAATATCAGTACCATGGGCCTTTTGGTTATTGAGAAGAAGTTGTTTGAAGATTTTAAGACATCTGACCCCAGTGACCTTGAAACTGGGTCAAGGGCATTCATTTGACAAACTTAGTATCCCTTCATCCCATCATGCTACAGGCCCAATATCAGTACCCTGTGCCTTTTGGTTATTGAGAGGAAGTCGTTTGAAGATTTTACATTTTACTCCTGTGACCTCGAAAGTTGGTCAAGGTCATTCATTTCAACAAATTTGGTAGTCCTTCATCCCAGCATGCTACATGCCCAATATCAGTACCCTGGGCCTTTTGGTTATTGAGAAGAAGTCGTTTGAAGATTTTAAGACCTTGACCCCTTTGACCTTGAAAATTGGTCAAGGTCATTGATTTGTAAAAAACTTGGTAGTCCTTCATCCCAGAATGCTACAGGCCTAATATCAGTACCCTGGGCCTTTTGGTTATTGAGAAGAGGTCGTTTTAAAATTTTACAACATTTGATCCCTGTGACTTTGAAAGTTGGTCAAGGTCTTTCATTTTAGCAAACTTGGTAGTGCTTCATTCGTTCATTCTCCAGTCCAAATATCAGTACCCTGGGCCTTTTAGTTATTGAGAAGAAGTCGTTTGAAGATTTTAAGACATTTGACCCCAGTGACCTTGAAACTGGGTCAAGGTAATTCATTTTTTCAAACTCGGTAGCCCTTTATCCAAGCATGCTACAGGCCTAATATCAGTACCCTGGGACTTTTGGTTATGGAGAAGAAGTCGTTTGAAGATTTTAAGACATTTGACCCCTATGATCTTGAAAGTTGGTCAAGGTCATTGATTTTAACAAACTTGGTAGCCCTTCATCCCAGCATGCAACAGGCCCAATATCAGTATCCTGGGCCTTTTGGTTATTGAGGAGAAGTTGTTTGAAGGTTTTGATAAATTTGACCCCTGTGACCTTGCAATTGGGTCAAGGACATTTATTTGAACAAACTTGGTAGCCCTTGATTCCAGTATGCTACTGGCCAAATATGATCATCCTAGTTTTGGATTACTGAGAAGAAGTTGTTTAAAGTAAAAAATTAGCGCCAGACAGACGGACGCCGGACACCGGACAACGGACGGACGGCTTACGCCGCACCATGGCATAAGATCACTTGCCCTAAAAATGAGAGAGTCTGTTTTCGATTTTGATGAGTTCATAAATATCTCTTCAATTTTGATTGTTTATTGTTCCACATTAACATAGGTCTTATCCTTTTTTGTAAATTTGCATAATGTGCATGTAACATAAAATATGGGTCGAATATGATCGCATTAATGAGGCTGCAGGCACTGCCTCAATTTCGGTTAGGAATGATTTCATGAATAGCCATGTAGGTTTTACACGCATTTTACTGCTGCTGGAGGTGGTCTAATATAAGAGACACAAATCATCCTAGAAAGAACAAGAGGCCCAATCGGCCTGCATCGCTCACCTGGTATAAATCTCACACTTGTAACCTTAAAAGTGATCTAAAATAAAGCTACAGGAAAAAATATCGGTATTTATGATTAAAATTCATTCAAAAGTGCCTGTAATTTTTTTTTTTAAATTTCACCCCTGTGATTGAAAGTCGAACAAAGTCATTATGTTGAACAAATTTTATAGCCTTTCATCTCAGGATGCAACTTGCAAAGTATCAACATCCTGGGACCAATGGTTATTCAGAAGAGGTCGTTTAAAGATTTTGAACAAATTTGACCCCTTTGACCTTGAATATAAGTCAAAGTCATTCACTTTTACAAACAAAGTAGTCCTTGATCCAAGCATGCTACTGACAAAATATCAACATACTGAGCCTTTTGGTTATTCAGAACAAGTTCTTTAAATATTTTGAACATATTTGCTCCTTGTGACATTGAATATGATTCAAGGTAAAACATTTAAACAAACTGGTAGCCCTCGATCCAAGTATGCTACTGACGAAATATCATCTCCCTGGGCATTTTGGTTATTCAGAAGAAGTTGTTTAAAGTTTTTAACAAATTTGACCCCTGTCACCTTGAATATGGGTGAAGGTCATTCATTTTAACAAACTTCTTAGCCCCTCATCTCAGCATGCTACTGGCCAAATATCATCACTATGGGCATTTTGGTTATTCAATAGAAGTTATTTAAATTTTTTAACATTTTAGACCCTTGTGACCTTGGATATGAGTGAAGGTCATTCATTTGAACAAACTTGGTATCCCTTCATCACAGCATGCTACTGACCAAATATCATCACCCTATGCAATTTGGTTATTCAGAAGAAGTTGTTTAATGTTTTTAACATATTTGACTCCTGTGACCTTGAATATAGGGGAAGGTCATTCATTTGAACAAACTTGATAGCCCTTTACCTCAGCACGTTACTGGCCAATTATCATCACCTTGGGCATTCTGGTTATTGAGAATAAGTTGTTTGAAGTTTTCAACATATTTGACCCCTGTGACCTTGAATATGGGTGAAGGTCATTCATTTGAACAAACTTGGTAGCCCTTCATCTCAGCATGCTACTGGCCAAATATCGTTTCGTGAATATCGTTACACGCATCTTACTGCTGCTGGCGGTGGTCTAATATAAGTAACACAAATCATACTAGAAAGAAAAATATGTTTATTTGAACATCAATAAGGGGAATAAGTTGATAGACGCACATTCTTTTTTATATGAAAATAAATCAATATATTTCTGCCAGGTAGAAATTCTGACCAGTTTCACTCAGGTATATATATATATTTAGACTTCGTACAATCAATTCTGTCTTGGTGACAAAATGAAGATTAAAAGTTGATTTTATAATATGAAAAAGTCCAAAAGCATATCAATATTCATGTGTAAAGAGACATGAGAAAACAAAATAGAAAAGTAAGGAATATAGAAACGTTCCAATTGTAAATATGTATCACAGCCGGATGAGCAATACTAACAGCACGATAATAACGTTGTCGATACAGCACCTGTGTTTATTACAACATATAATCTAGTCTTTACAAAAACATTTTATTATGTCTTTAGTAGTGTCCTGGCAAAATATTGTTTATCAGAACATTTTATCTTCCATACTCTATCTTATCAAAGCTTTTGTATATATGCTGCCCAAACGGTTCAGGTAGGATACGTTTACCGTAAAAGGTCACAATCAGCGTCAGTCAAAAGGTAAAACGGTCGGTTCAGGCCAACTCGTGTTGAACTAAGATCCTATTTCTTACAGCTCAATGTAATACAGACGGTAAGCAGACTTAATACATTAACAAAAACATGATAACAGTTATTAGAACATTACCCAAATCAATAATAATACTGTTTCAGATCAGTGGTAACATTGCACTGACATGGGCACAACCTTACATTGTAAAAAGCATGGACATCAGTTACACCTTCCGAGGTTATCTTAGGCCCAGGACAAAATTGACCACAGGTAAAAAACACCCAGCTACCACGTTAGTATTCAGAATCATAACCTATGGGTAACAAGTAGATAAACTGTCATCATTCCAACTAACAAGACATAGAAAACATGATTAGAAGCTAAGAAATTTGGATAGAAATCAGATGTTGAAAACAATCTTGATTTCAATATCAATGAGTGCATTCATTGATTGATAAATAAGTGTACATTTTGAGATGTTACGGAAAACGATATGTCACGTTAGCATACTAATTGCTCTTTTTGCAAGGGTTCACATTCTACATTTAAAATTTTAACCGGTAATATATTATAAAATTGGAAAACGAATGTTCTTCGAATTGCAATAAGAACTAGAGCCATCGTGGGGGAAAATATCAAATTCTGTCACATAGTAGGGTGCAATACTTGGAAGGAATATAAATCTATATTAATTCTATGCCACATATTTGTTAGTGGCGATGATCTCATCCAGTTTGTTGATCTGGTTGAACGGATTACATGGTGCAACAGTGGTGACCATCTTAGACATCTTGGAGTCCTTCTTATGTTCAGACGTGTTCGGGGAGATAGGTAAAGATCTGCAAATACCAATATTATAAATGAAATACAGTGTATGAAATATTTATATACATGTATACTTAACATACTTAAAGGAACAGTACATATAACCGGAGTCAAGGACATGCATGTGTTTTGTGTCAACTTGTGAGCCATTTCACGTGTTTACATGTGAGCCATTGCACGTTTTAACTTGTGAGCCATTGCACGTGTTTACTTGTGAGCGATTGCACGTGTTTATTTGTGAGTCATTGCACATGTTTACTTGTGGCATTGTACGTGTTTACTTGTGAGCCATTGCACATGTTTACTTGTGAGCCATTGCACGTATTTACTTGTGAGACATTGCACGTGTTTACTTGTGAGACATTGCACGTGTTTACTTAGTGAGCGATAGCAATGAGAGAACAACACTTTATCGTAGTTTTGGATATTTTAGATGTGGTTAATTTTCGGTTTATTTGGCTCTTGGAGTAAATGAGCCAAAATTTCACACACCAAGGATACCAAAATATATCGGCAGACAGTCTTCAAACTGATTTATTATGCATCATTTACCAATTTTTGGGCCTTATTTTTCATGTAAGTTACTCTTAGAATTGCTCACTTGTTTAGGGCAGGAATAACACAATTCATAAATAACACATCCAAAAAGGTATGCTTTTATCTGAAGATGGCCTAACTTATTAGTGTTTTCGAACAGAAAATGCCAGTTTTTGGCAATGCCAAAATATCCTTAAATACGGTATTTCTTGTAGAAGAAGTAAAAGTATGTATGTGATGGAAGTAAAAGTCTTTAAGATACTTACTTCGCATGTAACGCCGGCATAAATATGACAAATTCCTTACTTTTTTGCAATAAAAGTGAAGCTAATGCACATATATATGTATATGTTTAATGTTAGCAGTAATTGTGGGTGAGGTTAGTGAAGATCAGATAGTTGGAAGTCTGATAAGTTACTTACTTGTGGGTGATGGCAGTAGTAGCCTGGGAACCTTGGGCATACACACCCCTCCATAGTGTACAACATTTGTAGCCCGGAATGTTAGGTCGGCTGGTAGGGAAAAAATAAGGAAAGCAGTTAGATAGGTCTACCTTGAGAATGATTCATCAATACCATACTTCTAACATGATGTAAGATTTGAGAAAGAAAAGACAAGTTTTGCCTATTAACTCATTGAACACTAAGTACCTTCACTGAAATTATCTTAGTGAACTGTATTTGTCTACTTACTGTCCTGTTTCACTGTATCGGGGAATGAGGACCCTCTTCACAGTGTAGGGGTCAAATGGTTCTTGAGCATTGTCTATTTCATCTTGGTTTTCTGCTCCTATTGAGCCACTGAAAATATAAAATATGATTAAATGTTAAGTTCCCAGTGCAGGTAGAGTCCAATGGTCACTCTTTACACAGCATTTACGCTAACATCTACAATAGTTGATGTATCAACTGAGGTGGGCATCAAGAAGGCAATACTAAACGATATATCTATAGAGATGGATACCAGGAGAGTGGAGCCCAATGCTTAACCACAGGTACTAGCCTCGTCTGTCAATATACCTATAATATAATCTTATAGGTGTTATTGACAGACGAGGCAAGTGCATGTGCCTAACCATATCCACACAACACAAAAGGATATCAATGAGGCAGTGTTTAACATCTACACAACGTGGAAACATATATTCGCAATACCACGGGAACAATGTTGAATAAATAATATTCACATGTGAATAGTAAGGGAAAATGCTAAAAACATAATCTTCACATGTGAATACCATAGACAATGCTAAAAACTCCTTTGTGTGTGAATAATAAGGGGACAGTACTAAGCATATCATATTCATATGTGTATAGCAAAGGAATAATCTTCAAAAGTTAATATCAAAGAGACAATGCTAAGCATATCATATTCATATGTGCATAGCTGAGGAATAATCTTCAAAAGTTAATATCAGAGAGTATGCTAAAAACTCCTTTGTGTGTGAATAATAAGGGGACAATGCTAAGCATATCATATTCATATGTGTATAGCAAGGGAAAATGCTAAATACATAATCTTCAAAAGTTGATATTAAAGAGACTATGCTAAAACATCTTCTCATGTGAATGGCAAGGGGACAATGCTAAACATTTAATCTTCACGCGTGGGTACAAGTGGAGAATGCTTAATATATTATCTCCACAAATGAATACCGAGGGCACAATGCTAAACACAGTATCTTCAAAAGTGGATGTCATTTGGTAGTAGAGTTGAATATTTCCACAAATGAACACCAAATGGACTTGTTAGAGTAATCGAAATAGACATGACATCTACACGAAAGGACGTAACACAGATGTACTTACCCATAACTAGTAATCTGTTGAGCGCGGGCGTTTGAACTGCAGCTGTAGTGGTCAGAAATGATGTTTTTAATATTTTTGTGTACAACAGACACCATAGAACAATCAATGTTTCATAAGGAATTCATCAAAAAAAAAATATCATAAATTAAGACTTCAAAATTTAAAAAAAATGAATCGCCTAGGTACCTAAAAGACATCATTGAACCATACCTTTACAGCAATATAAATGCAAGATACCCACTAAGACATAGCTGCATTTTCAATCTCCCTTTCTGTAGATCCTAGAATTATTTTAATAGTTAATTTCCCTCAAAGTGTAGAGAATTTAACCTTCTATCTGCAGAATCTTTAAATGCTACTTCCCTTCAACAATTTAAAATTGTCATCAAGTCTAACCGATTTTATTCCGGTTTGATTGAGGCTGGTGGTGATTTAAATAATATTTGACATCCCTTAATGACTGTCTTTTCGCTTGTGATCTGAATTTTGATGATGTATATGTTCTTATCTTGCTATATTCTATTAATTAGATAGCGAGAATAACAAGTATTTATGATATAATGTTAAACGGGAGTAGTGAATCGATCATGTACCATCTTCCTTTAGAAAAGCATTTATGGAAAATGTCGACAAGACCTGACGATATTATGCTAAAAAGGTGATTTAAGGGTAATACGTAGCAAAGTTTCAATTTCCGTAGAAATCTACCATTGATTGTTCTAAGATAAACTTCTTGTATATGATAATGAACTCAAAGATATACTAAATGACTTGTAATTGTCCAATGTATATCGTATTTCCCAAGGGAAAGTTGATCAGCTTACAGATTAGATAGAATACCACCTTAGATAGAAGGGTTTATACATGTAAAAACACCATTTAAAACAATTTTTGAACATGTTTATGCAAATGAAATTATACAGAATGATGTCATGAATAAATTTAACGCGTGTTAATACTGTTACTGCTGTGTAGTTTCCGTCGGTCAATTTTTACTGCCTGCTGTAACTCCAGACATTGTTGTATTCATTGTAATTTCTTAAACAGTTTTGGAGGGAATTAAGATATTGTCAGTCAATTGCTAGGGCCTTGGTGACAAGGTTAAGCGCAAAGATGTTTTTACTTATTTAAGAGATAGTAAATACAATATCTACTGTCTGCAAAATACTCACTTTACCGAAGAACAGGAATAAATCTTACTGAGTGAATGGGTCTATTTTAATTATTTTAAATCTAATGCAAGGGGGGTAGCAATACTTATCAATAACAATTTTGAAGTCAAGGTGATAAAGGGAAAAAAAGACTGAACAGGGAACTTTTTTGGCATTGGATCTAGAAGTTGAAGGTAATAAAATAACTTTAATTACATTGTATGGTCCAAACTCTGACAACCCAACTTTTTATGATAAAATAGAAGAAACTCTCTATGAGTTTAAAAATGATAGCTGTGTTGTTTGTTGGTATTTTAATTTAGTTCTTAATCCTGATTTAGATTGTGATAAAAACTACAAAAAATGTTAATAATCCAAAGGCTCGTGATAGGGTATTAGAAATAATAGATAACTTTGATTTAGTGGATGTTTTTAGAGAACAGCATGCTGACATTTCCAGATATACATGGCGTAGGAGTAAACCTATCAAGCAGGCTAGGTTAAATTTCTTTTTGGTTTCTGGGAATTTATTACAAAGTGTAGATGAGACAAGTATAGATCCAGGTTACAGATCAGAGGATTCTTTCCCCAAAATTATGTTAAAATTTAACAAATTTAAAAAAGGGAAAGGTCTATGGAAGTTCAATAGTTCCTTGTTACATGACCTGGAATATCTAAATATAATTAATGATACTATCAAAACAGTTAAATTACAGTATTGCCTTCCCATATATATTCCTGAAAATATTGATGACCTGTTCAGATTTACCGTTTGTTATAAATGATCAGGTTTTTTAGAAACACTATTAATGGAAATTAGAGGTAAGTCAATTTCATATTTTTCCTATAAAAAGAAACAGTGTTGTGCAAGGGAAACGACCTTAAAAAATCAAATACAGGAACTGAAAAATGAGAATGATGTAGACTTAGACAAGTTACTTGAGAAAAAAAAAGAATTGGAAAAGATTAAAGTACATAGGATAAAAGGGAGTATAATGCGTACAAAAGTCTTATGGATTGATAAGGGTGAAAAACCTACCAATTATTTTTTTAATTTAGAAAATATACAATTTATTTCAAAAATCATTCCAAAGTTACAACGGGAGAATGGAGAATTCCTAACTAAACAAGTAGATGTTTAAAAATGAGCTGTTTTTTTTATAAACATTTGTATTCTATTGATAATGAAGTCGATGACATAGATTTGGATGAATTTTTAGAAGATTTTGGTGTTCCTAGATTAAATGTTGAAAAAGCGGTCAGTTTGGAAGGTATTATTACACTTAAAGAAACATCTGAAACACTGAAGAATATGAAAAGTAATAAGAGCCCAGGCTCAGATGGATTCACATCGGAATTTTTTAAATGTTTTTGGAATCAGTTAGGTAATTTTGTGGGTAGGGCATTAAATTATGTTTTTTTTTAAACGATCAGCTGTCTATTACACAACGTCAGGGAATAATTACTTGTATACCTAAGGCTAATAAATCGAAGTATTTTATAAAGAATTGGAGACCTAAAGAATTGGAGACCTATTTCTCTATTAAACATTGTATACAAAATTGCTTCTGGATCAATAACAAGTAGATGCAAATTAGTTTACAAAAAATTATAAATTCTGATCAAAAAGGATTTATATCAGGACGTTACGTAGGAGAAAATACTCGCCTGGTTTATGACATTATGCAATATACAGAGGAAAATGATATCCCTGGAATGTTATTAATGGTTAATTTTGAAAAGGCTTTCGATTCTGTCACTTGCAAATTCATAGACGAAGTGCTTAGATATTTTGGATTTGGAAACGACATCAGAAATTGGGTCAAAGTTTTACACTGTCATTCAAGTTCTGCAGGGGGGTAATTTATCAGCATTTTTCAAAATAAATCGTGGTTGTCGTCAAGGAGACCCCATCGCTCCATATATTTTTATACTATGTGCAGAAGTATTAGCAATCCGCCTTAGACACATTAAGAGTATAACTGGTATAAATGTTAATAACTGTCCCATCTTAAACTCTCAGTATGCAGATGACACTTCTCTGGTATTAGATGGTTCTGAAAAATCACTGAAAGGGGTGGTTGATGAACTTAATATTTATGCAAAAATATCTGGTCTTAAAGAAAATGTAGGTAAAAATGTCTGGATAGGCAGTAAAAAATACAGCAATGATGTTCTCCTTCCAAATATGAATCTTAGATGGAGAGTTAATAAATTTGCTCTTCTTGGGATAGATTTCCATGTAGATCTTTACAAAATACCTAAAATGAACTTTGATAAAAAAAAGTTAAACTTAAAGCTCTTATTAAGAGATGGAGTAGAAGGTTGCTCACACCTATCAGTAGAATTAATATGATTAAATCTTTATTAATTTCTCAGGTGAATCATTTGTTTATTTCCTTACCTAATCCATCTGAAAATTTTATAAAACAGCTCAATTCTGTTCTTTTCAATGTTTTATGGAATAGCAAAACTGATAATTTCATTTCAAAAATTATAACCATTCATTTTCGGAAACTTTGGCAACTGATCAGAATTATCATTTAAGCTTAAAGAAAATCGTGCAGAAAACCAAAAAAAGGTGAAACTGTATTCAAAACATTAGCAGAATCTATGTTAGATGGACAGATTCCATTTACAGCTGGTACATGGCCAGATACTAGTGGCGGTATCGCCCTTGTTGGAACAGCCACATCAGGCATAAAGATTAGCCTAGTCTCTGTTTATATTTTTTTTTATCTACAATGTTGTTACTGATTCAGAAATCTCCAAAAACCCTTTACTGTATCACCTAACATCCCAAGCTTTCATTTCCAGAATCTCCCTGACCTCACCACCCCTAACACCATCACTGAAAATGTGTATAACTCACTTATGACACCATGGCCTTATGTAACACTGTCACTCCTTACTACTATTTTCATCCTCACTTCCATTTACTGTATCTGGTGGAGAAGGTTTCGTAAAAATCACAAACAAATCCTTGAACTCACCACTGGCACCGCATGTGAGCTAGTTTGCGTAGCTTTACTCCCCCTCTGTCCTGATAACTAGACTATATCACTCCCTATTGACATAACTAACATTCGTGTGTATGGAAAGATCTTTCCAATCCTCAGAGTGGACTTGTCAGAATTCTCCATTACCAACAATAATAGCAAAAAGAGAATTTATCCTGCTAACAATGTTCGTCTCTCTCCTATGCAAGCACACTCAATTCGAGCCATTTTGAGTCAACCTTTTGCAGCATACCCTTTAGTTTGCCATCATGGATATTTTCATCCACTTTGATCGAGTTTGAGTCTTCAACCCCTATATTAAACAATGTGATCTAAATGAGACATGACTTACAACACCCATTTTGATATTTGTATATATGCTATATATATGTGTGTGTGAACTTCATTTCATTGCTCATAATAACATCTTATACAGAATGATTTTATATTCTTGATTTATAAGCTTTAAAATCATATACTGCACAGTATTACCTCATGTTGTGTTCAGAATACTGTTTTTGTTTAGTTCCTATCAAGGGACACAACAAGAGCAATAACAAGTTTATGTACATATTGGCCTTGCTGTTAGTGTTTATGTGTACCAGGTTTTATGTTTAAAGTCAATATTTGCTTGAAAATGATTTATTTTTTGTGTTAAATTATATTTACTTATCATCAGTTACCTCCCTTTGCAACAGCCAACTAGCATTATTTTCATACTTAACCACTGATGAGCCAATTTGCTAGTAACAGTAATACCATGTACCAAATAGGTTTTTTTATTTTTTTATTATCCTGATAAGCTTTAGAGGCTATGCTTCTACTATGTTGAACTACCTCCCATATTATTGTACATATTTATTAATATTCATCTATATTCACATGTCATATGCTATTGCCATACATACTTTTTTAACCATATAGTTTTAATCTTTGAGAACAAATATTTTTCAGACCGACAGGTGTATTTCATAGTGAAAATCTCTCCTTTTTTCATATAGATGTTTTCCATATATTTTCATTATAAAACTATTCCCAAAATTTATGATTTCAATAATATGAATATTTTCTACTAGAAATAATTTTTACAAATTTTTCAAAGCTTACAAAAATGACGTATTTACTGTATCAGTGTGTCTGCAAACAAGATTTACATAAGCCACTCAGGTTAGTCTCTTAGATTATACCCACGCTGTGATATTCTGTCTTGTCCAATTAACCAACAAAGAATATACACACCGCTAATGTAAATTTATTTACTTAAGGGTCACTCTGATGAAGATACCTGTATAGTCATTTTTATTACGCTTTGTTCTGGCTTATCCAGCGAATGGCATTTACAACTTACCAAGGTAGCTAAAACTATCAACATTTTCTAAAACATTACCATCATAAAACCATTTTTCTTCCTCCTTCAACTTACCACCATTCCTAAAAATTATAACTTTAGTTTTTTCGACATTAACAGTTAGATTCCATTTCTTAGTGTATTGTAATAGTGTGTCTAACTTTTTTTGCAATCCCTCTGCCGATTCAGCTAACAAAACCATATCATCTGCGTACATTAGAAGAAATAAGTTAATAGTTTGGAGTTCTATAGAAGGACCGTTGTCATTTAAAATATGCATCTCACAATCATTCACATAAAGAGAAAATAAAATCGGTGACAATATTTCGCATTGGAATAAACCATTCCTGCATTCGAAGAAATTAGACATTGAATTGTTGTATTTAACACAGCATTTTACATCATTATATAAAGAACGTATTATATTTAACAGTTTACCTTCTACTCCTTCCTTAATTAGTTTAAACCACAAATTCTGTCTCTTAACAAAATCGAAAGCTTGCTTATAATCTATGAAACAACAATCTAGCTTCTTGCTCTTCTTTAAAGTTCTAATAATTAACGATTGCAAGACAAACACATCATCTATGGTTGACATATGCTTTCTGAAGCCAAATTGAGCATCACTTATTTTAGAATAAGCGGTATCAAATTCGATAAGTCGATTATTTAAGGTTGCTGTAAATGTTTTGGCTGAACAACTAGCTAGAGTAATTCCTCTATAATTATTTGTGTCCTTCTTATCCCCCTTTTTAAATAAGTAAATAAGATTACCTATTGACCATATGGAAGGATGGTTACCAGAATTGAAGGGTTAATTAAATAATTTAACAAGACAAGGTAATAAAACCTCTTTACCTCTGATAAAAAAACTCATTAATTAACATATCATGGCCACATGCTTTATCTGTTCCTTAAGTGATTGATTACTTTACTAACTTCTTCTTTAGAAATGTCAGTGTCCAGTTCATAAAACATAGCTTTAGGTATATCATTAGTGGCATCATAATTTCTCAAAAAATCGGTTACAGCCTAATTTTCACAAGGTTTCTTAGATGACAAATTACTAAAATGTTGATAAAAATCATGTTCATCAAGTGAAGACTTCACATTATTCTTTATGTTATTGAAATATCTATAAAAATGTTTTAGATTATATTTTCTCATGAAGTTCAACATGTCACCTTGATGTGTTTTGTACTGCCTCTTCAATTTAAGTTCCATTTTCTTATAACTGCGTTTTTTCAAAACAAGTGCATCATGATTTTCTTTGTTCTTACATGAATTGAACATAAATAAAGCATTTATATATTCCATATAGCGAAGTTTGCAAATTTCATTGAACCAGGGTTTATCTTCTTTGCCTTTTTTCTTATAATCACGTACAGGATGGGTAACAACACTAAGGGGTAATAAAAGTTCTTTCAGAAGATCAGTAAAAAAATTAACGCTTTCATTGAGCTCAAATCATAAGGGTCATTACCAATAAGACTAGTACCTCTATTATTAAAGAAGGTATCACTCTGCCATTTGGATCATTTTTGTACCTTCCATTAACTCTTCTTAAGGCAGTAGTCTTGCAGAATTGGAACGTTTAGCTGGTACAGAATCTGGCACATACGATACAATATTGGCGACAACATTGGCGGAAAACTCTTGGATACTGTCATTGATAATATAATCATTTTTGTTACCCGTTCTGCTATTAAAATCATCAAGCACCGTTACCTTACCCACATCTTTGTACTGACACAACATTTCTTCTAGACAGGAAAATAAATCATTTTCGCATTTTTTACAGTGCTTTTTACAGGCGGGAAATAACATGCAAAAAATTCAAATCCACATTGTCATTCGTTACACCACGAGATACTTTTAGTAAAACAATATTGTCAATTATATTTTTAATAACATGACAATGAAAAGCAATCGAAGATCAAATAAAAATAACAATGCCGCCACCTTTACCGTGTACTCTATGGAAAATATGTGCTTCATATCCTAATAATTCAACAACCTCTTCTTTATCGACCCAACACTCATACAAGCAAAAAAGCTGACCATGACCCTCTTTGAAGGTCACAGGGGTCAAAATATGACAAAAACAACACATGCAAGTAAGAACCATGGATATTTGGACCTTATCAAATTTTGTGAATAAAAATTATCTTGAACAACTTTTAATGTCATTTAAAAAACTTCTTTTGAGAATTGTAAGAATTGGAACGTTTTTTGTATTTTTGTAAAGCCTAGATTTATTATAATTAGCTGGTGAATTCCTTGGATGGAAGTAACAATGTATGTGATCAAAAAGGGCCTTAACATACTTTCTAGGTCGCAGTGGTCAAATATGGAGAACTAAAAGACTTAGAGTCATGATATATGACTGGTGGATTTCTGAGGTAGAACCTTGCAACATCTTCAACTAAAAAAACACCTTGACCTATTTTCAAGATCACAATGATCAAAATGTAAAAGAAAATCTCTTGAAGAACTTAAAGGCGTAGATGTTATATGGCTGGTAGCTTTCTGAGGTGGAACTTACCTTACCTTACATAAAAATACCTTGACGTACTTCCAAGGACATATAGGTCGAATAAGTCAAAAACTTCAGCAACTTTTTCTGAAGAACTTTAAGGCCTAGAATCACGATATTTGGGTGGTATCTTTCTACGGTTGAGCCTTACAAATTTTGCAAATAAATCAGACCGTGACTTATTTAAAGACTAAAGTAATAAATAAATGAAGAATCCAAGTATTTGATGCAAGTGTGAGGTATTCGACCGGTTTTAAATTTTAATGACAAATTCCAGGTGAGCCATGAACGCCCTTGAGCCTTTTTTCTCCTTATGGTATAGTGTATTAAGCCAGTCGTGACGTGACGTAGGTGTGGTCAGTATAAATACACAAGTCCACCTGATTTATTATAATTCACTACATATATATGCTGATGAACGAAGGTAGGTGCGATTTCTTTTAATTTATGTTTGTTGCCGCTATACTTCACTATCTGCTCTAAATTTTACTTGTTGTTTTATAGAGTTGTTTAGGCCGTTTAAAAAAGGACGAAGTCTTTTCAGGGTTAACGTGTTCAAACAAAAAATAGGCCATTGTTTGTAGGAGTTCATGTAAATGTCAACTTTATTATAAAATATCAATAATATCAAATGTTAGCAAAGAACAAAATAATATCAAAGGAGGTGTTGCATAGATGGTGAAAATCGGCCCACGGTTATATTTCTGATTCTCTAGTGTAAATCAATTAATTTGAACAGATATCTTATTAAAACAAAGCTTAAACTTTCATCTGGGCCATTGGAGTGACTGCAGCACCCCCTACACTAATGTTTAATTATTTTACCTCCCTGTGTGCCTTTAAAGGGACCAATGTTGAATGTGCAATTACAAAAATAATATCGCAATCTACTTGCAAATGTTAAAAGCAAACACAATTACCTTTAAAATGATATTGATATACAAATATGTGGTATCATTTTTGACACATGCGTTAGGTAACGCAAGTGTCTAGGGGATCGCGCATACTACGAAATTTGCTTAACGTGGAACTGCACTATCGATACATACGCCATCTATGACTATATGTAGTCTTTCTCTCCCTATATGACAGCTGATATATCCTTATATGGATGTCATTCATTCACTTTTCATTAATATGCAAATGTTTTTGGCAGCGACCCCTAGCATTTTCATTCGTACCGTAGTGACACCATTTGGTGGTTCGTCAACTTATAGGCAGAGAAAGCATTCACTTCTATACTTTCTTAACTAGCCATATGTGAAAAATACAATAATGCATGTATTTTGTGAGTATACAATTAATGAAAAATATTCTGATTAATTTTCTGACGATGCTCCACTTGCTGAAATTGTGCTTCCCGCACTCTTCCCCGAAGCGGTTGGTTTACTTTGACCTACTTACTGTAGTGTTCCAACCCAACTACAGTACACAGTTCCCGTCACACTGTTTGAGTCACTAACGTTTTGCTTTATATCACAAAAATTACCACTGCAAATAAGCATGAAATTATACCACATTATACCATAGAAAATGACTTCTTTCCGGAGGAAATAAGAAACTCTCTCCGACATATTCTGTCCATTTCAGTATAGTCACAGAATAGATCGACAGGACCAATACATTAACACAAGAAAAGAACTGTAAAGCTAACCATGCTTTGATAACTTAAGCTACTCGTCAAACAGCAAACAGCCGAGATGGCTGGATGTGACCGATGGTCACCGCCGCGGTTTACCTGTATTTCTGCAAAACCTTAGTAGAACATTGGACTAACCTGATCAGCCGGATTTGAATCAAGTCGGTCTATTTGTCGAACCATATTTGTGAGCACAGCACAAAGCTTTATCTCCGTCAGATGTAATATTAGACTAACCCAATCAGTCAAATTTTAGATGATTTTGTGCCTCTTTTGTAACACACGTCAAATTTAAAAGAAGTGCTAGCAGCGAGGTATATATTTGTTATATATACGTATATATTACAGTACTATATTCGCCTTGGAAATAGACATAATATTTGATAATATCTATGAATTATTTACATATAGTGAACGGCAAAAAGATGGAGTGCGTTATTTACTCTATCAAACATGAACATCACAAGATATGTTTTCAGTACTAATGAAACATGATGTGGTGTGTTCAAGACAGGGATTGAAAGATATGTTTGTTACAAACTTGTTTCACATTTATTCAATTTAAAAACGCAATGTTTCTGTTTACTGTTTTATGTTATGAAAATATATCTCTGCTATATTATAGCAAGGACTTATATAATCTAATTCCGTGATAATGGGAGTTTTTTGTACTAGAGTGGAGCCTACTCATTATGATGTCGCTTATTATAATTTGTCCCAATGCACCGATTTTATCCTTTAACCACGGACTTAGACATTATCTAATTCCGTGCTTTAACTTAGCAAAACAAATATTTTATTATGATATGGTCAAAGGTTAGACCCCGCTTATTACAATATTTTTTTCTGCCGTGAATGGATTTTATAAGGTAAAAAACTCAGGTAAGTTGTCCGTGTTTGACACCAGGACAATTGAACCTTAGGTCGGGCTAACTCTACATCGCCCGAGATGATCAACTGTTCACTCCAGGTACAATTTTCACACCTCGCTTCACCCCCGTCAGTGGAAAACAATAGATCGACCATCGCTTCATAGTCATAACAAAACATGTGCGGTAGTCAATTGCTCCAATCAACATTTTCTGACATAAATTCTGATAAGAAAACGAGCATGCCTTCCATGACCCTCTTCCATTAATATTAACGGTTGCCTTGAAACATCATGTGCGAAAATCATGCCGATTCATTGAAAATATTACTCCAGAAGGAAGACGTGTGTTTTTAATCATTTAAGCAATGGTTTCCCTATTCTCTATTGCATTACAAATTGATTTCCCCGTGTCTAGGTTGAAAAGTGTGCAAATCGGGGCATGCCTTCCTGACAGCATGGTGCCGGAAATCGATCCAAAGTAAAGGTCATTGCTATTGTTTCTATGCGATTTGCTTTCACCGCACGACTTGCGAGGCATGTGATTGTCACGTGATCGTAATTTACATAGAGCGGCAAAATATTATGACGTTTATGGGCCAAAATGTAACGCAACTTCGCGGTCCAAAATAGGTATATCATGACTATTTATATCACTTCTTTCATCTCACTGACTATAACATTACGATATCGTTAGCTAGGATGAAGTATAACGGGAGTTCTAAGTTCTTGCTCGAAGTTATTTGAAAGTAAAAGTAGAATTTACATACTGATCATTAGGATGACAAAATGAAATCTTCTCGATTTTTTTCAAAAAGCCGATATTCATGACAATTTACAAACGATATTCAATTATAGTCTTTTGCTGATGTCGATAAATCCAGGTATCGACCGAAGTCAAAGGCTACAATTGTTTTATTATTTTCAAAAGAGTAATGTTAGCAATCTGAAAGAAAATCACAGCAAAAATCTACAATAGCGGGACGATGCGTTCGTTTGGAGATACGTCATAATTCTATTTTTAAAAACACGCGCTCCAAGTCAATATCAGTTTTTGTCGGTGGACACGTGATGCACTCCTGTCCATTCACTTGTCGGGAATAATATGAAAAAATAATAATTTCAATTATTACTTCATCAATTTGTATCATTACTCAGGTTTCCACATTAATCTATTTCTGATGATTATAGGGCATCTCACTTCCGGTTCAGACAACCAAAAAACGATCGAAAACAGCGTAATCGTTTTTTGGCAAAATATCGTTTATTATATTTATTTTTTCTGGCAAATAGAATATCATAATAAGCGGTTTCCAATGTGCTGTTATTATTCATTTCTGTTATTATTTCGGACTCCTTTGGTGTTATGCATGACATTGATTGCACTTGCAAAATACATTTCAAAGTTTGCATGTGGTCAGGTAATCATAGGTTTTTAACAGAGGAAATGTTTTGAGCAGAAGTTTATTGAATTGTCGGGGGCTTGAAATCCCTGAACACTCATCCCTTCTATTACCGATTGGCACGGACTCATATTACGGTACTATGACGACTACATCATCGAGTATCTTGACGTGTGAACTGAATGCTTTTGTAAACATTGCGTGGCAAGGTACGTGCTCTGAATCAGTGAATAAGATGTTAATTTGTTCCGAAAAAGACAGTGTGCAATATAAATAAAACTCCAGAATGATATTTGACATTATGACATTATGTATCACCCCAAGCTTGTATAAAGCCAATATATATTCCGCGTCTCTGATGCACTATCATCTTGATGTTGAAGTCAATATATTGTGTTTTAAGTTCATTGCGAGGGTAGCAAGTTTATTTGATTTTAATATTTTCATTTCTTGAGTAATGATTCTGTAAATGTGTATCACACTGCCCGCGCAATATCTGTCCCCTTCCCTCTAACATGTTTATAAACTCGGTGTTGAACTGTTGACACTTCCCAAGCATCAATTAAATTGGTCAGCGAACCATGATACAGACGTTTGTACCTGTAAGGTCAGTGGTCCGTAGTAGTAACAGTGTTATATTTAAAAAAAATATAAAAATCCGAGAATCTTTTTCGTGGATGTTTGATAAACAGGTTGTTTTTTTCTGGTGAAAATTGAAATACATGTAAATATTCATGATTCATTCCACTCTGGCATTTTACTTAAAAAAATGCGAAGTTGGGAAAGTACAAGGTGGCTAGCCAAGACAGGTATCTAATTTTATTTTGTGCAACCCTATTTGGTTCTGATTACATGCGTAGCAAAATAGACTGGAATGGTAACACCTGTCCGAAAAAAATCTTGATCCGCCCCTGGTCAGTTCTTAAGAAGATATAATAAAAACTGTTGAGGAGACATGGAAAAAGTATGAATAATAAAAATGACTGTTAAATTTTTATATAAAATCATAAACTTTGTAACAATGAAAACAACCAAAACATTAAATGTTGTTTTCTTTCAGCACAAGAAGCTTTGGAAGATGTGAATAAAACCAAAGAGGCTGCAATTATCAAATACAACTGGATTGAAATTGAAGATATTATTATCTGCAATAAAGATTTAACACGTGATCATTAAATGGACTGCATGATTGCCAGACATCGTATACATGCTGTGCAGTTGTGGCCCAATATGGATTCAGAAGTGTCCATCAAAGCCATTTTATCACATATACATTTTTACATACTCTGGGAATACATGATCTCTCATCAAAATAATTTCCTTGATGGAGGCCTCCCTTCTAGTTAAGGCTCCCTCACATATCCTCCCCACCTAGTCACTTTCCTCATTGGTTGGTGCAACAGCTCATGAGGCCCCCTTTATGGGTATCGAGCCTCGTATTGGTATGTCCTGGAATCAGAACTTTATTTTAGGTTACAACCAATATTAAAATCCAAATATGTTTAAGTTGAAAATTGCCACCTTTTGAAGAAAGATATGTAAATGAGGAAGTTATGAAGGATGGGGGACTTTCCGATAAAAAATTCTTTGAGATATATTTGCTGAGGAGAACCCCGACCCCAACCCTGGTCTTAACCGTCCAAGATCACTGGCATAACTGTTTGTGTATCGAATACTTGTATAAATACACATACATGCAATTTGCCGGTGTGTAGTTTCATGAACATACTTCTGTAACTTACAGAGCAGTATTAAACCACAAGAGGCTTGAAAACCTGTATATAATATACTATGATTAACTATTGCCTCAGCACATTTCATGATAACACACAATACACTTGACTGACTTATTGTAGAATGATTCCATACTATACCCCTAGTTTACGAACGTAAGACAATGATATTTTGAATATCAGAAAAATATGAACTCAAAATTACTTTCACAAGCCTACCCTATTTTTTTGCATAAAAACTGTTTGATAAGTTTGATGTGATTCATTTATTACAACATTTATTTGCAGTGAGATTGTTGTTTTATGACACAATGTTAATTAGTACTCCACCGGTCCCCGGATGGAGGATAAAGAAATTGATTTAAGTTTCATGCTGTTACTATTAATATAATCATACGAGGAGGTGTATACTGACATATGACCCATGGCAACATCCTAGTTGACCTAAAGACATTTGTGACACACGTGTACTGGTCTGTAGGAAATATATGTTTCACCCTCTACCAATAGGCACTAAGGAGATATTGCAACAGCCATATAATTATTCATTCGGAAGTTTACTCTTTATTTATGGCAGAAGCAGAGCACAAAGCAATACTTGTTGTTGGCCCTCGGAGGGAAACTACATTTCAGACTATTGCCAACACATTAAATAAGAGTAAATATTCGTTCACATCATTTTCAGCAACTTTAAATGGCGTTTAACCTGCATCTCAACTGACTGTATTGTGTTCGTTTTTCCTAAAATGTTATAATCAAGAAAGCATGTGTCTGGAGTACTTTCAGTACTTTGATATCATAAATTACCATTTACGCGTAAATCTAGTCCCAAAAAATGACATCATTTTTTGACTCTTTTGTTATTGTAAGAATATTTACAAGATAGAGCTCGGGTTCCATCAAATTTCCATATTTTCCTAAATTATTCATCTTGATAGCATATCAAATTTTACTGATGATTCACTGGAAATGCCCACTTTTTAGAACTTCTTTTCCGCTACCCCCTTGTTTTTTTTTTTTTATTAAATATCAAAGTACTGAAAGTACTGAATCAGTTCTGTCATCTGATCATAAAAACGTTTTGCATAGCAATCAGCAACCTAGTATTGATTGATTGATTGGAATATGTTCAAAAACAACAGTTTTTGTTTATATACATGGAATGTGACTGTAGCGACACGTTGTTTTGTGAATTTTCTTTGAAAATACGTCAATCTTGATTTACATTTTAATACTTGATGAAATCCGTTATGTTTCAGATATACATCTAAATATTCAAAATATATTCTAAATTACACGTATACACTGTCCTGCATGTGTTTATGGGTGGATTGGTCGAGTGGTTAACACACCGGCCTTCCAAGCAGGCGGCCGGGGTTCGATCACCGAAGTCGCCGTACGCATGGAATAATAGAGAAAGTGTTTTTCTCCTGCCCTCACAACTGCAACAATCCAGGTGGAGTATAAAATGGTCTGGGGTGGGTGTTGCGAAAATGGTCTGGGGTGGGTGTTGCGGTATCTGTGCTGTAGCATTCAAGTGAGGTGGCACTATAAATTATACCGTTGGAAGCACGGTCCCACTACAAACAGAACACAACACATCTCCAGCACACGCGCAGGCATACATACATAGGGATATATTAGCCAGGTGGCATAGGACTAGTAGTAAGCGTCTGATAAGGCAGCTCCTGCGAATTACACAATATTGTATTGATTAATATATGCTAAATGTATTGACTGTATAAAATTGTATATCTATGTAGTGTAAAGCGTTTTAGAGTGGCTTATGTTAGCTAGATAGGGCGCTATATCAAATGTTGTATAATTATTTATTTATTTTATCGTATCAAAACCAACAATAAGTACATGCCACACTTTGTTTATTATAGCATTAATTCATATTTTATAACGAATATATTACCGACATATTTTTGCTGCAGACATAACGCATGACCCAAAGCACCATTTTTGTTACTTAATCGTCCTTACACAATTTATTTTAAACAAAAGGCCCTCGAGACAGACATATGTTTGGGCGTAGCCAACATACAAAGAATATAAAGCTTGTATAGTAAGTAATCGCCAAGAAATAAACAAAGCCTATATCAGTCTTCGACATCATACCGGTTATAAATTATTATTGAATATGGAATATCTGTTATCCCTTTTGCCTTATGATTCTTGAAAAATAGTCTTGATTTCTGAACCTTCAACTCTTTGGCTATGGCAAGATGTGAAGGTCATTATTCGAACGAGCATTATAACCTTTCATTCATACTATCTACTGTCTAAATCATAAAACTATGCTTTAAAACTGTGTAAAGTTATATATTCAAAATTTAAAAAAATCGATAGACACACATACCATGACCGAAGGACTTATGGTTCATCAGATAAACGTAACATCTTCAAATCTTGTCTTTTTATCCTGTCCGGAAATCTGCTCGTTCAGTTTTTAATCTTCCTACAATTTGCCCAAGCTCATTGTCAAAATATGTAGTTGTGCATTTCAATAAAAGAACTATAACAGAACGATGTTTTGACAGAGTTAATAACTTTCTGTATCGAGTGCGTAGCAGACACCCGTATATGGTGCCTTTGTTGCTATTTTAATTCCCAACTTGGTTAAACTTAGAAACCCGCAGGTAAAATACTAGTATGCAAATTGCGACGATTTAACATCGCCCCTCCTCTTCACAATCATCATCGATTGATAAATAAATAAATATGAAAGTGTACATTATTCACCATTTTTCTTGATGACATTAAATATCAATCTGAGTTGTTATCCATGAATCACCAATGAGCGCATTTTAACCCATGCACAGACAATACCGTACAGCAAAATCATGTTATAACTCCAAAGTATTGTACAGAGAGAACAATCCCACTGAAGTAAATCTACATAAGTCACTTCCTTAATTTATACCAAATCTCATTCTCATCTTCCCAGATTATCCCATACTAAATTCTAGACCAAGTTATATTGAAAACTATCATGCAGCACTCTTTGTAAGATCATGTAACAGTGGTCACTCCGGACTTTGATATTTAGCAAAAAGACAAGGGGGTACGGTTAAAGAAGTTCCAAAAGGTTGGCATATCCAGATATCCTCATAACTAAATTAATACGCAACAAAATGGATACATTAAGATATGTTTAAGTGCAAACATTTGATGGAACCTGAACTGTATCATGCTTTTCTTTTCATTTGAATGTAAAATGCAGAAATCGAAATGTTATTAATTCTATGACAAATAATGAGTAAAAATGTAATTTGCAAGAAAATGACATCTTACATGGTCGATCGCTATATACCATCGGATAGGCTATTTAAAGTACCATTATACAATGCAGGCAGATGTTTGTTTTGTTATGTGTATTTTGAAATATAATGCATGAAAGGCACAGAGTCCTATGCATCCTGAAAATCAATGTAGGGGGCGCTGCGGTCACAAAATTGTTCAATTTGAAAAATAAATATTGTTTTGTTGTGCATGTCATGCCAATTTATTATTTTTTGCTAAAACTTAATAAATTGGTCGTGGTCCGCCATGCAACACCTCCACAAATTTGTTTCTGCGGGATAACTTGTTTAATATCGTTCGATTTTGATGAGGCTTGGTATGCATGTACAATATGTGTTCAGACACTGAGGCTAAGTTCGAAGTTAAACGAAATTCGCATTTAATGAATTAGAATAATGTGGTTTGATTGACCAAAAATCTTTTTTTGTAACTCTTAGCAGTACTTAACAAAAAATACCAGAAGGTTTTACCAGCATTAAGGTTATTTCTATCTTTTATTTCTATTTTTGTTAGACCAAAAACTATGATGCTTTATCTGAGAGCAGCCCTATTTGGAGCAGTCATCTGCTATCTGACAGATGTGACGTCAGCACAAGACAAAAAGATTGACATTCTGGATCAAGTTAAGGATGTTATGAGATTTGCAAAGGAGAAAGGAGAACGAACGGTCAAGGAAAAGAAAGAACAGAGGAAACATTTCTTTGATAGTGGTAAAGCCTGTTTCTCATTTTTTAAACTGAAAATTCTGGATGTCGCCGATTATCATAGACATAGGTATTTGTGTGAAATGCAAGAAAATTGTACCCAAGAAAATATACTAGTACCGGTTGTCGTCAAAATGTATATTACGTCAAATACATTGGTTAGAAAAATCCACAAAGCAATAAGTCATTAGAATATACCGCGAAATGCAATTTGAGTATAAAAATACAAAAATAGAAGATAAAGCAAACAATGTTTATATAAATAGGCGTAGACAAACACAACCATGGCAATAGTGTAAGACAGCTTCACCAGCTGAAGATGTCAAGTCCCGAGACTCGGGCGAAGGAGGAACAAGCCATTCAGTCACTGGCTGCAACCAGGGAACTCCAACAGCTGTAAGTATAGTTTTCGATTACAATCTAAGCGCAACTCGTTATAAGTAAACGATGAAACGTCAGTCACCGAGGCCCTAATTGGTATGTAGATCTGAAATGTCTTCACGTATCTCGTGTATCATTGATCGTTAAGTGAAAATATTGCGGTTCTGACCAATGAGCTAACGGATATGTAAATTGATATCATCACGGCTCGTATGAGGGATATCTACAGCATGACTTTGTAAGTGAAGAACAGTTGTGATTTTGATGAGGACTTTGTAATGCTGTGATACATAACATTGTCAATAAATCCATAGGGAACTATACGATTGTCTTTGAGGTCTTCATACCTATGTAAAGAAAAAAAACTATTGTGGCCAACAGCTTCTTGGCTGTGTACATAAGATAACAAAATACCTTTGGTCGAGATGCCTAGTTATCTGTTCCCAAAGAACATCTGGTACTGGCCGAGCATTAAACTGAATAAATTAATCAAGAACGTAACGGTTCTTCTAGAACGGCTCAATAATATATTAATAAATAAATAATGGTTCTTACCGAGTGCCTCATGAATTAATAAATCTACAAATAACGGTTCTGACCGAGGACCTCGTGGTTACATAAACTGATAACCTAATGGTTCTGACCGACGCCCTCGTGGTCACATAAACTGATAACCTAATGGTTCTGACCAAGGCCCCTGTGGTCACATAAACTGATAACCTAATGGTTCTGACCGAGTATCTCGTGGATACATAAACTGATAACCTAATAGTTCTAGCCGAGGACCTCGTGGTTACATAAACTGATAACCTAATGGTTCTGACCGACGCACTTGTGGTCACATAAACTGATAACCTAATGGTTCTGAACGAGGCCCTCGTGGTCACATAAACTGATAACCTAATGGTTCTAAACGAGGCCCTCGTGGTCACATTAACTGATAACCTAATGGTTCTGACCGAGGACCTCGTGGATACATAAACTGATAACCTAATGGTTCTGACCAAGGACCTCGAGGTAACATAAACTGATAACCTAATGGTTCTGAACGAGGCCCTCGTGGTCACATAAACTGATAACCTAATGGTTCTGACCGAGGACCTCGAGGTAACATAAACTGGTAACCTAATGGTTCTGAACGAGGCCCTCGTGGTCACATAAGCTGATAACCTCATGGTTCTGACCGAGGACCTCGTGGTCACATAAACTGATAACCTAATGGTTCTAGCCGAGGACCTCGTGGTTACATAAACTGATAACCTAATGGTTCTAGCCGAGGACCTCGTGGTTACATAAACTGATAACCTAATGGTTTTGACCGAGGACCTCGTGGATACAAACAACGTTATGGTTCTTACCAAGGGCTTCCTTGTTATATAAATTGAGGTTCTGACTGTCCTCTCTGCCAATGCTTCTGATAACCTAATGGTTTTGACCGAGGACCTCGTGGATAAATATAAACTGATAACCTATTGGTTCTAGCCGAGGACCTCGTGGTTTCATAAATTGATAACCTAATGGTCCTGAACGGGGCCCTCGTGGTCACATAAACTGATAACCTAATGGGTTTGACCGAGGACCTCGTGGTCACAAAAACTGATAACCTAATGGTTCTAGCCGAGGACCTCGTGGTTACATAAACTGATAACCTAATGGTTCTGACCGACGCCCTCGTGGTCACATAAACTGATAACCTAATGGGTTTGACCGAGGACCTCGCGGTCACAAAAACTGATAACCTAATGGTTCTACCCGAGGACCTCGTGGTAACATAAACTAATAACCTAATGGTTCTAGCCGAGTACCTCGTGGTTACATAAACTGATAACCTAATGGTTCTGACCGAGGACCTCGTGGTTACATAAACTTAAAACCTAATGGTTCTGACCGAGGACCTCGTGGGTACAAACAACGTTATGGTTCTAACCAAGGGCTTCCTTGTTATATAAATTGAGGTTCTGACTGTCCTCTCTGCCATTGCCCTCTTTTAGGTTCAGTTTTTCGGGATGAGGATTACTTATTCTGTATAATTGTAAATATAGTTTTGAAAAACAAAAAAGCATGCATTTTGATAACGGATACCCCATACATGTATATATATGTTATAGTTTGGGTCGTAGATATATTAACCCCATTATTTCTCAACATTTTCTTCAAGTTGGTAAGTATGGAATGTGTAAAGATTCATGTAGAGATGACTCGATTCAATTACGTTTGTTTAATACCTGGCCATGCGAGAGTATATAAACTCCCTCATCTTGATTTAGAACTGGCCCACTGCGGCGAATCCAGGTAGCTGCCTTTATCTGCCACTTGAACAGATTGCTCCCTGTGTCAAGTACCTTGGAATTATAGATCAAAGACTATCGCACATCTTTGGCGAAGTATTAAACAAAGCGTAGCTGAATCGAGTCATTTCAGTACATATTTAACAAATGATGGTACATAAGCTTACAGCGTAACTGAATCGACATCAATTTTTTGACAACTCGTACATATTTTACACCTTTGTGTGCATACGCTTCACTGGTCATTTGTCTGATGAAGGTGACAGAGTACATACCGTACTAGTCATCGAAATATCACATATACGCATATATTTGTTGTGCTAATAAACTTTACCCCATTTTTGTATTAAGACAATGTGTTAATTTTTAGATAGGATATATACACATATTCATATATATGTTTTACTTATCGCAAGACTACTGTGTTGGACACTCCGTGCATGTTTTTAGGTTTTGCGTATCAAGATGAAAAGTACCATCAAGATAATGTATGAAATGTTCACTGTCATTTCTATGAAAAATCCTACTAGTCATTTTGTACAAAATATCAACCACATCTTATTATCTTTCCACGCATTTTCTAGTGGTATGGTTGATCGAAAAATAGAGAACAGAAATAAAATATAAAACTACGATGGTCATAGATATTTTTAGTATGTTTTCGTAACACAGAACTGGCATGAGCCTACAGGAGATCCAGGATTCGGAAGAGATCGTGTCGGAGTGGCGAAGGCAGACACAGTGCCCGAGCGTAATAACGGCGCCTCAATGTCCGACGACCAGCTCGTTATACCGCACAAGCAACGGTCAATGTAATAATCTACAGAACCCGGACTGGGGCTCAGCCGGCATCTCACAGAGACGCTATCTCGATGCCAAATACAGCGACGGTAAGACAGTTGCCGTCGGCACATTAACCTTAATAATTTTTAAAATTGGTCAGATTACTTTTCGTTACATTGTGTAACCGTCATTGCAGTAAGGCAAAAACGTTGATAAATTCCACTTTGATTTTCGAGTTTAACTTACTGAATTGAACAATGCAATTTAATTATATTTTGACAATCTTTTTAACAGTTCTTGTTCACTCTTTCTGTCATCAATTTCTCAGAAACAACACAAAACCTAGGCCGTAAATATATATATATAAACAGTGTACAGTGATCTGTATGGAAACACATAATAATATACATATTGTGGTTTGAATATCAGGCTTACGTATTGAAATAATTGATTTGACTTGATCATCTCTTTTTTATCTATTTCTTTTTACACTTTCTGTTTGATGAGGGAAACGACTGGTATTGCAAAGTATATTTTATTTTTCTTATAGGTATCGGTTTACCAAGAAACATAAGCAGCAGAGATTCCACTGCACTGCCTAGCGCTCGCGTTGTCAGCAATGTTCTGTTTGTGAACACGAGTTCACAAAGAACAGATAGCGAGATGTCTCTAATGGTTATGGCATGGGGACAGTTTCTAGACCACGACATCACACTCACGCCCACTGCGGCAGGTAGATCAACAGCTTTGATTAGACCACAAAATGTTTTATTAGCGTATTATGATTCTACTGAGTTTATATTTGTTATTTTTTTTTGTACATTTGTGTGTAAAGGTCGACCACTTATTCAGTACATATTGTTTATGTGAGACAATTAAGAACTGTTTCATATGTTGTGACGTTTTTAATGTCTATAAATCCTGTAAGGCAGTGATTCGTTTACAATTTATGTTTTACAGGTGAAGAAGGATCACAAATTGATTGCTGTGACACGACCGGTACCGGAAGGTAAGACTTTAACATGAACTGTTTAATATTAGGTTCCACTGGACAATAGCTATTCCATATTAAGTAATACATATTAATCGACACTAGCAATTTACCTCTATGCCCATAATTAGCGCAACGATGGAGAAATTCATTATTGTAAACTCATTTGATTAGGTCCCTTGTTTATCATATCAGTCTTCAAATGTTTGTACAGATGGTGATGAGATCCCTATATCTACCACCACCAATTATTAATACAAAGCAGTTTTTGCAATCACTATGTTTTTGTTAAGCTTTAGGATGTTTTGACCTCTGACCTCCGTAACATCGTCATCATAACATTTACGGTTCAGTTTGATTCATCTGTCATTTTTCCTCACAACCTCCTTTGTTTTTGTGTTGGAAACTTTTGGAATCATCAATCTGTACATTAGTGTTTTCATTCCTGGATTCGCTTATTGGCCCCTCTGTGTACATTTCCAAGTACATTTATGTCTTTGCAGATATTGAATTATACACGAATTCGTCAGGTGAGGTCTCACGAGTTCATTGTACAAAAGACAAATGGAGTTTTCAGATGATGCGCATTATTCTGTTGCGAAATTGGCCGGTATATGTAAAGGGTAATACATTGAAGTTGGCCGTCTGTTAATTTCCAATATCATCCTTTACATTATCTAACGTGCCATGACCTCACTACATCTGTGTTTTTACCGAAATGTAACAGTTCGTTATGTTATACATTTCCTAATTTCAGTACTCATTATGTGTCCATGTGAACTTGACAGAGGCTTGGGTAGATTCTCCTGGAGGTTTATACTTTTGTTGTTATCGGAGATTATTTTCCAGCAGACGTGAATGATGCTGCATTTATAAGTTTCTGGGAGGTCATTGATAATTGTTTTGTCCTGATAATGTTGTAGAGTTCATTGTCTTGCGTTTTCATATAAATATTTACTTTTATATTTTCATTTCCCCCCTTTTGAAGTCCTTATATTGCTGGCTGTTACCTGTTCATGCTAATTTCACATTTCCTTGTTTCAATACATGGCACGTCCTTAATTGACCATAGCTGTTAATAGGACGTAAACACAAACAAACCAAACGAAACCAATCAAGATATCGTCAGCTGCGGCCTTTTGACTCAAATGTTTGCTTATTAGTAAATAGATGTGTCGATTGAACTTTACATAAGACTTTTACCATTGTATTTCCATGCAACTATCATGCCTTCTTTGCTTTGTTTGCAGTCCAACTTTGTTGTAGTAAGATGTGGTTTTACTGTTTTATACTTCCACGTACAGTGATATCGAAAACGATTTTCCCCAATATGACTTATATCTAACTTGTAAATGTCCAGAAAATTATCCTTGGATCGTATATTGATCGTTAGTTCCTTAAGATAGGAGTTCTTTTACTTGTTTGCTCCGTTGAATGGGTTTCATATAGTCCGATATATAATCTTTTTGTTAAGTCTCTCCATATTGTTAAAAGGAAACTCTCAATTTCTCATTTTGCAGTTAGTAAAACGTGTTTATCCATGTACTTTCTACTATCTTCTTAGATGCAGCCAACCATTAAAGCTCATCCTGTGTGGAGTATGATTACTGGTTTATTAACTGTTCATTAAATGTCATACTGATTAATGTAGTCGATAAAAAAGGTAAAACTTAGAGGCACAGAAAACAAAAGGAAAAACAAAAGGAAAAAACAATCTAAGATACAGTAAGATCTCTATTTGAAAATTAAGTAGTGATGACGAATGTTACTTCGCTCATGTTAAAAAATCTCTGGTAAAACAATTGCTCATGTATTTATTTAATCGAAGGAACGTACCATATCGGAACATTTAATACTAAGAACATTTCCTTGAATTCCGAATCAGCTGCTGAATGTGCACTATGTAGATAGGGTGACGCTCCTACTAATGATAGTCCAAGCTATCACAATGGAGTTTGTCACCAGGATCGCTGAATATAGTCCTTACTTTTGAATGTCCCCGCTTTGCTATCATACATAAATATAACCTTTATCTATTTTACAAAAATATTATTCACTCTTGTTAGCTCGGATGTGAGCGCGAGGGGGGTCCTACTGTGGAAGGAAACCGGTGTTCCCTGAGACACATGGTTGGACAGGTGACCCCGTACCTTTTTTACGTCTGATCGGGGAATCTAACTTTGTCTGGAAAGCATTATCAAATTAGAACTGAAAAAAGTGCTTTCACCGTAATAAAATCACCTAGAATCAACCCAATTTCCTCCTGGCTAGCCATTCAGAATGGAGGAAATAACTGCGACGTCACTATATGTAAAATAACTAGATAGCTGACCCGAATATTAATAAAATCAATTGGAATAAACAATTCATAGTGACCTTGTCAGCCTTACAGAAATGCTCTTATCCTAATTGCTCGTGCTCAAAATGGGTATCAACATTACCATTATACAATTACACCAGTTCTACTAAAATCCAAATATCTAAGGAAGTTATCATTAAAACATAATGATATTAGCATGCAAAGATTATGACAATCCCCAAACCTGCTATTAGCTATGCCATTATGTACTCACTTAAATAGTTTGATAAAATTACGTCGGCCGATCAGAATCGAGAAAATATCCGTAGCCTTATCAAATATTAATTAATTTGTTCATCTTCGAACTTGAGTTTTGTCATTTTGCTATCGTATAACATTTGACTGAGTTTCATCAATGGGGAGGGTATCGTAAAGGTATTGACATAGACAATAAACAGATTACAAAAACGTGTTAAATCACTCCCGACACAGGTAATCTGAGCATTTTACAGGATAACGTTGTTGGAAGAGTTCATGCAATCCTATCGACATTATGATCGATTATGTATTTAGTGGGTGATGTTATTTTCTATTACGCAGAGACGAGTGTTTCCCAATAACCATCCCGACGAATGACCAACATTTTAGGACCAATTGTATGTCCTTTGTAAGGTCGTCCGCCGCTGTGGACTCTTGTGATCCAGGTAAGTGCTTTATATTATATTTTGATTCCCTTGAGCACCTGCTGTGCTGTTGACTCGTGCAGTACCACCTCTACCTTAAACAGATTTAGGATGTATGTGGGTTCTAAATTATCATCACCTGGCACGAAACACATGCTTTTAAATGAAATTTGTAGTGATTGTAAAAGAATTCGTAAAGGCATTGACATAAAACCATAAGGTCAGAATACAGATAGCCAGTGTTTCCTGGATTAGATGGCGATGTAGTCACAGTAAACAAGTAACACCACTTGATCTTGCAGAATGCAAGGCTATGTGATCACGTGACAACACTTTTAACTGCTTTTTGTACAGCTATATGAACACGTAACAACACTTTTACTTGTTGCATTTACAGCTATATGAACACGTAACAACTCTTTTACTTGTTGCATTTACAGTTGTATGAACACGTAACAACACATTCACTTGTTGCATTTACAGCTGTATGATCACGTAACAACACTTTTACTTGTCATTAGTATAGCTATATGAACACATAACAACATTTTACTTGTATGTACAGCTATATGAGCACGTAACAACACTTTACTTGTTGTATTTACAGCCATACGAACACGTAACAACACGTTAAGTTGCACTTGCTGTATTTACAGCTGTATGAACACTTTTGCTTGCTGTATTTACAGCTATGCGACAGCAGACAAATGCTATCACGTCATTTGTGGACGGGTCTAATGTGTACGGATCTTCCGCAGCTGAGACCACTAATCTCAGACAATTCCGCAAAGGTAAGACCATCGACCGTCTTGAGTTGTACATAGATGATAGAACTATGGCAAGTAAGGCGGCGTTATCCTGGTGTCGCTAAATAGTAAACCCCTTCGATAAAGCCAACGTTATCGAGATGTAAAGGCCGGCCTCATCCCGATTTCACCAAAAACTGAACACCTGAAGTTTAGAGTCGCCATTTTTAATTTGAGCCTTTCTCTTCACTTGCTAGTTGCATTTGTGAACAGACCTTACACTTGGGTTTTTTTTCTACTCGACTCTGTTTATTACTTGTGTACAGACCATCCGTTTGGTGTTAGTGTTGTTCTTACTTTATATTTGTTACTTGCGTATATACTTTGTTACCCGTGTACACACATTCCATCTATTTTTTTGTGCACAACATATCCGTTTGTGCCTTGCGTACAAAATCTTCGTTTATTACTTGAGCACAGACCTTCTGTTCAACACTGATCCGCCCTACCTTTTTCATGTTTCAGGAAAGCTGAAGTCTTCGCAAGGAAACCTGCCCCCAGCTGGAAGTGAGGACTCATGTATTGTGTCTAAGACAGGGGATTTTTGTATCGAAACGGGTAAGTCTCTATGTCATTATGTTAAAGTATGTGACATAATATTGGGTAAGTCTCTGTGTCATAATGTTAAAGTCTGTGACATAGTAACGGGTAAGTCTCTGTGACATAATGTTAAAGTCCGTGACATAGTAACGGGCAAGTCTCTGTGTCATAAGGTTAAAGGCTGTGACATAGTAACCGATAAGTCTCTGTGTTCATAATGTTAAAGTATCTGACATAGCACCAGGCAGGTATCTGTGTCATAATTTTAAAGTCTGTGACATAGATAGTAACGGGTAAGTTCTCTGTGTCATAATCTTAAAGTCTGTGACATTGTAACGGGTAAGTGTCTGTGTCATAATGTTAAAGTCTGTGACATAATAACGGGTAATTCTCTGTGTCATAATGTTAAAGTCGGTGACATAGCACCAGGCAAGTATCTGTTTCATTATGTTAAGGTCGGTGACATAGTAACAGGTAAGTCTCTGTGTCATAATGTTAAAGTATGTGACATAGCACCAGGTAAGTCTCTGTGTCATAATGTTAAAGTCTGTGACATAGTAACGGGTAAGTCTCTATGTCATTATGTTAAAGTATGTGACATAATAACGGGTAAGTCTCTGTGTCATAATGTTAAAGTCTGTGACATAGTAACGGGTGGGTCTATGTGACATAATGTTAAAGTCTGTGACATAGTAACGGGTAATTCTCTGTGTCATAATGTTAAAGTCTGTGACATAGTAACGGGTAAGTCTCTGTGTCATAATGTTAAAGTCTGTGACATAGTAACGGGTAAGTCTGTGTCATAATGTTCAAGTCTGTGACATAGTAACGGGTAAGTCTCTGTGTCATAATGTTAAGGTCGGTGACATAGCACCAGGCAAGACTCTGTTTCATTATGTTAAAGTCTGTGACATAGTAACGGGTAATTCTCTGTGTCATAATGTTAAAGTCTGTGACATAGCAACGGGTAAGTCTTTGTGTCATAATGTTAAAGTCTGTGATATAGTAACCGATAAGTCTCTGTGTTCATAATGTCAAAGTCTGTGACATAGTAACCGATAGGTCTCTGTGTTCATAATGTCAAAGTCTGTGACATAGCAACGGGTAAGTCTTTGTGTCATAATGTTAAAGTATGTGACATAGCACCAGGTAGGTCTCTGTGTCATAATGTTAAAGTATGTAACATAGCACCAGGAAAGTCTCTGGGTCATAATGTTAAAGTATGTGACATAGCACCAGCTAAGTGTCTGTGTCATAATGTTAAAGTCTGTGACATAATAACGGGTAAGTCTCTGTGTCATAATGGTACAGTCTGTGACATAGTAACTGGTAAGTCTCTATGTCATAATGTTAAAGTCTGTGACGTAGTAACGGGTAATTCTCTGTGTCATAATGTTAAAGTCTGTGACATAGCACCAGGCAAGTATCTGTTTCATTATGTTAAGGTCGGTGACATAGCACCAGGCAAGTCTCTGTGTCATAATGCTAAAGTCTGTGACATAGCACCAGGCAAGTATCTGTTTAATTATGTTAAGGTCGGTGACATAGTAACGGGTAAGTCTCTGTGTCATAATGTTCAAGTCTGTGACATAGTAACGGGTAAGTCTCTGTGTTCATAATATTAAAGTATGTGACATAGTAACGGGTAAGTCTCTGTGTCATAATGTTAAAGTCTGTGACATAGTAACGGGTAAGTCTCTGTGTCATAATGTTAAGGTCGGTGACATAGCACCAGGCAAGTATCTGTTTCACTATGTTAAAGTCTGTGACATAGTAACGGGTAATTCTCTGTGTCATAATGTTAAAGTCTGTGACATAGTAATGGGTAAGTATCTGTGTCATCATATTAAAATATGTGACATAGCACCAGCCAAGTATCTGTGTTCATAATGTTAAAGTCTGTGACATAGTAACCGATAGGTCTCTGTGTTCATAATGTCAAAGTCTGTGACATAGCAACGGGTAAGTCTCTGTGTCATAATGTGAAAGTCTGTGACATAGTAACCGATAAGTCTCTGTGTTCATAATGTTAAAGTCTGTGACATAGTAACGGGTAAGTCTCTATGTCATAATGGTAAAGTCTGTGACATAGTAACGGGTATGTCTCTGTGTCATAATGTTAAAGTCTGTGACATAGTAACGGGTAAGTCTCTATGTCATAATGTTAAAGTCTGTGACATAGTAACGGGTATGTCTCTGTGTCATAATGTTAAAGTCTGTGACATAGTAACCGATAAGTCTCTGTGTTCATAATGTTAAAGTCTGTGACATAGCACCAGGCAGGTATATGTGTTCATAATGTTAAAGTCTGTGACATAGTAACGGGTAAGTATCTGTGTCATAATGTTAAAGTCTGTGACATAGTAACGGGTAAGTCTCTGTGTCATAATGTTAAAGTCGGTGACATAGTAACGGGTAAATCTATGTCATAATGATAAAGTCTGTGACATAGCACCAGGCAAGTATCTGTGTCATAATGTTAAAGTCTGTTACATAGTAACGGGTAAGTATCTGTGTCATAATGATAAAGTCTGTGACATAGCACCAGGCAAGTATCTGTGTTAATAATGTTAAAGTCTGTGACATAATAACGGGTAAGTCTCTGTGTCATCATATTAAAATATGTGACATAGAACCAGGCAAGTCTCTGTGTCATAATCCATTTGCCCCCGCAGGTGACGTCCGAGCCAATGTTGTGCCACATCTCGGGGCAAATCACGTGCTGTTCTTCCGAGAGCACAACCGTATTGCCAAAGAGTTGTCTACCTTGAATCCACAATGGAACGACGAGAAGACGTTTGAGGAGACACGAAAGATTATATCTGCGCTTCTCCAGCAGATAACGTACTACGAATGGTTACCCAGCATCCTGGCACCAGAATTTCTGGAGATTTACAACCTAAAGCGTTCAAATAGAGACCCGTACAGCGCAAGCGTAGACCCCACCATAAAGAACTCGTTCGCTGTGGCGGCAATGAGGTACGGACACTCTCTTGTGAGCGGGGTCCAGGCATTCCTGCTCCACGACTTCATGACATACGAAGTAAAGCCCATTGAAGAGACGTTCTTTAAGCCCTCAATGGTCGTAGGTAACCGCGGAAATGACGTTCCAATGCTTGCACGGTGGGTCTGCGCAAACGAATCAATGAAAAGAGACAGGTAAGTGATTATGAAGTGCACCTATCATATTCAAAAAGAAGTCCTTAAAATTACTTGCATGATAAAGAGATAGAAACATGTAAAATTTCGAACCTATCATATTCAAAAAGAAGTCCTTAAAATTACTTGCATGATAAAGAGACAGAAACACGTAAAATTTCGAAAATTACCAGCATATATTGAGCAGTTCTTTGCCACGTTACACTTTAAAGGTTTACTTAAACATTTCAATTCTCTTTTGAAGGATTTTGGAGCGCGGTATCCGTGACCTTCTTTTCCTTGATTCTGAAGGTCACAGCTTTGACCTCGGTGCACTAAACGTCCAGAGAGGACGAGACCACGGTGTACCATCCTACAATGACTGGCGCGAGTGGGCGGGACTCCCCAGGGCAACGGCATTTAGTCAGTTATCGGAGCATACTAAACGGGAGATCCGTTTATTGCAAAAGGTTTACAAGTAAGTAGATATTTATGTTATTGTGTTTGAGATAATTGTTTTCATTGATTGAACTTAACAATACGTCAACAGACTTGGCATGGTCTCAGACATTAAGTCATACGCAGGAAGCGTGAACATCGCTGCGGCTCATTCGTACATTGAATAAATAGTGCGTATTAGGAGGAATCTTATTTTAGTCGATAAATTTACGTCATAACTATTTAAGCTTATTTCATTGAAGAGATCACAAATACTATAAGGAACTAGGCATCAACCAATGCATATAATGTTAGCTGTCTTAGATACAAAACGAATTGGACAACAATGCCAATGTAAGCTCTCACCTTCTTCAAGTAGTCACAGGAAATCGAACAGAATCACAATAAATATTAATTAATTAATGAATGAATATATACGACAGGTAAAACATAGACATACGACTTCACTAAAGGTAACAAACCAAGAACAGATTTTGGACGACTTTTAATTGTGTGTATACATATATGACCTAAACCAACTGTTGTGTATGGCACGATGCGCTAGGAGTAGTAAGATGAACAATAGCTGGTACAATTTGTTGGGTAGGTAGCAGCTGTGACAATTTATTATTTCCTTGGCCATGTGAGGTAATGGTGATTAGTGTGACTCGGTTGCTACCGTCACTCCGTAATGGTGTTTATAAAAGATTCCTTATCAAACATGATGGAAAAACCCCATTTTCAAGGAAGATAATATTACATTTCACTTCCCTGTTTTTGGTCCTCTGTTGCTACATGCACTATTACGATGATTATAGCATAATTGCAAAGTTTTTTCTTCAGATATATATATTAAGCTAATGCATCGAACCAACCGAATACACCTACAACCTCTGCCCACTGAGGTACCTTTACATTGATGTAATCTTATTTGGTCGTTACTTTCTTCTTCCTAGCCATGTGGACGACATCGATCTTTTCGCCGGCGGTATCTCTGAGAGGGACGTTAGTGGCGGTCACCTAGGACGAGTTTTCAGCCATATCTTTGCACGTCAATTCTCAGAACTGAAGGCTGGAGATAGATTCTTCTATGAAAGGCCCACAGCGGAAGGATTCACCAAGGGTAATTGAATTAATATTTATGTAAGCTTGAAGTGACTGCAATGATGTCGACTGAGCGTATTGTTGTTAAACAGGATCGAGGATAACTTAAATACCACATATCATGGCGTTTGCCCAACCTCTTCTGAGTCCAAAGACGTGACCAATCAGGGGGATTAAACCGTTAAGTTCAAGTGACTTTTAAGTAATACCAGTTTATTGTAAAATTATTTAGTTGCATCGATATTAAAGGCGAAGTTTTTTTTCTTGTTCCAAATATTGTATTGAAACGATTGGAGGATTCGATTTCATATCTATAGAATGATATATATATATATTTATAAATGACAGCATGCGTTTTTATACTACGTGTCAAAATCTGTGTGATAATTGAGGTAAAGCAATTTACACAATTATAGTCGTATGAAAATTCGATAACTTGAAAACCAAAAGTAAAAGATGAATAGAAATAAAAAAAAATATAAATGAATAGAATTCAGGACCTATATAATTCATTGCCAATTATACACTGAAACAAATCGTTTAACCAGGGATTAAAGATCCACTGCACCAAATGGCAGATAGATACCTTTACAATAGATGGTATTCTAACCGAGAACATAATTGAGGTTTTTTTACGCACCTTACCTTCTTTTAGAACAGTGGTTAAGACCTATTTGGATTTTCAACTGTTCGGCCCCTGGCATCACCGATGGGTCCTAGACGGACGAAACAGCCGTATAATGGGCTAGTGTCATTCATATTTGGCCTGCTATATCTATTACCGAATGCCCTTCTATGTACTGTATAATACTATCATGAGGAAGCATACCCTTATTCTCTGCGGTGTAATTATTTGCAGTTATAACCGATACGGTGACAGTTTTAGGCTTAAGTACCCATATCCACGGATTAGAACATTTTGACGAGTACGTATACGTACTTACTCTTATTGAGCATTGGCCCATCTTAAATACAACCGTCCTCGTACATTTGTTAGCGAAATGCTCATCATAAAGAACCTAAAAAATATCACATTTGGCAGAAATAGGTGCAGATGCGAGTGTTTTCCGGTGATAATGATAAACGGTTCTATTACAGACCAATTGGCAGAGATCAGAAAAGTGAAGTTGTCCAAAGTCATGTGCGAAAACTTCGGACTCGATTTGATTCCAGAAAACGTCTTCAAGTTGGTTGGCATGTAAGTTTAGTATTGTGGTGAAGTATGTTTGATTGAGAAAACCAACCGTATCTAACTGATCCATGCATATCTTTATGTTGTCTCTTGTACACTTGTAAAGAAGATGTAACCCGTACATTTCTACTGTAGAAGTGAACATATTTTATTTGCATTTGTCTTTTGTTCACCTGTATGGTAGAAATGAATCAAACATGTTTGTGTTGTCTTTTATTCACTTTTATGGAAGAAATGTGTCACGCATATCGTTTGTTCTTCTATTGTCAACGTAAACCATCAACCTTGCTAATCAAGACTACTCATTAGAAAATGAAAAAACAAACATTTATTTTATACAAAGTCAAGAGCTCTATAAACACTTTTAATAGATCGATCTGTTTCTCTAATATACTCATCTGTCCCCGTACCTCTAATGTAGTATGTTGAAGTAGTGTTAAAGTACGTGTGTTTGTGTAATAGCCAACCCTGATTTAACCTTCCAGTGCCAGGACAAAGAAATCGTGCGAGTCACTGCCTGGTATGGATCTATCTAAGTGGATATCTGGAAATGGAAGTGGAGATGATGGTGGTACATGTAGTGGTAGCGGACATGGTAGTGGTAGTGGTAGTGGACATGGAAGTAGAGATGGTAGTGGTAGTGGAAATGGTAGTGGTAGTGGTAGTGGACATGGAAGTGGAAGTGGGCATGGTAGTGGTAGTGGTAGTCGACATGAAAGTGGTAGTGGTAGTGGACATGGTAGTGGTAGTGGTAGTGGACATGGAAGTGGAGATGGTAGTGGTAGTGGAAATGGTAGTGGTAGTGGTAGTGGACATGGAAGTGGAAGTGGGCATGGTAGTGGTAGTGATAGTGGACAGGGAAGTGGAGATGGTAGTGGTAGTGGACATGGAAGTGGAGATGGTAGTGGTAGTGGAGATGGTAGTGGACATGGAAGTGGTAGTGGAGATGGAAGTGTTAATAGTAGTGGTAGTGGAGATGGGAGTGGAGATGGTAGTGGTAGCGGACATGGTAGTGGTAGTGGACATGGTAGTGGTAGTGGACATGGAAGTAGAGATGATAACACTAGTGGAAAACGGAGACCATAGCTGTAGTGGAGGAAGTGGCAAAAAGAGACCAACACTGCGCAGGTGACTTGACATCTGATGATGAAGACAATACCGGAAATCAAAATGTTCAATAAACTACATGTTAAATGTCGAATAAAGCATGATAAAGAAAGTATGTCTGTCCGTCTGTCTGGCCCCACAACTTATCAAAGAAAACCATAACAAATATTGGTGTTTGTTGTGAACCGTCTTATTTGTAGAATCGTATTACATATTGATTTTAAACCCTGGTCATAAGTTCGTGTTAATTAGCAATATTTTATTTAGTCCCATTATCCATTACATAAACGACAATGAGTTTTTGTTATTTCATTATTAAGGGACTTTCTGATGTTGGTTGAGTTGTTTAGTGAATAATATAACTACTAAAAGTATATGAAAGGTTATTTAAATGCTTACTTATTTGTATTTCGTTCTTTTTTCAGAAAAATAGATACGAATACCTTTTTTTCTGTTCGTCATTCCGTCACGCATTGCTTTGGAACAAGTTTTCTTAAATATTGATGGGTGTCAATGAAACTTGAGATATGATTACATAACGGAAATGTTCATTCCAAGTTCGAAGATGACAAACAAATATAGTCAAGTTACAGATACGTGCGCGATTCTGATTGGCTGACGAATAACATACTATGGGTATCAACGAATTTGTTCTTTGCTCGCATAGATGCAGTGCCAAAATCGAGACGAGATCGTCTTTGTTTGGTTAGATTACAGGTACCGTCTTGATTCTGTTAAGTCCACGCATTCCTGACAATGAAATTCCTAAATTTAGTCTCGCAAGGTTATGCGGAACCCTTCCAATTTAGTTTCTCCTGTTTTCTGATTTGCCTGTGCATTTCAAACAGTAGCTTCCTTAAATGTGTTTTGATTTTAGTCGGTCTTTTTATATAGATATGTGTGCGTTTACAGTAATTAAGGTCACTAAGGGGCGTGGGTATCCATGTATTAGAGTGCAATTGCGCGAAATATCTCTATGATTTTCAACAGCTGACTTTACTGAACCGATACACTGTGGCTTAGCGAGTTGTTTTTAGCGGTTTAAAGTAAAGTAATCGGTCATGTACACTCATGGCTATGCAAAGGAAACAGACGTTTTCCAAAGCCCGCAAAATCAGTTTTCAATTTCGTTTTGTGTTCAGAAAAAAACTTACCCTTTATTATTCACACCAATCTGTTGCTGAAACCTTTTTAACTATTTTTGGTGTTGTGAACCAAAGGAGTGGTGTCCACGTTAATGCTTCAGTGGGCCGTAACGGATAAGCTGGACATTATGCAGAAATGAAACAAAGGTTAGGTAATTATAAAATGGTGTTTCGTTTTCAGATCAATCAGTCCCCGCATAGAAAAATGAGGGAGTCTGTTTTCGATTTTGATGAGTTCATAAATACTTCTAAATTTTGATTGTTTATTGTTCCACATTGACATAGGTCTAATCCTTTTTTGTATATTTGCATAATGTGCACGTAACATAAAATATGGGTCGAATATGATCGCATTTAATGAGGCTGCAGGCACTGCCTCAATTTCGATTTGGAATTGTTTCATGAATAGCCATGTAGGTTTTACACGCATTTTACTGCTGCTGGAGGTGGTCTAATATAAGTAACACAAATCATACTAGAAAGAAAAATAAGTTTATTTGAACATCAAAAAGGAGAACAAGTTGATAGACGCACTTTTTTTTTTTATATGAAAATAAATCAATTAATTTCTGCCAGGTAGAAATTCTGACCAGTTTCACTCAGGTATAGATATATATATATTTAGACTTCGTGCAATCAATCCTGACTTGGTGACAAAATGAAGATAAAAGTTGATTATATAATATGAAAAAGTCCAAAAGCATATCAATATTCATGTGTAAAGAGACATGAGAAAACAAAATAGAAAAGTAAGGAATATAGAAACGTTCCAATTGTAAATATGTATCACAGCCGGATGAGCAATACTAACAGCACGATAATAACGTTGTGGATACAGCACCTGTGCTTATTACAACATATAATCTAGTCTTTACAAAAACATTTTATAGACTACTGTCCTTAGCAGTGTCCTGGCAAAATATTGTTTATCAGAACACTTTATCTTCCATACTCTATCCTATCAAAGCTTTTGTATATATGCTGCCCCAACGGTTCAGGTAGGATATGTTTACCGTAAAAGGTCACCATCAGTGTCAGTCAAAAGGTAAAACGGACGGTTTAGGCCAGCTCGTGTTGAACTAAGATTCTATTTCTTACAGCTCAATGTAATACAGACGGTAAGCAGACTTAATACATTAACAAAAATATGATAACAGTAATTAAAACATTACCCAAATCAATAATAATACTGTTTCAGATCAGTGATAACATTGCACTGACATGGGCACAACCTTACATTGTAAAAAGCATGGACATTAGTTAAACCTCCCGAAGTTATCTTAGGCCCAGGACAAAATTGACCACAGGTAAAAAACACCCAGCTACCACGTTAGTATTCAGAATCATAACCTATGGGTAACAAGTAGATAAACTGTCATCATTCCACCTAACAAGACATAGAAAACATGATTAGAAGCTAAGAAATTTGGATAGAAAAACATATGTCGAAAACAATTTTGATTTCAATATCAATGAATGCATTCATTGATTGATAGATTAGTGTACATTTTGATGTTCCTCCCTAGAGTTAACATGTAAAACGATATGTCACGTTAGCATACTAATTGCTCTATTTGCAAGGGTTCACATTCCACATTTAAAGTTTTAACCGGTATAATATCTTAAGATTGGAAAACGAATGTTCTTCGAATTGCATTCAGAACTAGAGCCATCGTGGGGGAAAATATCAAATTCTGTCACATAGTAGGGCGCAATACTTGGAAGGAATATAAATCTATATTAAGTCTATGCCACAGATTTGTTAGTGGCGATGATCTCATCCAGTTTGTTGATCTGGTTGAACGGATTACATGGTGGAACAGTGGTGACCATCTTAGACATCTTGGAGTCCTTCTTATGTTCAGACGTATTCGGGGAGATAGGTAAAGATCTGCAAATACAAATATGATAAATTAAATACAGTGTATGAAATATTTGTATATACTTAAGATACTTGAAGAAACAACATATAACCGGGGTCAAGGCAATGTATGTGTTTTGTGTCAACTTGTGAGGCATTGCATGTGTTTACTTGTGATCCATTGCATGTGTTTACTTGATAGCCATTGCACGTGTTTACTTGTGATCCATTGCATGTGTTTACTTGTGATCCATTGCATGTGTTTACTTGTGAGCTATTGCACGTGTTTACTTGTGAGCCATTGCACGTGTTTACTTGTGATCCATTGCACGTGTTTACTTGTGATCCATTGCACGTGTTTACTTGTGATCCATTGCATGTGTTTACTTGTGAGTCATTGCACGTGTTTACTTGTGAGATATTATATGTGTTTACTTGTGATCCATTGTATGTGTTTACTTGTGATCCATTGCATGTGTTTACTTGTGAGCCATTGCATGTGTTTACTTGTGAGTCATTGCACGTGATTACTTGTGATCCATTGTATGTGTTTACTTGTGATCCATTGCACGTGTTTACTTGTGATCCATTGCATGTGTTTACTTGTGAGTCATTGCACGTGTTTACTTGTGAGCCATTGCACGTGTTTACTTGTGAGATATTATATGTGTTTACTTGTGATCCATTGCACGTGTTTACTTGTGAGTAATTGCATGTGTTTACTTGTGATCCATTGCACGTGTTTACTTGTGAGTCATTGCACGTGTTTACTTGTGATCCATTGTATGTGTTTACTTGTGAGATATTGTCGGGGTTAATTGTGAGTCATTGCACGTGTTTACTTGTGATCCATTGCACGTGTTTACTTGTGAGATAATATATGTGTTTACTTGTGATCCATTGCACGTGTTTACTTGTGAGTAATTGCATGTGTTTACTTGTGAGCCATTGCATGTGTTTACTTGTGAGTCATTGCACGTGTTTACTTGTGAGCCATTGCACGTGTTTACTTGTGAACCGTTGTACGTGTTTACTTGTGAGCCATTGCAATGAAAGACAAAAACTTTTTCGTAGTTTTGGATATTTTTGATGTGGTTACTTTTTGGGTTTTTTGGAGCTTGGAGTAAATGAGCCAAAATTTAACACACCAAGGATATCAAAATATATTGGCAGACCGTCTTCAAATACGGTATTTCTTGTAGGTAGAAGAAGTAAAAGTCTTTAAGATACTTACTTCGCATGTAACGCCGGCATACATATGACAAATTCCTTACTTTTTTGCAATAAAAGTGAAGCTAATGCACATATACATGTATATGTTTAATGTTAGCGGTAATTGTGGGTGAGGTTAGTGAGGATCAGATAGCTGGAAGTCTGATAAGTTACTTACTTGTGGGTGATGGCAGTGGTAGCCTGGGAACCTTGATGAGCTTGGGCATACACCCCCCTCCATAGTGTACAACCTTTGTATCCGGGAATGTTAGGTCGGCTGGTAGGAAAAAAAATAAGGAAAGCAGTTAGATAGGTCTACCTTGAGAATGATTCATCAATACCATACTTCTAACATAATGTAAGATTTGAGAAAGAAAAGACAAGTTTTCCTATTAACTCCTTGAACACTAAGTACCTTCACTGAAATCATCTTAGTGAACTGTCTTTGTCTACTTACTGTCCTGTTTCACTGTATCGGGGAATGAGGACCCTCTTCACAGTGTAGGGGTCAAATGGTTCTTGAGCATTGTCTATTTCATCTAGGTTTTCTGCTCCTATTGAGCCACTGAAAATATAAAATATGATTAAATATTTAGTTCCCAGTGCATGTAGAGTCCAATGGTCACTCTTTACACAGCATTTACGCTAACATCTACAATAGTTGATCTATCAACTGAGGTGGGCATCAAGAAGGCAATACTAAACGATATATCTATAGAGATGGATACTAGGAGAGTGGAGCCCAATGCTTAACCACAGGTACTAGCCTCGTCTGTCAATACACCTATAATATAAACTTATAGGTGTATTGACAGACGAGGCAAGTGCATGTGCCTAAACATATCCACACAACACAAAAGGATATCAGTGAGGCAGTGTTAAAAATCTACACAACAGGGAAACTCATATTCGCAAGTGAATACCAAGGGGACAATGTTGAATAAATAATATTCACAAGTGAATAGCAAGGGAACAATGTTGAATAAATAATATTCACATGTGAATAGCAAGGAAACAATGTTGAATAAATAATATTCACATGTGAATATCAAAGAGACAATGCTAAAAACATCTCTGAGTGTGAATAATAAGGGGACAATACTAAACATATCCTATTCATATGTGTTTAGCAAGGGAAAATGCTAAGTACATATATATCAAAGTGACTGCTAAAAACATCTTCTCATGTGAATGGCAAGGGGACAATGCTAAACATATAATCTTCACGTGTGGGTACAAGTGGAGAACGCTAAACACTTAATATTCATGTGTGGGTACAAGTGGAAAATGCTAAACATATAATCTTCACATGTGGGTACAAGTGGAGAATGCTAAACACTTAATCTTCACGTGTGGGTACAAGTGGAGAACGCTTAACATATAATCTTCACGTGTGGGTACAAGTGGAGAACGCTAAACACTTAATCTTCACGTGTGGGTACAAGTGGAGAACGCTAAACACTTAATCTTCACGTGTGGGTACAAGTGGAGAAGGCTAAACATATAATCTTCACGTGTGGGTACAAGTGGAGAATGCTAAATATGTTATATCCACAAATGAATACCAAGGGCACAATGCTAAACACATTATCTTCAAAAGTGGATGTCATATGGTAGCAGAGTTGAATATTTCCACAAATGAACACTAAATGGACTTTTTATAATAATCGAAATAGACATGACATCTACACGAAAGGATGTAACACAGATGTACTTACCCATAACTAGGAATCTGTTGAGCGCGGGGGTTTGAACTGCAGCTGTAGTGGTCAGAAATGATGTTTTTAAGGATTTTGTGTACAACAGAAACCATAGAACAATCAATGTTTCATAAGGAATTCATCTTCAGTTGATTCTTGAAAACTTCAAATATCTATCTTTATGTTATACTCCACAGAGACCAGAATGCATATGGCTTTTATGCAAAGGGGCTTAACTCCTTATCATCTTGTGACCATGTGAATAAAATATGACTTTACAAGCATTTTATAAAATTTTCTGTGTTCATAAATTAAATGTTCATTAATAAATAAAGAAAGGTAAAAACTAAATAAAAGAACTTTTCTTTAAATGGGTGTATCTGGGAGTGCCCTTTGGGCAGTGTTTTTTAATGTCCGAGAAAATGATAATCAAACAACTTGAACACTCAATAACATGTTTATTAAAATGATTCAAGAAGCAATGATACTGATGTAAGTGATAAGCAAGAGAAATTAATTCTATATTATTAGTGAGGTCAGGGTTGACAGTAAACTTTGGTATTTTAACCTTGGACTGATAGATCAAGTAACCAATAATCTTATGGTCCATCAATAGAAAACATCATGGTTGCAAATAAAACAACTTTAATACAAGACAACAGTACTGATATACATATATATGGTACTATTTTCCATGTAAAAACACATTTTTTTGTTTAGCATCATTTTCATAAATTTTCACCAATTATCAGAAAATTTAATGTCTAACAAGATGCATGGCTATCCACTCATTACCATACACCATGGATTTTTGTGGGCTGATTTTGTAAAAAGACCTTTACTCAAAATTGGTATAATTTTGAAGCAGGAACCAGTTTAAGATTACAGTACCAATATGCAGCATGCTTCAATTTGATCCCTGATCGTTGTCACAGGTTGATTTTTTATGATTTTACTGGTAGAAGAAAACTCTTCAAAATATCCAATGTTGTATTTTCATCGCCTATATAGCTTTTAACAATGTTACTTTAATTAGTAAAAAATTGGAACAAAATAAGTTGGATAGTTTTTCCAGATTGGGAAATATGGAGGCTGCTTGCTATTGGAAATGGGTGTGAATATGTGTTCCTATGAACTACAGGTGTAATTCTGATAAAGTTATAATAAAGAATCCATCTGCTGCATCCAACATACTTACAAGGCCACTGGTTGATTCTTGTAATAGCCTTGTCTTTTCTGGAACCAGTCCCAGGAACGTCCTGTACTCTGTATGAAAAATGAAGGATACCTTGCTAAAATGGTTCCCTAAACATTGATGTGCTCTGTATAAGATACTCAGAACGAGCTTGTTCTTTTACATTGCAAGGGTACTCTGGGGGAAGTAAAGAGAAACTTGTGTTCTCTAGCTTGTACAGTTTACTCGATTACCAAGACCTTTAACCCTTTCACCCCTATGTAACTTTAGTAGACTCTACCATGCATTGATATGGAGGGGTCCATTATGGTCTACAGTGGTGAAAGGGTTAAATAAACACGTACAGGAACCTTTACTAATGTAGAGGGGCTTGTTATAATGTACACGAGCTTATAATAATTTAAAGGGACTTGTATAATCTTCAGGAGCTTGTAACAATGCATAGGAGCCTGCAATAATGTGTAATACTGTATATATATAGTTCCTTGCCTGCCATTCCTGAGCTGCCGGGTCGTAACGTTTGAGCGTGTAGTTTTGTGATATCATATCTGGCCTTTCCTCAATGGTTGACACAGGTGCCCATTGCTTGGGATGAAGCATGTTGTCCCACGGTACCTCCTCAAATGACCTACAACACACCATAAAGTTTCATCAGACCGAGATTATTAAAACAAAAACCTTTCATAAACATTACATCACCTTCTTAGAAAGACACAAAACTATTTGTTGCAATTTATTTCATACACCATTTTGTCACATGATATATTACTCTTTATATCAATTCTTTCAATAAAGAATACAGAGAAGTTTTCAAAAATGGATGCTATTTTGTCTTCCATTTTTAGTCCATTTCCTCATACCCAAGGGTGTAGGATAGGGAAATTCCACCCTCAGGATTTTCAAATTAGGCAAAACCCTCAACAAAGCCTCGGGTTTTACCAAATTTAACAAGAGGCCCATGGGCCTTAACGGTCACCTGAGTCTATAGTATTTATTTTTGTTGTTGAAATATGTACCAATTTGAGTAAAAAATAGTATAATGTTAACTTAACTTTGTCAGGACCATGAGCTGATCATTCCTAGACCAATTTTAAGTGAGATCGGCCTATTAGAACTTAGTAGCAAAATAGCGGCCATGGCAGCCAAATTGTATTTCTGATTGACCCGAAAAATAACAACACTTTGTCAGGACCATGATTCGATCATTCCTACAAAGTTTCAGTTCAATCGGCCAAGTAGATCTTTACTTTAAGTTTGAAATAGTTTACCAAAATGGCAGCCGTGGTGGCCATATTGGATTTCTGATCGACCCGAAAAATAACAACACTTTGTCAGGACCATGAGGCGATCATTCCTACCAACTTTCAGTTCAATCGGTCCAGCAGAACTTGACTTTAAGTTTGAAATAGGTTTTCAAAATGGCGGCCGTGGCGGCCATATTGGATTTCTGATCGACCCGAAAAATAACAACACTTTGTCAGGACCATGAGGCGATCATTCCTACCAACTTTCAGTTCAATCGGCCCAGCAGAACTTGACTTTAAGTTTGAAATGTAAAATGTTAACGGACGACGGACGACGGACGACGGACGACGGACGACGACGGACGAAAACGGATAGCAATAGGTCACTTGAGCTAAAGCTCAGGTGACCTAAAAACCCCTCGGGTGGAATTTCTCTATCCTACACCCCTGGACATGAAAGAGTCTTATAATCCAGTGAATATACCCGTGTCAATTTTTTTGCGTATTAACCCATGTAATATGATCTATCAGCCCTGTGATTGGTTGTAAGTTTTAATTGTTTCAATTGTGACGTCACGCCTCGGACAAGTACATGACGTCAAAGACTTACGGACTGAAGTCAAAATGGCGGCAGTTTACATTTCAAGGTTACATGAAAATTGTCGTTTTTACAGGAATAAATAACACAAATCTTGATTATGTGATAAAAAGGATCTTACACTCGTTTTCATTTCATAAGAAATTTATGAAACTCATCACAAATTTTCTTTTTAGCTCGCCAGAGGCTCGCTTAATTGAAAAATTCTTAGACTTGTTTCATAAATTTCATATGAAATGGAAACTCGTGTTAGATCCTATATGTAAGGCTACATGTAGTGCACTCACTTCTGTGTGGAGGTGCCATACTTGTACTTCATGGCCAGATGGTCCCGTCCATCACGACTCTGTTCTGACGGAGGCTTGGGTACAAAGGCAGACTGAAATTCACAAATTACGGATAATTATTAACATTATGTAAACAATATCTTAATAACATTCTTAAATCTCTGTTCAGTCGGACTGAATGTTACCCTCACAAACTGTCAATAGATCCAAAGGACTAAATTCACAAATACGGATAATTATTAACATTATGTAAACAATATTTTGGCATCTTATAACATCCTCAAATCTCTGTTCAATTGGACTTAACGTTATCCTCACAAACTGTCAATAGATCCAAAAGACTAAAGTAAGCTTGGAAAAGAACTGAATAATATTTTAAATAACAGAATCAATACCAGAATAAATGGTCCTTAAGTTAGCTCTTTAGGAAATGAAAGACTGATTTTTTCTGTATAAGATTAAGAGTGTTGAATACTGTAAAACTCTTTGTTTTTGGAAAGATACATTTACACATCATTTGCAAAGAGATTAATTCATGAAATTAAAGTTTTGCAAATATTTTCAGAGATATTTACAATCAATACTGCAATAGGATCCTGTAAATAATGGGGAACTATAAATGTCTTATAGACAGATGGACATGCGATCACCCTGATTCCAGTGTAGGCCTTACTCTTAATTTTGTTGCAGAGTGTATAATATCGATTCCCATTGTGACGATATAGGGGAAGCTACTCCAAAAACGTACTAGGAGATACTAATTCCTTTATGAATACATTGGATGTAATTTAACTTGTATAGTTTGTATAAAAGCTAAGAACCCACTACAATTTATCATACTTATAATGTTCAGGATGAGAACTAAATAGTAAATTCAAATGGTGACAGGTATCGACGTAGTTCTGTTAGTTACAATCGGTGAAAGTTTAATTTACACAGGGAAGTAAAATAACATAAAAGTGTCAGCACATGGGACATCACAGGAATTTCTGTTATCTCCAATCTCTCAATGTCTGCAGATAATATGTTAATGTTTCACAAATGCCAAATTATGATTAGCTAAAAACCTTTCACAACATTTTTTGACTAGGTAAATAGGGTTGACTGGTGAACATAGTGTGTTGTACATGTACTTTTGTTTATGGTGATAGAGTTGAGCATTAAGACCACAATTTCAGAAGAATATGATTGGTGATGATGAAACACATGTAACAAAATAAAAGTGATAGATTTGAGATACGACTGACTTTAAAAATAGCAGTCATCATGTACACAACAAATCTTATCTAAATTTAGATTTCAATGATATTTTGGAGACATAAAAGCATGTTTGTGGATGATCTTGATGATAAGGATTTATGTTCAGTATAATATTATGCTCTATTGCCTGATCAAATAAACAATACTCAATCCTTAACTTTGATTGTAAAGTTGACAAGAAATTACCTCATATTTCTTTTCATTTTCATTTTTCAAAATTTCCATACAGATAACAGATACAAAATGAAGAACATTCATCATGAATACATGTATGTTTGTCAGAAAATTGATATTCAACCTCTAACAAATTTGAGGAAATTGAATTAAAATTATTCATTAAAACATTTTTTTTTGATAAAAGAAGAATTTCATGCGTTACATATCATAGATTTGTCAACATGAACCTAAAGCCGCGTTTCTGAAATTGTGTCTTTCATCAACTTGGACATAGAGTAAAACATTGTGACATGAGCCACTCCACACTGGTCTACCTCTGGAATACTCTCGAGAGGACCACGCTCCTTTGGGATTGGTGGCACGATGCAAAACTGTAAACAGCCCAATGATTCTTAGTATAGACATTTCCTACCTCTTAATAATATGAAGCTATAAATATGTCCCACCATTATTGGTATAGATATCCCCCCTATTTAAATTCTATGATCACTGGTATAGATTTTTCTAACTTCTTTATGACATGAACATTGTTAGAGATATTTTGCTTTATGTAATTCCAGGTATAGATGTCACGTACACCTCCTAACAGTATGGATACCAGTATGTGTATCTGTGTGTACCATTAACACCATCCTTTAATGATAGCGATGTCACGTACACCTCCTAACAGTATGGATACCAGTATGTGTATCTGTGTGTACCATTAACACCATCCTTTAATGATAGCGATGTCACGTACACCTCCTAACAGTATGGATACCAGTATGTGTATCTGTGTGTACCATTAACACCATCCTTTAATGATAGCGATGTCACGTACACCTCCTAACAGTATGGATACCAGTATGTGTATCTGTGTGTACCATTAACACCATCCTTTAATGATAGCGATGTCACGTACACCTCCTAACAGTATGGATACCAGTATGTGTATCTGTGTGTACCATTAACACCATCCTTTAATGATAGCGATGTCACGTACACCTCCTAACAGTATGGATACCAGTATGTGTATCTGTGTGTACCATTAACACCATCCTTTAATGATAGCGATGTCACGTACACCTCCTAACAGTATGGATACCAGTATGTGTATCTGTGTGTACCATTAACACCATCCTTTAATGATAGCGATGTCACGTACACCTCCTAACAGTATGGATACCAGTATGTGTATCTGTGTGTACCATTAACACCATCCTTTAATGATAGCGATGTCACGTACACCTCCTAACAGTATGGATACCAGTATGTGTATCTGTGTGTACCATTAACACCATCCTTTAATGATAGCGATGTCACGTACACCTCCTAACAGTATGGATACCAGTATGTGTATCTGTGTGTACCATTAACAACATCCTTTAATGATGGCGATGTCACGTACACCTCCTAACAGTATGGATACCAGTATGTGTATCTGTGTGGACCATTAACACCATCCTTTAATGATAGCGATGTTACGTTCGCCTCCTAACAGTATGGATACCGGTATGTGTATCTGTGTGTACCATTAACACCATCCTTTAATGATAGCAGTGTTACGTACACCTCCTAACAGTATGGATACCAGTATGTGTATCTGTGTGTACCATTAACACCATCCTTTAATGATAGCGATGTCACGTTATGGGACATCTACAAGTACAGATCATTCCCCAAGTTTCTATTGTCTCATCCTCGATACTCCAGGGGTTACACTCATCCCTGGAGTTTGTCATAGCAGTATGGAAGGCTCAGTGTGTTCCACCTTGTTATAGACAAGAAAACTATCGTTTGATCTTTTGATGAACATCAAAAGAATTTTGCTGTCGGGTAACTGTAAAATTGACTGGCTTTCAAATTGCATGTCGTCCCACTGTTATCTTAAAAGGACAGGTATCAGCTAAACAATTGGTCAGGTTTTTGTACCCAAGACCAATTAAATGTGCCTTCAATTCTGTTATGACATTCTCCAGGAGTGCAGAGAGCAAAAGTGAGCTATAACCCTTGAAGTATCCAAGATTCTATTGTCCCAATATTTGTTAATAATTCTCCTACAAATATTTTACACAAACAAATTAATGGTTGACATTTCATTTTTTTCTTACTTCAGTCGTTCAGATTTATAACATGATGGTCACAAAGCGATGTTTGACCTACAGATGCCTCGGGTATAAATTCCAGCACATCAACAGCTTTTATTCAAACATGAAGCAACTGTTACATAATCCCATTCAAAGTTTCAATTACAAGGGGTACTATGATTATACTGCAGCATACACATACTTTTTATCTATCAACAATGCTTCGGCACTACTATGGGTAGTCCAGTGTTTCCCATTGTGGCCAATTTGTTCATGGAACATCTTGAGCAAGAAGCAATAGCGACTGCCCCCATAGAATGCAAGCCTAGCTTATGGAAACGATATGTTGACGACATACTTGAGACAATCAAGAAGGGGTCACAGAAGGATTTGGCCGCACATATCAACACCATATAGATGCCACTTACAACATCAAATTTACATGTGAGGAAGAAACCAACGGCACAATGCCCTTCCTAGACACTCTACTGGTAAAGAACAAAGACGGAACCGTGAAGGTATTGGTCTATAGAAAAAACAAGAGGCCCAATGGGCCTGCATCGCTCACCTGGTATAAATCTCACACTTGTAACCTTAAAAGTGATCTAAAATAAAACTACAGGCAAAATATCAGCATTTATGATTAAAATTCATTCAAAAGACCCTGTTAATTTTTTTTAAAACATTTCACCCCTGTGATTGAAAGTCGAACAAAGTCATTATGTTGAACAAATTTTATAGCCTTTCATCTCAGGATGCAACTTGCAAAGTATCAACATCCTGGGACCCATGGTTATTCAGAAGAGGTTGTTTAAAGATTTTAAACAAATTTGACCCCTGTGACCTTGAATATAAGTCAAAGTCATTCACTTTAACAAACATAGTAGTCCTTGATACCAGCATGCTACTGACTAAATATCAACATCCTGAGCCTTTTGGTTATTCAGAACAAGTTGTTTAAATATTTTGAACATATTTGCTCCTTGTGACCTTAAATATGATTCAAGGTCATACATTTAAACAAACTTGGTAGCCCTTGATCCTAGTATGCTACTGACTAAATATCATCATTTTGGTTATTCAGAAGAAGTTGTTTAATGTTTTTCACATATTTGACCGCTGTGACCTTGAATATAGGTGAAGGTCCTTCATTTGAACAAATTTGAGAGCCCTTTACCCTAGCATGCTACTGGCCAAATATCATCACCCTGTGCATTTTGGTTATTCAGAAGTTGTTTAATAATTTTAACATATTTGACCCCCGTGACCTTGAATATAAGTGAAGGTCATTCATTTGAACAAACTTGATAGCCCTTTACCCCAGCATGCTACTGGCAAAATATCGTCACCCTGGGCGTTTTGGTTATTTAGAAGAAGTTGTTGAAAGTTTTTAACATATTTGACCCCTGTGACCTTGAATATGGGTGAAGGTCTTTCATTTGAGCAAAATTTGTAGCCCTTCATCTCAGCATGCTACTGGCCAAATATCATCACCCTGTGCATTTTGGTTATTCAGAAGTTGTTTAATAATTTTAACATATTTGACCCCCGTGACCTTGAATATAAGTGAAGGTCATTCATTTGAACAAACTTTGTAGCCCTTTATCTCAGCATAACACTGGACAAATATCATTACCCTGGGCATTTTGGTTATTGAGAAGAAGTTGTTAAAAGTTTTTAATATATTTGACCCCTGTGACCTTGGATATAAGTGAAGGTCATTGATTTAAACAAACTTTGTAGCCCTTCATCTCAGCATGCTACTGGCCAAATATAATCACCCTGGGCATTTTGGTTATTCAGAAGAAGTTGTTTAAAATTTTTAACATATTTGACCCCTGTGACCTTGAAAATGGGTGACGGTCATTCATTTTAACAAACTTTGTAGCTCTTCATCACAGTTTGCCTCTGGCCAAATATCGACACCCTAGGCCTTTCGGTTATTAAGAAGAAGTCGTTTAAAGTAAAATATTGACGCCGGACGGACAGACTTCGTGCCAGGTGTGCTAAAGACCATAGGACCAATACCTGAATTTCAAATCTTACCATCCACTGCACCAGAAGTAAGGCGTTGTACGCACATTCCTCGACAGATGTGATACAATAGTCACAGAACAATAGGACAAAACACAAGAGCAGAATCACATCGCTAGGACAATGAGAACGTGTGCATATCCGTAATGGGCCCTAAAATGGGTGCAAAAACACTGTCAAAGTAAGGGGAAGAACAAGAAAAGGCCAATCAAGGATAAGAACAAAACTAAACCATAAAGGTATTGGTCTATAGAAAAAAGAACTCATACGAACCAATACCTAAACTTCAAATCTCACCATCCACTACACCAGAAGTTAAGGCGTCCTACGCACATTGCTCAACAGATGTGATACAATAGCCACAGAACAACAGGACAAAACACAAGAGCAGAATCATATAGGGCAATGAGAACATGTGCATATCCTGAATGGGCCCTAAAACGGGTACAAAAACAGTCAAGTCATCATCCAGTACATAAAGGGTATATCCGAAACCATCCAGAAGATATATCGCGGTCATAGCATTAATTAATTATAATTAAGCAACAGCCATGAAGCCACACAAGATGCTTCGCAATATTCTAGTACACCCTAAGGATAAAACACCTTAAGAGAATGTTGCAGAATGCGCATACAAAATCGAATGTAAAAACTGTGACGCATCGTATGTTGGAGACTGGAAGGCGTTTTGGGGTCCGCCTTGGTGAATACCGGAAAGATATGGAAACCCAAGAAGGTAGGAAATTCACCAGATCAGAAAGGAAGCAGTCGGAGTCCAAGATAAATAAATCGGCAATCACAAACCATGCCACACAGAGAGAGCAATCTGTTTAAGCGGCAGATGCCATCTGGATACGCAACAGTGGGCCAGTTCTAAATACAGATGAGGGGGCTGAAAGACTCTCGCACATCTATGACCAAGTTTTTAACAAAGCGTAGCCGAATTGAGTTATTTCAGTACATATATAACAACTATTGTAACGCTTACAGCATTGCCGAATCGACTCGATTTGGTGGACAACTCGTACACATTTTACACCTTTGTGTACATACGCTTCGCTGGTCATTTGTCATACTAGTCATCGAAATGTCACAAAGAAAATCTTAAAAAGAACTTTTCATGATGTATTGAACAGGACTGACCTTTGACCTCCATTTGCTCATTTCTGGGGCAGGTTGCCTGGGGTCGTAATCACTGGTCCAGCCTGCAAGAGATTAAGGGAAACAGTTATACATCAACATCGTGTTTAAAAGTACTGTTGCTATAACCATAATGAAGACAAATAACAAAATTCAGTGCATTGCAGTATCAAATAATCCTTTATAGATCTCTGGGTTCTCCTCTCAATTCTCACCCCAACTGAAGTCTGTAAATTCTCTTTACAGAATTAATGAAGATCACAAGATTACAATAACTATGGCATAATGATATTGAAATACCACTCGAGGATGCAATGTAATCTTTTATCACATACCTGTTGAATCTTGTTATAGTAATACAAGCAATTTTCAATCATGAAATACAACGTTCTGTATTGCACATGTGCAATATGGAATGTTGTATTTACCTACTAGTCGGAACTACTTTTTATTGGAATCCCCTTGTCATGGCGAACTGAAAAGTTTCGAGTATTCGCAAAAAATATCAAAGTTTATAAAATCTTTGTATCGATCTCTACCAAATACGGAAGGTAAGTGATAAAAGCAAAACCACACACTTGTATTTTTCTAACGAATCAGAGAGCACTCATTTATTGCGCGGATGTATATATTAACTCGTGCGCACTCGTGAATATATATTCGTCTGTGCAATAAACTCGTGCTTTCTGATTCGTTAGAAAAACACAAGTGTGTGGTCTTGTATATATATGCCACATTTAGCACTACAATCAGACCAATATAAATAAAAAGGGCTATATGTATAACCTATACAGAGGTGATACTTTTCTATGGGCTAGTTTATAATTATCATGCAATCTGAATCAGCCCTCTAAAGTCAGTAAATATAAACGAAGCTATACTTTTATCATCAGACAATCTGGTGGTTATAATTAGATTTTGCTACTGGATTGTATTATTTATTTATACAACTTTGAATTTGAACAACCCTGCACCCCTGTGATCATGATTATTTTACCTGATCAAACTATATAAAGCAATTAATATTATGACTTGAAGTTTTGTGGTTTCCCAGCAGAAGTCATTAGAGGTTTTCAACCCTTTTGACCCTGTGACCTTGACAGAGGGTCAAGGTAATTCATTTGAATATTAGTATGCTTGAGGGTAAATATCATTACTATCATATAGATCTTATGGTTCTTTAGAAGGAGTTGTTTTTAAAAAAGCAAAAAAAGTGGATGAGAGCTGATGGATATTGTGGTTATGGCTATTTCTAAATCTTGAACACAAAACAGGGGATGATTTCTTTTGATTTTCCTAGTCTTAATAATTAAATACCGGTATGTGTAATAAAACATTCTGTGGTTGAGCATATACCTCATTACCTGGTAAGTTAAAAATAATCAAACTTGTTTCTTTTTCGTGTTTGTTTGTTTGACTGGTTTAACATTCTAGCAGTAGCCAAGAAGATCTTATAGGAAATCATGCATGTAATTTGGAATACATTAATACTAAAAACAAAACAGTAAGTCGGAGATAAAAGAGAAGATAGAGTTCCTAAGTAGTGCAATATGGAAGGATCTCAAATATCCTCTGGTTTGGGGAGTTAGACAGGGGGCCACCTCTCATGACAACATGCAGTAGTATACATCAGTTTTATTCTTGAACCTGCGGAACCTGTACATGGTCATAGCATGCTTTTTCATATGTCATGACTTTTATGAAACTCACTAAAGTTTAATTTCTGGAAAAGCCATATATTGTTGTATGTGTAATGGGAACTGAATTCAGAGAATATTGAGCTGGCTTGTTTATTGTTTGAGCCGAGTCTCTATGTTAACTACACAGGGTATGCTGTGTTGAAAGTGGGTTTAGTGTGAAGTTTCCACAAATCACGAGGAGAGTTAATAATTACTGGTAAAGTTAAATTCACTGAACATACAATGGGGGTAGAGGCAATCCTATAAGTGTTGGTAGATATGCCGTAACCAATACAGTCTCAGATCATTGTGTGGGGGATTTACTCAGCTCATACACAAGGTTTATAAATACATAACGGCAAGTACAGTGCATGAGTTGGTAGGATTTAACATATTCTATTGGTAATCCCAGATTCTCTAGATCAAACAAAACACTGTGGCTTCTGAGTTGCTATTCAGCGCTTGGCCACTGAAGTGTTATTACTGTGTACATCCCGTTATTATAAAATCTACACACAACCGCATTCAAAACCCAAATTATTATCCGTATAGGGCCTTTTTGCAACCAGCCAATATCTTTCTCAACTCCCTGGGAAGCATACAGCCGGATCGCGGAGCTGCCATTTCGGCGCTAACAGCAAGCATTCAACAGTTCTAGCACTGCCCAACCACATACTCATTTACAGCTGAGTAGACTGGAACAAGTGGAGTTAAGTATCCTTCTCAAAGATACAACACAGCTACTGCAGTGCAGTGCCGTGACTGGAACCCCCAACCCTTCGGTCACGAGCCCGGCGTCCTACCACTAGACTACCTCCCACAGACTTAACCTTAACTGTCTGAATGAAGACCAGGCCTCAATCATCACTAACATGTTGAGTCCTCCGGATCCGGGGATCCTGATGCTGAGTTCTAGAAAAGTCTATTATCTGAAGTCAGTGGAAGACCAAGTTTGAGGTTTAAAGTCTCCAGGTTAAGTCTATGGAAGATTATATTACATCTGAGCAAGTCTCTCAACGTTAGGTCTTTGGATATATATAAGTTCTATGGGAGATAAAGCTCTGTGGGAGATTACAAGGGTTAAGGTCTGATCAAAGCAAAGTTGATGGGAGATACAAAGTTTCAGCTAAGTTTCTACAATGGAATATTTAGTCTGAGCTCTGCTTGAGGCAAATTCAATTGGTGACCTTCAGGCCAGCTACTTCACTGAAACATGTAATGGACCTGTTAAACCAACTTATAAACATTGTTTTGAGACAGCGTTTGCATATTATAGATTGACATCAAAAAAGTAACTAGAACCCTTGAAAATCATGATAACAACTTGGATTGATACACAGTTTGTTAGCATCCAGAATGAACAGCTTTACCTATTACAACCTATAAGGGCCTTGTCGAATGATTCTCTCATGATTGTTATGGAACATTTTCAATGGCAATTAATTAAACCACGGCAGTGTAGAAGCTTTACACATATATACATCTGGATACCCTTATATATCATAGTGACACTGACCTCCTATGGTTCTGTAGACAGTGACAGTAACTGCCTGACACTGACCTCCTATGGTTCTGTAGACGTGACAGTAACTGCCTATGTATGTAACGTTTATCATAATTTACATGCCAATCAATTTCAATGCAAGGTTAATTATATATTACACTATTATTTGTATGATGATACAAGATGTTGCATTATCCTTGAAAATAATCAATCAAATCGTTAGCTAGCTACATAATGTATTCAGTTAGAATATTTTGTTCCACTTTGTATTAAAATATTAAGTCATAGCTACCTTTTAATATTAAACATTTAACACTTAATTGTTAATTTAAATCCGAAACAAATATCCCCCCTCCAATCTTCACATTTGTTATCACTTATGTACATACATGTATATTTAAATGGCATATTTGAAAAGCTGTTATTTAGATACTAAAAATCTCACATAAAGCAATATCAGGGCCAGGATCTGCCAAGTTGGCGGTTTGTAATCAGCTGTCATTAGTGACTATCAGTGATCACTGACTGTAGGGCCTTATTACCTGGTAAAGGTCTGATGACGCTGACCTACCCTCCTCACAAGTCTACAAACAATAACTGATTATCTACGGTAACTGTGCTCTTGTTCATACATTTCAATAGCAGCTACAACTTCACAAATTAAAATTTATGCTTTCTAAAATTGTATTGGCTGGTGTGTGTGTATATTTGTAGAATTCAATTTCCACCCCAAACCCCAACATCCCTTGTGCTCAGAGAATATGAAATATCCAAAAAGATAATATCAGCCTAGGAAATTTGAAATCTACACAGGTAGTATATATGACCCCTGATAGTGCCTTAGATTCTATGCAGGAAACATGACATATCCAAACAGGTAATAAAAGTCCCATCTTCGATACCCAGGGGTTATACGTATACGCTCACACACTTTCTCTGTACCACTGGACTATGTCATAGTAAAATTGAAGGCTCAGTGTACAACACCTAGTTGATGAGACAAGAAGACCAGTCACATGAGGGTAAAAACTGACTCACTTTGAAGTCGGGTGTCACCCTTTGTAATCTTCAAAGGACAGGTATCAGCCTAGCGATTGGTCAGGATTTTTTTTATCTGAGACCAATCAAACAGCTTTCTTTGAGCCTTCAATTTTGCTTTGACATATTCCAGGGGTGCAGAGAGCGTATGTGAGCGTAACCCCTAGATATCAAGGATGTAAGAGCCCATAACTTCATCTTCTTTACATGTACAGGAAATACGAAAACTATACAGCTTATTTAAGAGTATATTATACCCTTATTTAACATAATATTATTTACTGCACTATATAAATATATATAAAACTGATATGTTATGAAAGCAAGAAAAAACTAATTTTGGAATACAGAACTTTTTACCAAACTCGTATTTTAGCACTAAATGATATGTGCATCAGATTAAATAGTGCAGTTAAAAAACACTCTGGAATCTCTCTTACTGCATAAAGGTACTTAACAAAACATGTTTCTGTATTTAGCGCGGTTCATGTATGAGTACACCAGAGATGGAGTGAAATACAGAATACTGCAGAGAATGTATACAACGCACATATATATATATCTGTAAACAATACATAACTTACGAGTACAATAACATTATGGATCATTAGACAGCCAATACACTGTGTAGATGATCTTGATAGTGTTTCCTCTTTGTTTTACGTATATACTGTACCATATATCTCCTAGATCTATTTAAGGTCTGGGTTATTGTCTACAATTAAATGTCACCTCTTGGTGTAAATTATAACTACTGATAATGTTCGATTATTTTCTGTTTTTGTCATCTTTAATCAAGTTTTGTCAATTTAGTGTGTTAAAGTTATAATTACCTGTGGAAGTTTTAAATCCATTAATGCAATTATAATAATAAGCAAACAAATAACAAGAGACCAAAATATTTCTTCAGGATTGTTTTCTGTGTTTCTAAAGTAAGTTCCTGACATACATATGAAAAATCTTCTTGTCTGGCCATTGGGCTAGTGGAATTTAACCCTTCGTGAGTAGTCTTTATCTTATTATCTACTTTAATAAATTTATATCTAATTTCCCTTTGCCATATGATATGACATAAGAAGAATTGCACTGTACTACACATGCATTTCGGCAGATATTTTAAGAAAATTAATAAATCATTTCAAATTGTTCTTAAGAACCATTTAGCTTTTAAAGCTTGATACACAGCCCATTAACTTTTTTCAAGCTCTTCAACAATATCTTTAACAAATCAACAACAGCAAGCTTATCTCAAATGTACATGAACCGACCCCATTACTAGCTTACTCTAGATATTCTATACAGGAATCCAGTGTCACAAAGGGGGATAATCCTAGAATGGAAACAGCAGAGCTGTGTTATTATACACTGTATATATATTACAAGAATATTTTGGACTTTTCTGTAGCACAGTTAAAAGCCTTGTTTAGTCAAAAAAGCCAAATAACTTTTGAGGAAAACAATTAAGGGTAACTTACATATATATAAAACTTTAAAGTACCTAGAAATATCCTGAATAGGAGACAATATCACGCAATTTCAAAATAACATCCTATTAAGTGATATATATAGTTATTAATAACCCATTCACCCCTATGTAACTTTAGTAGACTCTACCATGCACTGATATGGATGAGTTCATTGTGGTCTATAGTGATGAAAGGGTTAACCTGTGACTGCTTGGCCATATGTTTTAATGTTAGAGTTTTCTATGTATTTAATCCACATATATAACCTTTTGACTTATTTACCTGACCTTAAATACAGTGTTATCATTGGATATTTAGTATCTAAATGCACCTGGTATTGTCCATGTTTATCCTGCAATAACCTGAGGGGCCCAAATGCACAATCTCTGACTCCATTGGGGGAGCATCAAGCATCTACTCTTTCAAGACAATGCAACTGCATTTGTTGTCATTTCTACTGAACAGCAGTAGAAACTAGAAATGTTTGGGCTTATTACCAGACATCATGGGCTTACTGACAGATAAATATGGTATATTAAATACCCCAAATACAATTACCCTATGCTATATTTTCTTGTACCATGCACATACAGTACCCTACAATTTATGTACATGCAGTATACCTTCCCTACGTTCTGCACTATATGTTTACCTATTCAAACAGCCTTATTAATTTGTATCTTTTCCCCATTATAGCTAGTACATATACCCTATGTATGGTAATACATGTAACAGTTACACTAATAGTACAAAACAACCAATTTGTACAAAAAAAAAGAAATTATCCCCACATATGATATGTGAACAGAATATATACACTGGTGGCGGACAGGGACTAGGTCGATCGTCGGTGACCAGGTAGCTCAATTGTTAAGAGTATCCATCTAAGAGTTTGGAGGGTCCTGGGTTCGAACCCCAGTCTGGCCGTGCATTTGTCCACTCCTGTTACAGTGGTATCGTGACTAACCCTTGTTTCAAGCATTGGGGTCACACTTGACAGGGGGATATCCCAATCTGGGTTGAGAGTGGCTGTATCTTTGGGGGGTGAAGACTTAGAAAAAGGAAGGAGGAATGTGGTGGAACTGGACTGGGTAGATTGTCAGTGACCAGCTAGCTTAATTGATAGAGTGTTTGACTAGTCTAGAGTATGGAGGCACCTGGGTTAGAACCCGGACTGACTATGCATTTTTCCGCTCTTGTTACAGTGGTGCCGAGACCAAACCCTTGTTTCAAACATTGGGTGTACGCCTGGCAAGGGAAAACCTGAACCGGGGTTGTAAATAGTTGTGTCTTCAGAGGCAAAGACTTAGAAAAGGAGGGAGGAATGTAGCAGACCTGGACTAGGTCTATCATCAGTAACCAGGTAGCTCAGTTGTGAGAGCCTCTTGTCTAGAGTTCGGAGGGTTCTGGGTTCCAACCCCTGTCAGGCCGTGCATTTTACCTCTCTTGTTACACACTTTTCTATATGTATTATGATATGTGCATACCCGAATATAGGTTTGAAAAATATATCTGCAGACCAGAGTATCAGATTTTACCTCCAAGCTGTGACCTAATCCAGATGTCAGACACACTTCGACTGTTCCACATAGAGGGGGCTCCAGGCTCGTATGTGTTTGACCGCCTCAGCTCTGGTGGAGCCTTCACTTCCTTCTTCCGATCTGAATTTTTTCCCTGAGGGGGTACAGCCTGTGGAGTTTCGTTCAACTGTACCAGAGAGTTTATCTTTTTACGCCCGGTGTTCCTATCCACATCCCCACCAGCACTGACAAATCCCGACACAGGATCCACAATATTATCATAGTCTCGGTAGGGAGCACTAGACCTGAAATCTCCCTCATCGTTCCATTTTTTGTAGCCAATGTCAGTTTTCATACTTGTCGTGAAAGAATCAACATCGCCCCTACCTGTCAATGTAGGGAATTTCATGTGCCGAGCCCTACGATGGGTTTCTATTTGCTGCACAGAATTTCCACCTGCATTAGCGTCCACATACAAATAACTAGAAAAATTAGGCCTTGTCCTAAATGTAGAGTCAGCCAGAACTGGCCCATTAGATACTACCTCAGTCATTTTGAGTATAAATACACCACCGCTTTCTTCACTTGAAGTTTATCATTGATTTAAAGGGTTGACATATCACATTGTACGAGAGGATAGCACACAGGTTTCCGACATGGTGTAAACTACCGAGTTACCAGTGGATACTCCGACAATTTCCTTATATGGAACGTACCGGAAGTTGCAGGTGCTCGCCGAAGATTTGTGATAAATGAGAAATGTTGTGTTCTGTGATAAAATATTTGGGGCCATTCCTTTTTATTTCATATTTAATAAGGTTTTCAATTACTCATAGTTATACTAATTTTATCACTTTTCGTAGATTTGTTAATAATACAACGGAAGTTCCGGTTTTTTGGTGAGCCTCCCTCGTCCGTGTGATTTCCGGTTAACCCGACAAAGATTGAAAGTGTATAGAAAATTTAGATAGATCAGAGACGTGTACGTCTCTGGATAGATGAATGAGCAGCAATCATATTTCAATATCCAAATAAGTTTAGAAGTACATACATATTTTTATAATGATATTGATATCTTATATTTGAAAGAATTGATTTAATAAGAAATATCAGGGTTATACCTGAGATCAGGTCAAACCAGATAAATGGTAAGCACTCATGTTGTATGTGATTGCACTTGTTTGATATTATTTTTTAAGAGTAAATTTGCAAGTTCCGGGCATTCTTAAAGGAAAATCTAATATAAAGGTGTAAGCAAAAAAAGGTATCCCCCACAAATGAAAGTACAAATGGTATTAATCACGTATTTTTAATGTCTAGACTTGCACAAGTCCGGTATAGGCCGTTGCTATGAATGCTAGTCGTTTCGATAACAAGTCGTTTCGGGACATGACACAAGATGTTTCGGGACTTAATCAAGTCGTTTCGGGACATGACACAAGATGTTTCGGGACTTAATCAAGTCGTTTCGGGACATGACACAAGATGTTTCGGGACTTAATCAAGTCGTTTCGGGACATGACACAAGATGTTTCGGGACTTAATCAAGTCGTTTCGGGACATGACACAAGATGTTTCGGGACTTAATCAAGTCGTTTCGGGACATGACACAAGATGTTTCGGGACTTAATCAAGTCGTTTCGGGACATGACACAAGATGTTTCGGGACTTAATCAAGTCGTTTCGGGACATGACACAAGATGTTTCGGGACTTAATCAAGTCGTTTCGGGACATGACACAAGATGTTTCGAGACTTAATCAAGTCGTTTCGGGACATATAAAATGTTCACTTATAAATTACATTTCGCTCCCGTTTCATATAAAGTCCTGTATGACCCGTGTCACGACTTACCAGTGCTCGGGCTCATAAACTTGTGTTGTTACCCTGATTTCTAGCGCTTGAGGGGATACCTACCAACATTTACCCGATTGACAGTGTGTTGTTACCTGATGAAACTAATCTCATTATTAAATACAGATCTGGAGGAACTTATGAAATTCAACATTCAATTTCTTTCGTTATTGATAGGTTGATTCCTTGTTTGATATTGTAATAATATGTTTTCGATTCACTATATTCTCCATTATTGACATTAAGAGACGAATGAGTTAACAGTGATTTTAACAATGTTTTAAGCATTTTATTTTTGCTATAATGAAATTAAATTTCATGAAAGTAAAAACGTGAAACACATAGAATGTTTTAGACATGCATGAGAATCAATTCATCAAATCCAGCAATATATTTTGAACGATGTTAATTATTATGTTGTGTATTTCTATTCATGTTTTATTAAAATCGTGTAATGGTAAATGTATGACGGGAGAAGGCTATGATAAGTTGTAATAACTTTTATCTAATCGATTGTTCAAATTTATTTGACATTAAAATAAGTTTAAAGGAAAAAGACAACGGTACTATCTACAGAAGAAGAAAAAAGAAGAAAAATCACGATACGACTTTTGACATGTCCCGAAACAACCCGAAAAAAGTCCCGAAACGACTTTTGTCTTGTTACCGAAACGACTTGTTACCGAAACGACCTGACACCGTTGCTATTATGGGTTCAAAACTTCTGCAGCCATTTCTATGTGGCTCCTGACATACTAATGTGGATTCCAAAGGTGAGTAAACCTGTGGTTCCTAATATTACAATAGTACACTGTGTTAGGAGCCATGGTTCTAAGGTGAGTAAACCTGTGGTTCCTAATATTACAATAGTACACTGTGTTAGGAGCCATGGTTCTAAGGTGAGTAAACCTGTGGTTCCTAATATTACAATAGTACACTGTGTTAGGAGCCATGGTTCTAAGGTGAGTAAACCTGTGGTTCCTAATATTACAATAGTACACTGTGTTAGGAGCCATGGTTCTAAGGTGAGTAAACCTGTGGTTCCTAATATTACAATAGTACACTGTGTTAGGAGCCATGGTTCTAAGGTGAGTAAACCTGTGGTTCCTAATATTACAATAGTACACTGTGTTAGGAGCCATGGTTCTAAGGTGAGTAAACCTGTGGTTCCTAATATTACAATAGTACACTGTGTTAGGAGCCATGGTTCTAAGGTGAGTAAACCTGTGGTTCCTAATATTACAATAGTACACTGTGTTAGGAGCCATGGTTCTAAGGTGAGTAAACCTGTGGTTCCTAATATTACAATAGTACACTGTGTTAGGAGCCATGGTTCTAAGGTGAGTAAACCTGTGGTTCCTAATATTACAATAGTACACTGTGTTAGGAGCCATGGTTCTAAGGTGAGTAAACCTGTGGTTCCTAATATTACAATAGTACACTGTGTTAGGAGCCATGGTTCTAAGGTGAGTAAACCTGTGGTTCCTAATATTACAATAGTACACTGTGTTAGGAGCCATGGTTCTAAGGTGAGTAAACCTGTGGTTCCTAATATTACAATAGTACACTGTGTTAGGAGCCATGGTTCTAAGGTGAGTAAACCTGTGGTTCCTAATATTACAATAGTACACTGTGTTAGGAGCCATGGTTCTAAGGTGAGTAAACCTGTGGTTCCTAATATTACAATAGTACACTGTGTTAGGAGCCATGGTTCTAAGGTGAGTAAACCTGTGGTTCCTAATATTACAATAGTACACTGTGTTAGGAGCCATGGTTCTAAGGTGAGTAAACCTGTGGTTCCTAATATTACAATAGTACACTGTGTTAGGAGCCATGGTTCTAAGGTGAGTAAACCTGTGGTTCCTAATATTACAATAGTACACTGTGTTAGGAGCCATGGTTCTAAGGTGAGTAAACCTGTGGTTCCTAATATTACAATAGTACACTGTGTTAGGAGCCATGGTTCTAAGGTGAGTAAACCTGTGGTTCCTAATATTACAATAGTACACTGTGTTAGGAGCCATGGTTCTAAGGTGAGTAAACCTGTGGTTCCTAATATTACAATAGTACACTGTGTTAGGAGCCATGGTTCTAAGGTGAGTAAACCTGTGGTTCCTAATATTACAATAGTACACTGTGTTAGGAGCCATGGTTCTAAGGTGAGTAAACCTGTGGTTCCTAATATTACAATAGTACACTGTGTTAGGAGCCATGGTTCTAAGGTGAGTAAACCTGTGGTTCCTAATATTACAATAGTACACTGTGTTAGGAGCCATGGTTCTAAGGTGAGTAAACCTGTGGTTCCTAATATTACAATAGTACACTGTGTTAGGAGCCATGGTTCTAAGGTGAGTAAACCTGTGGTTCCTAATATTACAATAGTACACTGTGTTAGGAGCCATGGTTCTAAGGTGAGTAAACCTGTGGTTCCTAATATTACAATAGTACACTGTGTTAGGAGCCATGGTTCTAAGGTGAGTAAACCTGTGGTTCCTAATATTACAATAGTACACTGTGTTAGGAGCCATGGTTCTAAGGTGAGTAAACCTGTGGTTCCTAATATTACAATAGTACACTGTGTTAGGAGCCATGGTTCTAAGGTGAGTAAACCTGTGGTTCCTAATATTACAATAGTACACTGTGTTAGGAGCCATGGTTCTAAGGTGAGTAAACCTGTGGTTCCTAATATTACAATAGTACACTGTGTTAGGAGCCATGGTTCTAAGGTGAGTAAACCTGTGGTTCCTAATATTACAATAGTACACTGTGTTAGGAGCCATGGTTCTAAGGTGAGTAAACCTGTGGTTCCTAATATTACAATAGTACACTGTGTTAGGAGCCATGGTTCTAAGGTGAGTAAACCTGTGGTTCCTAATATTACAATAGTACACTGTGTTAGGAGCCATGGTTCTAAGGTGAGTAAACCTGTGGTTCCTAATATTACAATAGTACACTGTGTTAGGAGCCATGGTTCTAAGGTGAGTAAACCTGTGGTTCCTAATATTACAATAGTACACTGTGTTAGGAGCCATGGTTCTAAGGTGAGTAAACCTGTGGTTCCTAATATTACAATAGTACACTGTGTTAGGAGCCATGGTTCTAAGGTGAGTAAACCTGTGGTTCCTAATATTACAATAGTACACTGTGTTAGGAGCCATGGTTCTAAGGTGAGTAAACCTGTGGTTCCTAATATTACAATAGTACACTGTGTTAGGAGCCATGGTTCTAAGGTGAGTAAACCTGTGGTTCCTAATATTACAATAGTACACTGTGTTAGGAGCCATGGTTCTAAGGTGAGTAAACCTGTGGTTCCTAATATTACAATAGTACACTGTGTTAGGAGCCATGGTTCTAAGGTGAGTAAACCTGTGGTTCCTAATATTACAATAGTACAGTGTGTTAGGAGCCATGGTTCTAAGGTGAGTAAACCTGTGGTTCTTAATATTACAATAGTACAGTGTGTTAGGAGCCTTGGTTATAAGGTGAGTAAACCTGTGGTTCCTAATATTACAATAGTACAGTGTGTTAGGAGCCATGGTTCTAAGGTGAGAAAACCAGCGGTTCCTTATATTACAATAGTACACTGTGTTAGGAGCCATGGTTCTAAGATGAGAAAACCAGTGGTTCCTTATATTACAATAGTACACTGTGTTAGGAGCCATGGTCCTAAGATCTCTGAAATGAATGATGTACAATAAAACTGACGTGACGACTGTTAGTACGTAATCTCTTTCGGAGGAAATAAAGAATGTCTGTCTGTCCGTCTGTCTGTGTGTTTATCTGTCAGCATGTAAATGTTATAAATCATACGACCACAAAATATATTCGTATTATAGAGCACTACTTCATTGATAAAAAATAACAAGAATATTCGACCTTTTTTTCATATATATATATAGCTACTATTAAAAACATTAATTTGATATCTATCATCTTTATTCAGATTCCGAAATCAGCAGGAAGAACTTGCAGATTGCCGATGATTGCAGTGTTTATTTAGCTCAGCTGATTTATCCTTCTTTATAAAAAAAAATTACGGAAGAAAAAACCGCTTGTTAGACACGTTAATGTGCCACTGGATATTTTGAAACATTCACAGATTTAAATCCTTTGTGGAAATAGGAAAATATGTGTTGATGATTGTCATTTTACAATAAATTATGAGTTCCGGTTTGATATAAGATACAATGTGTTTGCCAATATTTGAAACCCATTATGCTCGTAGACGCAGGTTCGACATCTGGTTAAAGGGGGCAATTTATGTAGTACTTAAAAGAAAGAATTACTCGTCAGATACAGTAGATGTAGGATCAGTCCTTGGTAATACATATCGCTCACATCGTATCAATCAGCTTAATACGAAGTGCGTAAAGTAAATTACCTGTAGAGATAGTTATTGTTTGCGGAAAACTCTAATACTGAATGCAGTAATTGTTTTATTAAGTTATGATCATATGCATTTACTAAATAAAACCCTAGTTTCATAGGGACAACTTATTTATGATCGTGAATATTCACTATCATCATGACCAGCAGGAATGTCTTATTAAAATGCTGAACAATTTTGTGTGTCAATCCTGAACACCCCCCTCGATGATAATTGCATTTACATCACGCAGTCGATATTAAAGACATTGGTCCAAATAAAACAATTTCCGTGGTGATATCGACTATTGACGGATAAAGTTAGAACAAAGAGTTTCTAAAGATGCAAGCAGGTGACGATTGTTTCCATCATAATCCAATTAAGAAATACTCTTTTGCTTTTGCGATATAAGGGTCGATGCTTATTTCATTACTTTATTAATGGACCTTATGTTTTTGTATGTGACAATACTTTTTCTTTGACTTACACGGCGAATGGCGTAGATAAAGAAGAAGACGCTTACTTTTCCGAAAAACTGGTCTAATTGTCTTTGTTTTTTCCCCGTAGCTTCCATAAAATATTTTCCTTTGGTCAAAAGTGCTAGGATTTTCGGTTTTGGTTTTAAAGTGCGGTTTGGTTGACACTTCGCTGTGCTGTTGTTGTTTATTTTTATCCGAAAGTGAAGTATGTTACCTTTGATAAGCTGTCATCATCTGTATGAGGTTTTAATATGATAGATGTATATCGTTTAAGTATGACTACATCATTGTGCCTGATTCTGAACTTTTCGTATTGAAATTTACTTCATGATAACATGAAATCGAACCATTAATGGATGGTCGGGCTCGTAGTGGATAGCGCACTTGCCTTTCACTAAGGCGACCGGGGTTCGATTACCCGATTGTACGTAAAATGTATGGGGTCACCTGCCCGACCACGAGGGTTATCTCCGGGTACTCTGGTTTCCTCCCACATTAAGACCTCCCGCGCTGACATCCGGGCCTACACGAATGATCGATATAAGCTGAAATAACCTGTTTTCAAAATGGTTGTAAAAAAAATAAAGTTTATATTAAATATACCAATAACCCATTTGTAAATGTGGAATTTCCAACATTTGTCTGTGTATTTGTTTTAACTTCAGGCCTGCATCACTCATGGATACAGAGAAATGAAAACTGCTTTCAAATAAAGGACGGATGTGTCCGAATTTTCAGGAAAACAAAGATGGTATTGAACTGCTTTATGATTCGAATTAATTCGAATTAAATGAATTTGAAACAAGAAATATCTGAATGTTATCTGGCTGGTACATTGTATTTTCTTATTTTCAGTGATGTTACAACCCTAGCTTCTCTGTACTAATCTACCGCCTCTTACAATCTAACTTTTCTGTTCTAATCTACCGCCTCTTACAACCTAGCTTCTCTATACGAATTTACCGTCTCGATACAATCCTAGCTTCTTCATACCAATCTTTTGTCTTCCTCAATCCTAGCTTCTCTATACAAATCTACATGTACCGTCTCCATAAAACCTAGCTTCTCTATACGAATTAACCGTCTCAAAACAATCCTAGCTTCTTCATACTAATCTTCCGTCTCCATACAATCCTAGCTTGTCTATACGAATTTACCGTCTCGATACAATCTAGCTTCTCTATACGAATTTACCGTCTCCAGACAACTTAGCTTCTCTATACGAATTTACCGTCTCCATACAATCCTCGCTTCTCTATACAAATCTACCGTCTCCATACATCCTAGCTTCTCTATACAAATCTACCGTCTCTATAAAACCTAGCTTCTCTTTACGAATTTACCGTCTCCAGATAACCTAGCTTCGCCATACATATCGACCGTCTCCATACAATCCTAGCTTGTCTATGCAAATCGACCGTCTCCATACAATCATAGCTTCTCTATACAAATCTACCGTCTCCATACAATCATAGCTTCTCTATACAAATCTACTGTCTCCATACAATCATAGTTTCTCTATACAAATTTACCGTCTCTATACAATCATAGTTTCTCTATACAAATTTACCGTCTGGATACAATCATACCTTCTCTATACCTATCTACCGTCTCCATAAAACCCCAGATTCTCTATACAAATATACCATCTCCATACAATTCTAGCTTATCTTTACTTATCTACATAAAACCCCAGGTTCTCTATAGAAATCTACCTTCTCCAAACAATCATAGCAAGTCCATATAACTCCATGGAACTCTTGCCTACTACAAACCACAAAACGCTTCATTAAACTCAGCTCTCTCCACAAACCGTCGACTTTCTCTTATACACTCTTATATTGTCATAAAACCTTTGTTTCTAACTAAAACCCGAACCTCTCCATAGGCTCTTTGGTAAGACTTCCAGTCTCTACATTTGATACTGGGATTTTTATACAACCTCAAACTCATTGAAATAAAAAGAAACACTATTCACTATTGACCCTCTGTATACACCTCTAATGCCCTTACTTCTTCATTCAATCAAGGCTCTCTATATCACCCAAGTATCTTCAACTCATACTAATTTAGCAAACACAAGGTTTAGATCAAATGAAGCATCAAACGTTAATAAATAGGTTTATATATGCAATCACAAACTGCAAAACATCATATTGTATTTTTTTCCCTGATCTGCGTTTTTGTCCTTCTTTGGTTTCCCATTGGTTCATATTGTGACGCATAGTTTTCTATTTATAACTATTTATTACTCACATCGTACCTATTTATAGATTCACAGAATTTTGTTTTGAAATAAAACTTATTTATCGAATAAGTATTTAAAAGGGGAATAATTAATTTCGGTTCGAATTTGTGGTGTAGATCTTATATATATGTTCATAAATAGTAAGTTTGGTGTAAACAGGTACTTTCTACTTTCGATATAAAAAACCCTCCGTAGTGTTTACGTCAGTAACGGCTATAATACATGCAGTAGGACTTCATTTAACGACACTGTCATTTTGAAGGATTGAATTCTACAAGGTAAAATGTCATTACTATTTGTCCTGATACGATGTATGTGCATTGTACATATGTATATTTGTCTGAAAGATACTGGTGAACTTCTGTTTGTTTTGTTACCACCTCAAGTTTAAGCCCTTAGCTGGGAGGCCGCAGGCGCCCGAGATCTACACTATCATCACAATGGTTACTGAACTTTGTGCGCTCGCTTATAGGCATTGCCTATTTCATATTAGTTTTGTGGTCAATACACCAGTCCTTATTTTAAAGACATGACAGTTCATTAATCCAATTTGATTTTTATGTTCATCCGATTGGTTTCTCCATTATTGTATAATAACTAATAACTGACTTCAACTCTCGAAATATTCTCTCCTCCTCTATTGTTTTTGTTATGTTCACGTTCATAATTCTGATGCAAAGGTTTCCTGTTCCAGTTTACATTACGACCATAAATATGACTGAAGAATATTCTGCTGAAGTGAAAAAACTCCATACTGAGATGGTGAGGAAGTTGTCCGGAAACTTAGCGCCGGTTTGGAATTTAAAAATAAAATGGGGTGAACTTCTAGATTCTTTATCACACGACAATCCGTTGTCCCAAGCGGAAATTCAAGGAATATCCACAATGCAACAGCTGTTCGTAGCCCTCATGGACAAGAGGTTCATCGATTATGGGAAGTACGGTCCATTTGAAAAGAGCCTTAGACCAATACATCCAAATATGGCCAGCGCAGTTAAACAATTTCAGGCTAAAATCATTGCTCAAATTGCAAAAGGTAAGTATATGCGCCTACATTATGAATAAAATATTCAAAACATAATTCATTCCTAACATAGAACATCTTTACATGGACGATAAACGTATAAATTAATATAAACATGTCATCGGTAAATACTTTCTGTAGACAAATTGATGGTTATTACTTGTTCTACTCCTAGATTGACTTTTTCTATATTTAGAAGAAAAGAAGAGAGACGTTGCGTTGACACCAAAAATAGGAAAAGATACTGTTGAAGAGGTGGGACACGATGAGAATGAGGATTGGGATGAAATTATAGAGGACGACGAAGATAAGGATGAAAGGTAACATAACATGCTTACAGTGATATACCCATTCCAGATAACTGGATGTTAAAGAACATTGATATTTATTTATCGTGTTATACATAAGAATGGATTAGGCAAAGATATTCAAAGAAATTTTAACTACTCTTGGGTCTTTATTTTATTAAAATGTTGAAACAAAGTATTTCTTTAAAATATAGAAAAAATAGTTGATGCGTTATTTATAATTTCGTTATATTCGGGGATGAGGGTAGTATTATAGTCGCTAAGATAACACAGCTTACATGTATATTCGTATATCAAATTTAGCAAAATATAGCTTCTTGTTACTTCTGTTTGGAATATAGTGCAAATTCCATGTCTTTATGACGCCATATGTTGGAATGCGATTTATTGACTAATTTTACTTACGTTTTCGGTACGGTAATTATCAAAATTACATTTCCTATTGGTATAAAGAAGCAGAATAAATTGCTGCACACAAACAGAATTCACTTATTCATTTTAGTAATCATATCACTGTTTTTTTCTCATGTCACGAATTCACAATTAAGGCCTTAAACCAATACCTGAACTTATTGAGATATTGTATGCGAAAACTGAAATAAAATAAAAAACAGTAATGGATGAAGGTATAAGCTTATGTACATGTGTAAATACTGTGACTATTCATCATAGTGAAATTTTATATCATACGATCAAAAGCTCTACATCAGCCGTATTCCTAAATCTTACTTAAAATATGACCAGCAAGTTAGGCTTATTACTAAATTATACCAAAAAATATGACGAGAGTAACACAACAACATATTATGGTTTCGCACTTTATTCGATAGCAAATGCTAGCTCCGAATGCAGATTATTTTTAAGGCTTATTGTCATTGTTATTATCAGTGTGCCTTGTTGTTGTGTTGTCACTACCGCTCATCAGTGTGCCTTGATGTTGTGTAGTCACTACCGCTTATCAGTGTGCCTTGTTGTGTTGTCACTATCACTCATCAGTGTGCCTTGTTGTTGTGTTGTCACTACCGCTCATGAGTGTGCCGTGTTGTTGTGTTGTCACTACCGCTCATCAGTGTGCCTTGTTGTTGTGTTATCACTATCACGCATCAGTGTGCCTTGTTGTTGTGTTGTCACTACAGCTCATGAGTGTGCCTTGTTGTTGTGTTATCACTATCACGCATCAGTGTGCCTTGTTGTTGTGTTATCACTATCACTCATCAGTGTGCCTTGATGTTGTGTAGTCACTACCGCTCATCAGTGTGCCTTGTTGTTGTGTTGTCACTACCGCTCATCAGTGTGCCGTGTTGTTGTGTTGTCACTATCACGCATCAGTGGTGTGCCTTGTCGTTGTGTAGTCACTACCGCTCATCAGTGTGACTTGTTGTTGTGTTGTCACTACCGCTCATGAGTGTGCCTTGTGTTTGTGCAGTGTGCCTTGTTGTTGTGTTATCACTATCCCGCATCAGTGTGCCTTGTTGTTGTGTAGTCACTACCGCTCCTCAGTGTGCCTTGTTGTTGTGTTGTCACTATCACTCATCAGTGTGCCTTGTTGTTGTGTTATCACTATCCCGCATCAGTGTGCCTTGTTGTTGTGTAGTCACTGCCGCTCATCAGTGTGCCTTGTTGTTGTGTTGTCACTATCACGCATCAGTGGTGTGCCTTGTTGTTGTGTAGTCACTACCGCTCATCAGTGTGCCTTGTTGTTGTGTAGTCACTACCGCTCATCAGAGCGCCTTGTTGTTGTGTTGTCACTATCACTCATTGTGTTGTCACTATCACGCATCAGTGGTGCGCCTTGTTGTTGTGTAGTCACTACCGGTCATCAGTGTGCCTTGTTGTTGTGTTGTCACTATCACTCATCAGTGTGCCTTGTTGGTGTGTAGTCACTACCGCTCATCAGTGTGCCTTGTTGTTGTTGTTGTCACTACCGCCCATCAGTGTGCCTTGTTGTTGTGTTGTCACTATCACTCATCAGTGTGCCTTGTTTTTGTGTTGTCACTACCGCTCGTGAGTGTGCCTTGTTGTTGTATTGTCCCTATCACTCATCAGTGTGCCTTGTGTTTGTGTTGTCACTACCGCTCGTGAGTGTGCCTTGTTGTTGTATTGTCACTATCACTCATCAGTGTGCCTTGTTGGTGTGTAGTCACTACCGCTCATCAGTGGGCCTTGTGTTTGTGTTGTCACTACCTCTCGTGAGTGTGCCTTGTTGTTGTATTGTCACTATCACTCATCAGTCTGCCTTGTTGTTGTATTGTCACTATCACTCATCAGTGCGCCTTGTGTTTGTGTTGTCACTACCGCTCGTGAGTGTGCCTTGTTGTTGTGTTGTCGCTACCGCTTATGAGTTTGCCTTGTGGTTGTGTAGTCACTACCGCTCATCGGTGTGCCTTGTTGTTGTGTTGTCACTACCGCTTATGAGTTTGCCTTGTGTTTGTGTAGTCACTACCGCTCATCAGTGTGCCTTGTGTTTGTGTTGTCACTACCGCTCATGAGTGTGCCTTGTGTTTGTGTAGTCACTACCGCTCATCGGTGTGCCTTGTTGTTGTGTTGTCACTACCACTCATAAGTGTGCCTTGTTGTTGTGTTGTCACTACCACTCATACCTGTGCCTTGTTGTGTTGTCACTATCGCTCATGAGTGTGCCTTGTTGTTGTGTAGTCACTACCGCTCATCAGTGTGCCTTGTTGTTGTGTTGTCACTACCGCTCATCAGTGTGCCTTGTGTTTGTGTTGTCACTACCGCTCATGAGTGTGCCTTGTGTTTGTGTAGTCACTACCGCTCATCGGTGTGCCTTGTTGTTGTGTTGTCACTACCGCTCATCGGTGTGCCTTGTGTTTGTGTAGTCACTACCGCTCATGAGTGTGCCTTGTGTTTGTGTTGTCACTACCGCTCATGAGTGTGCCTTGTGTTTGTGTAGTCACTACCACTCATCAGTGTACCTTGTTGTTGTGTTGTCACTACCGCCCATCAGTGTGCCTTGTTGTTGTGTAGTCAATACCGCTCATCAGTGTGCCTTGTTGTTGTGTTGTCACTACCGCTAATGAGTGTGCCTTGTGTTTGTGTTGTCACTACCGCCCATCAGTGTGACTTGTTGTTGTGTTGTCACTACCGCCCATCAGTGTGACTTGTTGTTGTGTTGTCACTACCGCTCATGAGTATGCATTGTTGTTGTGTTGTCACTACCGTTAATCAGTGTGCCTTGTGTTTGTGTTGTCACTACCGCTCATGAGTGTGCCTTGTTGTTGTGTTGTCACTACAGCTCATGAGTGTGCCTTGTTGTTGTGTTGTCACTATCACTCATCGGTGTGCCTTGTTGTTGTGTAGTCACTACCGCAGTTCTCGGTTTAAGGACGTGGCATTGCTCGGATTGGCCTAGATTTGCATACGTATCATATTTTGCTCTCTTTTAACAATTTTTAGTTCGAATTACGGTTTTTGGTCACATGTCATTATTCTGTTCATATTGTTTAGGTTGCCGAAATAAACCAAACATTTAATCTCAAACGAATTGTTTTTTAATATTATTAATTTATTTGTATTGTTGTTTTAAGGTCTGCACCACTCCCAGAAACAGAGAGATTAAAATTGCAAGCAGAAATGTTACTGGAACTGTCTGATTGTTTGGGCGAAAAACAAAAAGACGACTGGGCAAAATTTATGACAAATTTACGAGTATATTTTAAAGCAGGCGTACTTGCAGATATACACAACGTAATGGATGCATTCAATACGTTGAAGAAACGTGGTCATTTGAAACTAGGATTCTATGATGTTTTAAAAGACATGGTACGTCCTATCGATGATGACATGGTCACGATAATCGACAAGTTCTCTGCCGATATAAATCGTGGATTACCAGCCAGAGAACGAGCGCCAATAGGAAAAGGTACAAAGAGACGCATGTCATATAGATCAAAAGGAAATCTTGCCGAAGGACAAGCGTCAATGGGCTCACAACGGAATGAACAGCCCACGAAAAAGTCTCGTCATTCATAGGTAGCGATGAATATCGAAGAGAAAATTGAAGTATATATGTAAGTATCAGGACTGTTTATAAGACGCAAATAAATCATTAATGAATATACATTGTAAATTTAATAATTGTGATTAAAAGTTCAATACAATATGTCAAATATCAGGGCTAGATGAAATAGTAAATATATATACAAATAAATCAATTTAAATTATGCGAATTTGAAATAAAAATATCCTATTGCTATTTAGATACAATTCTTTGTTTTCAATTTTCAGCGATAAAAAAGTAGACTGAGTTCGTGGTACGAGTAAAATGGGTGAGAGGAAAAGACGTTCAGAATACAAAATACAAAGGAGTATAATGAACTTGGCAGAGGAATGACCATTGGGAACGAAACATACAATCCAAATGTCGCATTGCAGTTGATGGTTGCTTGAAAACCATACATAAACCATCAATATTTTATTTGTACTTACCAATATAAAACAGATCTGGACAATTTCAAATATTATCTGATTTCATTGAACATTGAAAACTGTAACGAGAAACGATATCGATTATGGACTTGGATTTCTATAGAACAATGCTCTTTGTGATCACATACCAGGTATACTGAATCCTTTGGTATTTTTTGCAAGGACTCCAATAAACATGATTAAATTGTAGCCAGAAAAATAAAATTATAATGAAAACTGCTTTAGGCTCTTAATATTTTTCACAATAAATGAGCAATCAATCCTAGATAGAAATATTTCCGAACCCTTTGGAACTCATTTTTGTTTGAGATACAATCTCTGTATCTGAGTACAATAGTTAATACATTATCCACCTTCTATTCACTTGAACGTTCGTTATAGATATCCAGGCTCTCCATCTTACGAGAAGTATATACCACAACTATAATCGAACGGAAACAGTTAAAATTAAGAAAAGTTAAACATAAGAACACAGTAAAAGCCAACATAATTAAAGCATGGTAATAAAGTATGTTCCATCTTGAAATTGGGTGAAGTGTTATGCGAACGGAAACGATGTTTTTTTCTGATACAGTTCAGGTCAACAAGGCTTAATTATCATTTAACTGTTTGTTGTAGCAGACAGAAGAACATTAAACAATAGCGATAACACAGAAATATACAGAAATATCTTAACTTGATCACGTCCATACAACTACAGTCTCTAAATAGAAATGTGTCAACACTCTCTATACACATCTACTGTCTCCATACAATCCTAGGTTCTCTATACAAATCTACCGTCTCCATACAATCCTAGCTTCTCTATACACATCTTCTGTCTCCATACAATCCTAGCTTCTCTATACAAATCTACCGTCTCCATACAATCCTAGCTTCTCTATACAAATCTACTGTCTCCATACAATCCTAGCTTCTCTATACAAATCTACCGTCTCCATACAATCCTAGCTTCTCTATACACATCTTCTGTCTCCATACAATCCTAGCTTCTCTATACACATCTACTGTCTCCATATAATCCTAGCTTCTCTATACACATCTACTGTCTCCATACAATCCTAGCTTCTCTATACACATCTACTGTCTCCATATAATCCTAGCTTCTCTATACAAATCTACTGTCGCCATACAATCCTAGCTTCTCTATACACATCTACTGTCTCCATATAATCCTAGCTTCTCTATACACATCTACTGTCTCCATACAATCCTAGCTTCTCTATACACATCTACTGTCTCCATATAATCCTAGCTTCTCTATACAAATCTACTGTCGCCATACAATCCTAGCTTCTCTATACAAATCTACTGTCTCCATACAATCCTAGCTTCGTTATACAAATCTACTGTCTCCATACAATCCTAGCTTCTTTATACAAATCTACTGTCTCCATACAATCCTAGCTTCTCTATACAAATCTACTGTCTCCATACAATCCTAGCTTCTCTATACAAATCTACTGTCTCCATACAATCCTAGCTTCTCTATACAAATCTACTGTCTCCATACAATCCTAGCTTCTCTATACAAATCTACTGTCTCCATACAATCCTAGCTTCTCTATACAAATCTACTGTCTCCATACAATCCTAGCTTCTCTATACAAATCTACTGTCTCCATACAATCCTAGCTTCTCTATACAAATCTACTGTCTCCATACAATCCTAGCTTCTCTATACAAATCTACTGTCTCCATACAATCCTAGCTTCTCTATACAAATCTACTGTCTCCATACAATCCTAGCTTCTCTATACAAATCTACTGTCTCCATACAATCCTAGCTTCTCTATACAAATCTACTGTCTCCATACAATCCTAGCTTCTCTATACAAATCTACTGTCTCCATACAATCCTAGCTTCTCTATACAAATCTACTGTCTCCATACAATCCTAGCTTCTCTATACAAATCTACTGTCTCCATACAATCCTAGCTTCTCTATACAAATCTACTGTCTCCATACAATCCTAGCTTCTCTATACAAATCTACTGTCTCCATACAATCCTAGCTTCTCTATACAAATCTACTGTCTCCATACAATCCTAGCTTCTCTATACAAATCTACTGTCTCCATACAATCCTAGCTTCTCTATACAAATCTACTGTCTCCATACAATCCTAGCTTCTCTATACAAATCTACTGTCTCCATACAATCCTAGCTTCTCTATACAAATCTACTGTCTCCATACAATCCTAGCTTCTCTATACAAATCTACTGTCTCCATACAATCCTAGCTTCTCTATACAAATCTACTGTCTCCATACAATCCTAGCTTCTCTATACAAATCTACTGTCTCCATACAATCCTAGCTTCTCTATACAAATCTACTGTCTCCATACAATCCTAGCTTCTCTATACAAATCTACTGTCTCCATACAATCCTAGCTTCTCTATACAAATCTACTGTCTCCATACAATCCTAGCTTCTCTATACAAATCTACTGTCTCCATACAATCCTAGCTTCTCTATACAAATCTACTGTCTCCATACAATCCTAGCTTCTCTATACAAATCTACTGTCTCCATACAATCCTAGCTTCTCTATACAAATCTACTGTCTCCATACAATCCTAGCTTCTCTATACAAATCTACTGTCTCCATACAATCCTAGCTTCTCTATACAAATCTACTGTCTCCATACAATCCTAGCTTCTCTATACAAATCTACTGTCTCCATACAATCCTAGCTTCTCTATACAAATCTACTGTCTCCATACAATCCTAGCTTCTCTATACAAATCTACTGTCTCCATACAATCCTAGCTTCTCTATACAAATCTACTGTCTCCATACAATCCTAGCTTCTCTATACAAATCTACTGTCTCCATACAATCCTAGCTTCTCTATACAAATCTACTGTCTCCATACAATCCTAGCTTCTCTATACAAATCTACTGTCTCCATACAATCCTAGCTTCTCTATACAAATCTACTGTCTCCATACAATCCTAGCTTCTCTATACAAATCTACTGTCTCCATACAATCCTAGCTTCTCTATACAAATCTACTGTCTCCATACAATCCTAGCTTCTCTATACAAATCTACTGTCTCCATACAATCCTAGCTTCTCTATACAAATCTACTGTCTCCATACAATCCTAGCTTCTCTATACAAATCTACTGTCTCCATACAATCCTAGCTTCTCTATACAAATCTACTGTCTCCATACAATCCTAGCTTCTCTATACAAATCTACTGTCTCCATACAATCCTAGCTTCTCTATACAAATCTACTGTCTCCATACAATCCTAGCTTCTCTATACAAATCTACTGTCTCCATACAATCCTAGCTTCTCTATACAAATCTACTGTCTCCATACAATCCTAGCTTCTCTATACAAATCTACTGTCTCCATACAATCCTAGCTTCTCTATACAAATCTACTGTCTCCATACAATCCTAGCTTCTCTATACAAATCTACTGTCTCCATACAATCCTAGCTTCTCTATACAAATCTACTGTCTCCATACAATCCTAGCTTCTCTATACAAATCTACTGTCTCCATACAATCCTAGCTTCTCTATACAAATCTACTGTCTCCATACAATCCTAGCTTCTCTATACAAATCTACTGTCTCCATACAATCCTAGCTTCTCTATACAAATCTACTGTCTCCATACAATCCTAGCTTCTCTATACAAATCTACTGTCTCCATACAATCCTAGCTTCTCTATACAAATCTACTGTCTCCATACAATCCTAGCTTCTTGATACAAATTGACCGTCTCCATACAATTATAGCTTCTCTATACAAATCTACTGTCTCCATACAATCCTAGCTTCTTTATACAAATTGACCGTCTCCATACAATTATAGCTTCTCTATACAAATCTACTGTCTCCATACAATCCTAGCTTCTTTATACAAATCTACTGTCTCCATACAATCCTAGCTTCTTTATACAAATTGACCGTCTACATACAATCCTAGCTTCTCTATACAAATCTACCGTCTCCATACAATCCTAGCTTCTCTATACTGTTGGACCGAATGAGTGACCGCCCTTGGAATGTTTCGTCGGTTCAGCGGATATTTTCCCCTGGAAAGATGGTGTACAAGAAAGAATTCTGAGTTCTGGAATATCTTACTGACGCAGTAAGTGTGTGGAACATTTTGAGTTTCTTGCCGAGTGATGTTTGAGTTTGCAATGTGACTTGTGACCATCTGTTAGTTGACGCTCTATATACTGTTGTTGATATATATACACCAAAGTAAGCTTTACCTGTATAATCAACAAAATTTCGTCACGCTCTACTGATCCGCCGCACTGACAATGGAGTTCTATCGCGCATTCGCACGATGAACAATCTATACCCCTTATTATCAACTGTAAGGTATCATTTATTGCATTATTTATTGTGCATGCCGTTATGTCGTCAGAAAACAAACTTTCTCGAGATCCGAATTCATCTGCATCCTCGTTTGACAGAGCTTTGCTCCATCTTCCGAAAACTGAGTACATTTCAAAATGGATAGAGATCGCGGCTAATTCAAAAACCAAATTTCCTGTTATCGAGCCATTTTCTATGATCGTGCTCAGGACATTGACGGGTGTCCGTCCTCAAAACTTGTTACACGCAAAACTACTATCAAGGGCCAAGCCTAGGAGAAGTATGCGAAATATTGTTATGTTCTACAGCAACTCCTGGATGGTGAGTCAGCATCGGAGTTAGCTGATGTATTATTCTCGTCTCAACGGATTGCTCGGTCCGCTAGCCAGCTGGACACTTCCGGTTTGAATGTTTCCGTTAGTAACCCAAAAGAATGTCTCCCAGTAAGTCGTGCCACATTGATTCTCTGAAAATTGAGCTGGCAAGGCTTCATGCACTACATCATGAGTTAAGAGAAACTTCGAAAAACCGGATTAATTCGGTAAAAGAGACTCATATATATCCAGCATTAAATCCCAGCTCCGCAAGGCATGCGATTCAATTACTAAAGTCCTGGACAGTGAACACTCTACCTTATCTTCTTAAGTAGATTTCCCTGAGAGACTTTTTGTTGTTGGTTCTAAAGTCGCAACTCTAGAGCAATCTAGGGTTTTGGTTAGCAAGGAAATGTCCAACCTATCAAAATCGATAGAAGACATTAGTCTTGGAATATCTCGTCTAAATGACGACCGGTTTGGCAGTGCTTCGGCCATTCACAATGATATCAGGACCATTGACGGGAAAATGACTGTGTCAGTCTAGCAATGTCCAGCGCTTCATCGGCTGTTGACTGTGTCTCGTCGCTGAAACCGCGCATCCGACATGTTGAGGCTGATGTCAAAGAAGTCACTGGTAAGGCGAAGCAAGCTACAGACATTGCTGTCCGAGCATTTGCAGAGGAACTCAGCTCCCAGTTGACTAGTATGGAGGAATTTGTGTTGCAGAATGCCCAGATGTCTTTCAAAGACAGTGTTCCGCAATCGTCTTCTGACAAAAAGGCTGCTATTCCTATTCCCACACAGTACAGTACTGCTCCTCCTGTTGCTCATTTCGTCGAAACACAGAATGGCATATCCGTTAATGGAACGTCATCGCGTCCTGCGAAAAGTCCTAAGCGACTTTCCCAGCACTCTCTCAGTGCCAGTAGTTTTAACCTTTCTTCCGCGAAATTACATTTGATCACCAAAGATAGTGTCGATTATAAAGCTTCCCCTAGATCCCTCTGTAGAAAACAATCCGAAATCTAGATGTCCGTCACACTCGCTCGCTGCGAAACAGCCAACTGACAAAGCTTGCAGTGTCGATTCTAGGCGATTCGATTCGTCGCTGTGGCGCGGATAAAAACACACGCCTCTTTCTCAGTGGTATGTCGTTGGAAAGGTGTTCCGTAGATGATATCAGATCATTACGTTTGTTCGTCTGCTTAAAAGCAAACGAAAATATTCTGTGTCTGCTCGTGTCAATGTGTCAATGTCGTATCCACTGCGCCAACCGACCATCCAATTTATCTATAGGATCGTGAGTTTTACTCCAGCCGCTTTTCTCAATATTAATTTTCATCATGACCAGCAGGAATGTCTTACTAAAATGCTGAACAATTTTGAGTTTTTAATCCTGAACATTCACTTCGATGATAATTAAATATCTGATTCCAAAATCAATGGCATTTACATCACACAGTTGATATTAAAGACATTGCTCCAAATAAAACAATTTCCGTGTTGATATCGACTATTGACGAATAAGGTTAGAACAAAGAGTTTCTAAAGAGGCCTTCGTTAGATATTTTACCAACACTTTCTAACCCTCTTTATTTATTCACCTAAGATTCACGCCTCTCTCTTGACTATTTCCTCGTTAATCATTTGAAACAAAATATCATTACAACGGCATGTAATATCTAAAATTTCTCTGTATCTAAAATGTTTTTAACAAAATTTACAATGACCGTACAAACAGTAACAAAGTTACCTTGATACTAAAAGAAAGACGTGTGAACCTTTTGAGGTACATTTAATATATTCGAAAATATTTCATGACTTTTTTATTTATTTTTTGATCTAAAAAAGCTATGCTTTGAAAGGAAACAGGAAGTCTGGTGCAAATGTCTTTTGTCATTATGAGACGAATTCTACAATATAGGCTAAACAGAAGGTTAGGTTTTGGTTTTGTTTGTTCGTGTTTTACGTCCTAGTAACAGCTATAGTCATATAAGGACGTGCAAGGTTTTGGTGGTGGAGGGAAGCCGGAGTTCCCGGGGAAAAACCACCGACCTACAGCCAGTACCTGCCGACTGTCCCACGTAGGTCCCGAACCCGCGACCCAGTGGTGAAGGGCTAGTGGTAGCAGAATGTCAGACGCCTCAACCACTTGACCACCGCCGCCCCTGAAGGTTAGGACCTGTATACAATGAAAACAATCAAACGTTTAATTCCTGAATGCAATCTGGCATATCAATAACATCGTAAATAACTTTGTCCACCAAGTTAGTTAGAACCCGTCATCCGTATATATCACAACAGAATAAGTTAACAATTGAACCAGTGAACACGTTGGCTTGTATCATATTATAGGTATTAACATGTCAACCAATCTAAAAGATAAAGTAAACATAGTGTGGTTAGTAAGAATTATTGCGTGCATTAACGTTATTATCATACAAATATTACCTAGTTATAGATATAGATATACAAATAATTATTGCGCGTATTAACGTTATTATCATACAAATATTGCCTAGTTATAGATATAGATATACAAATAATTACATACGTGTATTAACGTTATTATCATACAAATATTACCTAGTTATAGATATAAATATAAAAATGAGTACATACGTGTATTAACGTTATTATCATACAATTATTACCTAGTCATAGATATAAATATAAAAAAATAATTACATACGTGTATTTATATGTATGAGATCATCCTGTCATAAGTAGGTCAGTCAGGACTAATATAAATACAAATCTGAATTTCTGTTACGTCATTGTTTTCCCAGAAGCCACCCGTTTCGCCGAAAGACATCAGACGATCATTAAATAGTTGCATGTAGAATAATCCTTGGATTACAGTAAGTATATGTGTATGTGCTTGTGAAGCCGTAAATAGAGATTTTCTGAGTTCACGGTGTGTTTCTGTAATAGCAGTAAATATATACATAAGCATATTCCTTGATTGACAATTACTCTATGTATTACAGGATACTTTGTCTGTAGATAACCTGTTTGAGAATACGCTCTATATTTGTATGACAGTGAACATATAGCCAGTTATTACTTGGATATACTAGTGAGCCCGCTATGTAGTAAGTATATACCGGAAGTCGTCTGATGAGTGTACGTTCAGTTATGTTGATACTAGGCAAACGTAATGCATTCCTTGTTTATGGGGGAGGTTAGTAACAAAATTAATATTGTTACACAATTTATTTATGACTGACTGAAAGTCATTAGAAAGTCTTTTGCATGACTTAACTAACAAAGTCTGTGTATATGTCTACTAAAACTAGGTTAGGATTTTAATACATTTGACTATAGTAGTTACATGTAATACCTTCAGATTCATTTGTACATATACACGGTATCACTGCCCTCACAAAAACCTCTTTTTTACTTATTGTTCACTGCAGTTTATGTTTCAATTAATTTATTTTGATATTAAATAACTAAGCGTGTTAAAAAAAGAATTAAATCAACGGAAATTCTTATCGTGCGCTTTATATCAACATTGTTTGTTTTAGGGGGAACAAACACATCTGACCAACACTATGTATATGGCGGTTGATGACCAGGAAAGTGAATGTGTCTATTCCCAAACGGTGCGGGATTTACACAACGAGATGATAACAATATTAGATGACGAAATCGCACCTTTAGACGGCATGAAAGACACTTGGGATAAACTGTTACAACTCTTTTCAAACGGAGCTCCCCTGTCAACTAAACAGATAAACAGCATAAAGAAAATTGGCGATCTCTTTGATTTACTTATGAAGGATAAGTACATCAGTTTTGAAAACTACGAGCCATTTGCAAAGAAACTGGAAAAAGTCCATAAAGCAATGGCAAGCCGTGTACGAAGCTACTCGGATCAGATTAAGAAACAAATAACGAAGGAGAGGGGTACGGTCTTCTTATTTCTTTACATTAATTTCAAAAGCTGATTTAAATCAGTTCTTATAAATATAACATGTATAAAACAGGTACATAATGTTCTGAAAGAAATTGTTTGACTTTATTTCTGTTGTGGGAGACTTTCTCAAATATTGTAATAAGCATTGATAATTTCATTATTTTGTTGATTTCTTTGAAATGAAGATATTGAAATATACGAGCAAATACGAGGGACGTATAAAATATTACTTTATTTGACCATTAAATACAATAACATTTTCTAGCGTACGCCACTATTAGCACGTACTATATCCTAACATATGACCGATTCCGGTGTTGATACTACTAATATGGTTTACACACTATTTTCTTGCTCATGTACATGTTTATTTTTCAGAATCGCTGCGATAAACTCCCAGTGTATGGATGATTTTATGTGATTTTACATGAACCCAAGCCACCAGCCGTTTGAAAACACGGTATGAATACCCTTTGTCGGACAAATCGGGTTTTGAAATTGTGTTTCTTTATTTGAACTTTATATACATACCTAAACATTACATCATATTTTGAAAAATCACATTTAATTATATGTAATCCTAAACATACGTAGTTAATACAATTTTGGATACACTCGATGCGTTTGTGTTTTGTAATGCTATAGAGAAAAGTTTTATTCTTAAAGTTCATGCAAGAAATCTTGCAAGAGTGTTTTCAAATAGTTCACAAAAATGACAACATAAAACTGGAAATTCCGCAAATCTTAATCCAAATACACATTGCGTGTAGTTAAAAGGGTATCATTGTTCTATTTATAGTTTAAGGCTATAATTAAAGTACACAGCCAACCTTTAACGTGTGTGTATTGTACAATGTGTAGTCCCATTTTGTGTTCATTCTGTGAAATACCAAGACAAGGTAAATCTATTTTTACAGTAACGTTATCCATTACGTCATTACTTATTATGTTTTTTAATCATTGTTGTTGCGACACCTAAGTAAACACACTTATAATTACGTCACTTGTATTGCCAGTACATTTAATATCCTCTGGTTTGTGGCTATGGTTTGGTTTTTCCGGTTTACAAAGGAAATTTCTACAGTTCTGAGGTCAAATCTATTTAATATCTGTTCGTAGAAGGAGTATCGATATGTCTGGAAATGTTCAATCGTTCATAAAGTAATTGTTTAAACTCACTAGTGCACACCGCTGTCTGACAACCGATATCACCGAGGCACAGGCAAGTATAAAAGGACTTATTCCGATCTTAGTAGTGTAAGACATTAAAATATGATCAAACAAACAACTATACAGTTTTCACCTGCAAAATGGATATGTTATTATTTTATGAAGTATTTTTGTATGAATCCAATCTATCGTCTAGCTAAATCCGGCATGATATAATAGTTTAAACTATAACAAGTGACTGTAGAAATCCATACATATACATTTAATCTCTTCAAGTGACACAAAAGAAACTAAAAATACTACATTCTATACACGACAATCAGGCTAACTTTTAGAGATATTGAATAACACTGAGTCAAAGCTAACGGTACACCAAAATATCTGAGCCAATAACATTGATAACGATAACTATCTGAATTCGTACAATACAGCTAACAATGCTTAAAAGTACATGAGATATTTTTTTCTTATGGAAAGAAATCACAACTAGATGATTCCAAGCCTCTCTCTCCTTTGTATTGATATTAAGGTGTTGGTATTTTGGCAAGCCGAACCCCCCGCCCCCTGGAATTATTTTTACAAGGTACATATTGGCTAACATTTCTTAAATTTTGTATTCTATGCCACGAGCTACTGCCTTATGTACCATAACTAATTCATTTTCTTCTTCTAGATAATTCATTTATTTATATATATTTTTTTTTAGATTTGTTCGCTGTGTCTTTGAATATGGTTTAATGTCAATTGGGTTTTTTTTTAAATTTTCTCGCGTTGTTCACAATGGCAAAAATTTACAGGCAAATATTCAAGGACTTGCAATACCTGTTTGCCAATATAAGTCGTAAGTGTGTTTAACATTAAAATGAAAGGTGTATATTGTGACTCGACTTCTATTTGACAATTCTATCTTTTGGTTTTATAAGGTTAAACGTACTATTCAAAGCCAAGGTTTTGTTAGGACGTTCTCCGTGTGCGTAATGTACGCTTGCATGTGTGTACGAGTGCCGGATGTAGGGTATGCTGGTGCATATGCTTCCATGCAATGGCCAGGGAAAATATTACTGAAGTGAACACCTCTGCTGACATTGACATCTCTGTCATGACTGCTGACATTGCATTTGATGAGGAACCATTGACAAAGCTCTCACGAACAACCCAGGACGAGTTGCGCAACATTATCATGACCTCGCAATCGAAGTCCTGTGAGCTTGATCCAAAGCCTACAGAGCTATTCAAGCAATGTCTTGAAGCACTGCTTCCTTTGATTACCGCAATCATGAATAAATTATTGGTTGAGTCAAAGGTTCCATTATGTTTCAAGAGGGCACATGTTTGACCATTGTTAAAAAAGCCTGGAATGGACAAGGTGGAGTTGAAAAACTACCGCCCAGTTTCAAATCTGCCTTTTCTGTCTAAGATCTTGGAGAAGGTTGTGTCCCGTCGTTTAAAGGTTCATCTCCATGCAAACAGTCTCCATGACAACATGCAATCGGCTTACCGCATGGGCCCTCTACTGAGACGGCCCTCCTACGTGTACATAGTGATATAGCTTCCGCATTGGATAACAAGTGCAGAGCGGTGCTTGTCATGCTGGACTTGTCAGCTGCATTTGACGTCATCGACCATGGAATACTTTATAAACGTCTGGAATACTCTTATGGAGTGACTGATACCGCACTATGCTGGATACAGTCATACCTGAGTGAACGTGTGTTGCCATCGAATCTGCCACCTCACATGACAAAGTACTAGATTTCGGGGTTCCTCAAGGGTCGGTGTTAGGACCCCGAAAATATTGTATGTACTCCAAACCGATTGGAGAGATTTGTCGTCGCCATAGCCTTCGCTATCATTGCTATGCTGATGACACACACATTTACATGGTCATAAAACCACAGGACAGTTGGAATACAGTCTCAGAAAGTCTGGAAGCTTGTCTGACAGATATTAGTATCTGGATGAACGCCAACATGTATATGCTTAAGCTTAATCAGGAAAAGACGGAACAAATCGTCTTTTCCCCAAAGTGTCAGCAAACAATGGCTCTCCAGCTCAAGGTCGGTGCCAGAACTATTGAGACTGTTCCAGCTGTTAAAAACCTAGGGGTATACTTTGACAGTTCTCTGAACATGGAGAAACAAGTGAACGCTATTGCCAAATCCTGTTACTACCAGATCAGGAACATCGGCTGTATTCGGCAGTTTCTAACTGCAGATGCATGCAAGATTTTGGTGCATTCACTTGTTACCTCTCGGTTGGATTATGGTAACGCCCTGCTCTGTGGTATATCTGACAAACTAACTAGTCGTCTGCAGAGGGTCCAGAACACTGCAGCACGGCTAGTTACTCGTACTCGAAAGAGAGAGCACATCACACCTGCGCTTTATTCGTTGCACTGGTTACCTGTACGATACAGGTCGCAGTACAAAATTCTGGTATACACATACAAGGCACTGAATGGAACAGCTCCTCAGTACCTACAGGAACTTGTTACCCTGTATCAGCCGTCAAGATCACTGCGGTCGGAGTCAGAATCTTTGTTGTGTGTCCCAAAATCTCGTACTGTGACCTACGGAAACAGATGCTTTGGGAGGGTTTCGGCTACGTTGTGGAATAGCTTACCATCTGCTATTAGGAAGTCGAATACCCTGGCCAAGTTCAAGAGGGACATAAAAACTCACCTCTTCACGTCTGCATTTTAGAATCTTTGCAAAGACGTCATGTAAATACCACCCTTTTATTTGTTCAATTATGTGCACATTGCTTGTTAAATGTATGAAAGTGATTGCAAGCCTTTGTTGTTTGTTTTCACAATTATAACCATTACTATTATCCATATGTTGTAAAGCGCCTTAGAGTAATTTTACAAATTATATAGGGCGCTATATAAATGCTGTATATTATTATTATTATTATTATTATCTGATGTCGACTGTAGAGTGCTATACCTCAATGAAATACCACGTCAAAGACACATAGCACAGTGTTTTCTCGGTCACATTGAATCAGTTGTTGTGATTACCCAAAATGCTGAACGTTTAAAGGTAATCATTACTACACTGTACCATACTTTCTATTGGGACTTTGGTACAGGCGTCCCTGGCTGGGGACAGAATCCGTTGCCTGTCTCACTTTGACTAACGCTAAACACTTAGGTGAGACGTGATGTACTGCAAAGCCAGGCACTAGGAGACAAAATGGCTGTCAGGAAAAAGAGAGAACATACGAAGATCCCAAATGGTGCAATCGGGGCAGCAGATCTATTTTGTTTCCTCTAGGTGATCTCAGTAAAACAAACAGAAGAAAAAAACTCGATTCTGCTGGGAGGCCTCACATTAGCCGCATCGCGCGACTTGAAGTGAGAAACAGCAGGCTTGTTCTTAATTGGTTGATATAAACTTAAAGATTGTCCTTAATCGATCATTTGTAGGACAAACTGAATAAGGGCCTGTTAGAAAGTCTATATTAAATCAACGTTAATTGTCTAAAGCTGTCCCCGCTTCAGAATTGGCTTCTCAAACTTCAAAGGACAATTAACACCTTGATTGAAACAATGCTTATGATAATCAGAGCACCAAAGTGGATATTGAGGAAATGGCTTAGGGAACACTTGTTTTAATTTTAATCATACAAATGTCATTTCTGACTATACAAAGACATAAATAAAGTTAATCAGTAATCCTGTAATCATTCTTAGAAATACGCTAACGGTATCCCTATATGAGTATATATGTACACTGTTTTTAAATATGTTCCATCAATATTCAAATGATCAGCACTTGTTTATGTTATGACGGAATGTAAAGTAGAAACATTTTTTGGTGTGTAGAATTACTAATATATGCACCTTTGTCCCATTTTCATATCATAAAGAAAAAGAGTTTCCTTTTTGGATTGTTTTTACCCAAGGAGGATCAGAAATGCAACAGTTGACAAAAGGATATACGATAACATATATAAGACAAGATGTAGACGGAAAATGTTGAGTCCAACTACATCAAATAATATACAACGAAAGACTAGTATACTGTTCAAAATTTTGGCGATCCCACTAAACATTCGAAAATTATACGTTAGGCATCAACGAAAACCGTTAGACATCAGGAAAGAGATAACTTATTGTGAATGTCGGAAAATAAATAAGAAAACTTTCTTTGGTTCCAATTATCTATTTAAAAACTCGATAACGCGTTTTTGATGTCTATTAAGAATAGTGCGGGTTTTATGTAATAGGTTATATATGTTGCTAACATACGCTTACATAAATTCGTAATTACTTCGAATCACTATGTATAATTCTAGTTCCATAGGCACTTTTAATACTTATATATACATACCATTTTCTTTTATATGGGATCAATCGACACGATTAGGCCAAAATTTGATAACCCTCTCCTCCGTAATATGACATACAGATTTTAACACTTACTAGATTAATAAGAAAGGTAATTAAATTTGCTATACTGTATTTGGATTCCATAGACATGCCAAAATCCAAATTAGTATTATTTTCAAATTTTCAAAATCAGTTTTATAGAAACTACTTTTTAATTAAATAACTACATTTTTTAAAATACTTTTATATGATAAAACACACACACACAGACACACAGNCCCCCCCCCCCCCCCCCCCCCCCGACACACACATACACACATATATACAAAATGGTATATATATATGTAACGATTATGGAGCTGTGTAAATTGCAAAAGCATTATCAAATTATTCAGTAATCATAATCAAAAATGGTAGAACCTGTTTTACTAATAAAATGTAACTTACAACTGTATATTGTATCATTGTTATACATACACAAATTTTATCATTATGTCATTATCCATTTCGAACAGTGGTTTGTTTCATTTTTGGCAATGACATGTCCATTGCCATAAGTTACTGACGTTGTTCACAGCACGATGAACATGTAGAAACACAAATGAACCCATTACATCTGTTTAATTAGCATGACAGCTGTGTCCTGATAGGAGGTTAGGTATACCAATACATGAGTGCATTCTAATTCTACTCTTCAAGTTAAATCTATTTTTAACCGTATTCGCGGAAGAGCTATGCAGGTCAACCGATTTTGAAGATATCTGAAAATTACCACATCACGGTCATTGTTTCCGTTTGTACAGCACGCCGATGTTGCACACTGTTGTCACTGACCAGAAGACAGACTTAAGGTAAGAGATATTGATGAATATGTGAGTGAGACAGTGTGAAGTTCAGAATCTATTTATTGGTAATATCTCTCTCCGTGTCTGTTATTGGGTACATTTAAGGACAGTTGTACCCTGCGTACAGATACTAGTGTAACATAAATAGACGATCATAGCTAAATGTGATCGTATCAAATGACAAGTTAGAATAATCTAATCTTGTTTAGAAATAAGGCAATGTAGTGACCTACGACGTGTGACCTATTGTTTACATACGTCCCGCTGCTTTGAAACAAATGTATAGATTCAGTTTACAAATGTGTATAGTGTTCCCTTAAAATTGTGAAGTTAAACATCTATTTATAGAGCACGTCGTTGGTTCTTTACTACATGTATGTGTTGCAGTTCGGTCTTGTTTCCACTTCTATTTATAGACGATGTCATGGGTTGCTAAAGTTAGAAATTCATATATTTATATATAATATCAAGGAATTAGATTAGCTATCTAAGTCCGTGATAGTATACATACAAAATGTACTACAGTTGTAGTTGTAAATCATTTCCGTTTATGAAGGTTCAAAAAGATCCCTAACAGATGGTTTAGTCAACCTTAACTTTCAACCTGCTGATAAATGATATTTAAAGACCCGCATTAAACATCGGATTTCAAATTTTTTTGATTTCATTTACTGTCGTCATGTGTTTTTCTCTTTACATTTATACTTTTGTAAAGAGAATACTAAAGTTGAAAGTTAAAAGTTGTATACAGGCTGATAGATCTAGGTAGAGCCTAGTTATTTCATTGTTACTTGTATTTCTAATTGTGGTTTCAATACTGATTTATTGTGATTACAATATGTTGTTTTCAGTATCATAGAATCCACCACTAAAGCACACAGTTAACATTTTGACAGTTATTGAGGTACAATGTAAGTATGTGTAACTCATATTAATAGGGCAAAGCCCCATATAACATTTTGACAGTTATTGAGGTACAATGTAAGTATGTGTACCTCATATTAATAGGGCAAAGCCCCATATAATATTTTAAGTAATTCGTATCCTACGGACATACCTCCATTAGGATCCAGTGTTATATGGGATTTTACCGTCTATATTACTTCTTTGACCCATACCTCATATTAATAGATAGATGCTCAGTGTACCCGCGCCTCCCCACTACTTCCAAATGGCAACAGCGAATGAAAAAAATATGTCCGCTGTATGATAGCATAAATAAACGACCATATCAAAGCATTTCTCAATTATAACCAGCGGTATATACCCTGATGTCAATCTTTATTTAATGGTAGTGCAGGATATAACCTAGGACATGTTCAGAGCGCTATTACTAAGAGCGACAGATTGTGGCTTAATAATTTTTCATTTTTAATTTAGTTTGGGCAACACCTGAAATAAATCCCTGTATCCGTCCCTGCCTAATAGCGACCAAAATGAAGCATCTAGACTGATATTTTGATGATTCATCGGCCCTATAACATGTCAATCTCATTTACGATTAATCTGAATGATACAAAATGACCACCGTTATTTAATTTCACTTTTACTTGCTATGAAGAAGCATATTGGCTACACATCATGGTGGACGTGGACTGTGGGAATCAAAACTAAGACTTAAACACTTAGATTGACATTTAGCCTTTCCTTACATCTGTTGAGTAATAAATGAGCTAGATTTTTTTTATAAGTTTTAATACATTTATTTTGTTACTTATTTGATACATACTCTATATCCTGAGCGTTTTCAGATTCGTTATTTTCTATAAAAAAAACCGAAACTATAATGTTGACATTTCGTTGATGTGTTCTATGGATCGTAAAAGACACTTATTCAAGGATGGGTATTTTAATGATTGATCAAATCTATTTCAAAAACATTCATATGTATTTTAAACAAGATACAAGAGTATTTATTTAACTTCGCATACCCTAAACATACAAATATAAGCTCGGTTGAGCTATTTCTGCGACAAACATAGGTATACTAAAAAAACTAAAACATAGAATGCAAATAAACATAGGCCTACATGGGTGAATAAAATACAGGCGAGCTAAATAAAATACACCTAAGTAAACATTTTAAAATATTGAAAATACATACACATAAACGGAAATACCGTTCTGCGTCATCAAATTACTGACTGAGAACCTCATATTGTCTAGATAGGTGGAATTACTTCCTTGTCTCATGTTTATATCCAAATATATGTCTTCAGGCCAGAGGTTAAAACCCGATCAGTCTAGTCTAGCAGACGACATATGTTGTAACACGTGCTGTGAATATGCCTATGTTTTATTTTTAGCAATTTCCTTCTAATTTAATCATAGGTGTGATGTCATACTTTGTAATTGGCATTGAGGTTATTGTCTCGAATATAGTCGTTATTTTCTGGAATCGGTATTATTAAATGGCCACATGCACCCGTATTGGTTTACGTGTTTTCTATGTATGGTGTGTAATACATTAATAAGCATGTCAAACTGTTTTCCAAAATCCTGTTGAGAGCTCTATTGTCAAAGCTTGAGAGTTACATGTTTTGCGCTTAAAAAATGACCAAGTTAAGCTGACTGAAAAATACCAAGGGTTCATCATATTGGTACATTTGTATATTGATATGACAATCATGATCATTTTCCAGTACATTGTATAGTCATTTATCTTGTACCTGTCCACAAGTTAACACTATTCATTAATGTATGAATAACCATAGATTATGCTGCAAACACACAGACGCTTTGTTATTGTTAACCTCATTACCGGTACATTGTTCAATAAAATTGTGTCAGTTATTAATACAAAGGGGTTCTATGTTTCCAGTTGGTGAAAAGCCTCATACTATCCATCATGTGGTTGAACAAACAGATCTCGGCCCTACTGGCCTCGTGCAGTCCATTCTCTCACAGACAGGCCCTCCTCCTTCAACTTAAATTTAAGTAAATTACTAGATTACCAATCAGCAATAAGGAAATTTTCAATCAAAAACAAAACAAAACCAACAAAATTGCATGAACCTTCAATCAGGCATCACACTATACGTTAACAATACAAAGTCAGACCACAAATGCGATAGCAAGCTAAACTTCGACAAAATTTAAGATTCTGTCCAGTGAATTAAGGATCTGCAAACACATTAAAGATAAGAATATTACATACATTCGGGTATGTTGCTGTATACATATGTACGACTGGTGTACGCTCACTTCTGTATGCTGTACAATGTATGACTGGTGTACGCTCACTTCTGTGTGCTATACAATGTATAACTGGTATAACCTCACTTCTGTATGCTATACAATGTATAACTGGTATAACCTCACTTCTGTATGCTATACAATGTATAACTGGTATAACCTCACTTCTGTATGCTATACAATGTATAACTGGTATAACCTCACTTCTGTATGCTATACAATGTATAACTGGTATAACCTCACTTCTGTATGCTATACAATGTATAACTGGTATAACCTCACTTCTGTATGCTATACAATGTATAACTGGTATAACCTCACTTCTGTATGCTATACAATGTATAACTGGTATAACCTCACTTCTGTATGCTATACAATGTATAACTGGTATAACCTCACTTCTGTATGCTATACAATGTATAACTGGTATAACCTCACTTCTGTATGCTATACAATGTATAACTGGTATAAGCTCACTTCTGTATACTGTACAATGTATGACTGGTGTAAGCTCACTTCTGTATGGTATGCAATGTATAACTGGTGTAAGCTCACTTCTTTGTGATATACAATGTATGGCTGTCGTAACCTCATTTCTGTATACTGTACAATGTATGACTAGTGTAAGCTCACTCCTGTATGCTATACAATGTATAACTGGTGTAAGCTCACTTCTGTATGGTATGCAATGTATGACTGGTGTGAGCTCACTTCTGTATGCTATACAATGTATTACCGGTGTAAGCTCACTTCTGTATACTATACAATGTATGACTGGTGCAACCTCACTTCTGTGTGATGTACAATGTATGACTGGTGTATATCACTTCTGTATACTATACAATGTATTACCGGTGTAAGCTCACTTCTGTATGCTATACAATGTATGACTGGTGTAAACTCACTTCTGTATGCTGTACAATGAATGACTGGTGTAAGCTCACTTCTGTATACTCTACAATGTATGACTGGTGTAACCTCACTTCTGTATGCTATGCAATGTATGACTGGTGTATTTCATTTCTGTATACTATACAATGTATGACTGGTGTAAGATCACTTCTGTGTGATATACAATGTATGACTGGTGTAAGCTTACTTCTGTATTCTATACAATGTATGACGGGTGTAAACTCACTTCTGGATACTTTACAATGTTTGAATGGTGTAACCTCAATTCTGTATGCTGTGCAATGTATGACTGGTGTATTTCAATTCTGTATGCTGTTCAATGTATGACAGGTGTAGCCTAACTTCTGTGTACTATACAATGTATGACTGGTGTATCTCAATTCTGTATACTGTACAATGTATGACTGGTGTAAGCTCACTTCTGTATACTATACAATGTATGACTGGTGTAAGCTCACTTCTGTATACTATACAATGTATGACTGGTATAACCTCACTTCTGTGTGCTATACAATGTATGACCGGTGTGTCTCACCTCTGTATGCTATACAATGTATGACTGGTGTAAGCTCACTTCTGTATGCTATACAATGTATGACTGGTGTAAGATCACTTCTGTGTGCTATACAATGTATGACTGATGTAACCTCAATTCTGTATGCTGTACAATGTATGACTGGTGTAACCTCACTTCTGTGTGCAATACAATGCATGACTGGTGTAACCTCACGTCTGTGTGATCTACAATGTATGACTGTTGTAAGTTCACTTTTGTGTGATATACAATGTATGACTGGTGTAAGCTCAGTTATGTGTGATATACAATGTATTACTGGTGTAACGTCACTTCTGTATGCTGTACAATGTATGACTGGTGTACGCTCACTTCTGTATGATATACAATATATGACTGGTGTAAGCTCACTTCTGTGTGCTATACAATGTATGACAGGTGTAACGTCACTTCTGTATGCTCTTCAATGTATGACTGGTGTAGGCTCACATCTGTATGCTATACAATGTATGAATGATGTACGCTCACTTCTGTGTGATATACAATGTATGACTGGTGTAGGCTTACATCTGTATGCTGTACAATGTATGACAGGTGTAACATCACTTCTGTATGCTTTACAATGCATGACTGATGTAACCTCACTTCTGTGTGATATAAAATGTATGACTGGTGTAAGCTCACTTCTGCATACTATACAATGTATAATTGGTATAAGCCCACTTCTGTATGGTATGCAATGTATGACCGGTTAAGCTCACTTCTTTGTGATATACAATGTATGGCTGTCGTAACCTCATTTCTGTATACTTTCCAATGTATGACTAGTGTAAGCTCACTCCTGTACAATGTATAACTGGTGTAACCTCACTTCTGTTTACTATACATTGCATGACTGGTGTATCTCACTTCTGTATACTATACAATGTATTACTGGTATAACCTCACTTCTGTATGCTATGCAATGTATGACTGGTGTATTTCATTTCTGTATACTATACAATGTATCACTTGTGTAAGATCACTTCTGTGTGATATACAATGTATGACTGGTGTAAGCTTACTTCTGTTTTCTATACAATGTATGACTGGTGTAAACTCACTTCTGGATACTTTACAATGTATGACTGGTGTATCTCAATTCTGTATACTGTACAATGTATGACTGGTGTAACCTCACTTCTGTATACTATACAATGTATGACTGGTGTAACCTCACTTCTGTATGCTGTACAATGTATGACTGGTATAACCTCACTTCTGTGTGCTATACAATGTATGACTGGTGTGTCTCACCTCTGTATGCTATACAATGTATGACTGGTGTGTCTCACTTCTGTATGCTATACAATGTATGACTGGTGTAAGATCCCTTCTGTGTGCTATACAATGTATGACTGATGTAACCTCAATTCTGTATGCTGTACAATGTATAACTGGTGTAACCTCACTTCTGTATACTATACAATGTATGACTGTTGTAACCTCAATTCTGTATGCTGTACAATGTATAACTGTTGTAACCTCATTTCTGTTTAATACAATGTATGACTTTCTGTGTGCTATACAATGAATGACTGATGTAACCTCAATTATGTATGCTGTACAATGTATAACTGGAGTAACCTCACTTCTGTATTCTATACAATGTATGAGTGATGTAACCTCAATTCTGTTTACTATACAATGGATGACTGTTGTAACCTCACTGCTGTATACTATACAATGTATGATGACTGTTGTAACCTCTCTTCTGTTTACTATACAATGGATGACTGATGTAACCTCAATTCTGTATGACTGGTGTATCTCACTTCTGTATACGATACAAGGTATGACTGTTGTAACCTAACTTCTGTATACTATTCAATGTATGACTGGTGTGTCTCACTTCTGTATGCTATGCAATGTATGACTGGTGTAAAATCCCTTCTGTGTGCTATAAAATGTATGACTGTTGTAAGCTCACTTCTGAATGGTATGCAATGTATGACTGGTGTGTCTCTCCTCTGTATGCTATTCAATGTATGACTGGTTTAACCTCACTTCTGTACACTATACAATGTATGACTGTTGTAACCTCAATTCTGTTTACTATACAATGTATGACTGTTGTAACCTCACTTCTGTGTGCTATACAATGTATGATTGTTGTAACCTCACTTCTGTATACTGTACAATGTATGACTGGTGTAACCTCACTTCTGTATACTGTACAATGTATGACTGATGTAACCTCAATTCTGTATACTATACAATGTATGACTGTTGTAACCTCACTTCTGTTTACTATACAATGTATGACTGGTGTGACCTCACTTCTGTATACTGCACAATGTATGACTGGTGTATCCTCACTTCTGTATACTGTACAATGTATTACTGATTTAACCTCAATTCTGTATACTATACAATTTATGACTGTTGTAACCTCAATTCTGTATACTATACAATGTATTCTGTATACTATACAATGTATCACTGGTGTAACCTCACTTCTGTTTACTGTACAATGTATGACTGTTGTAACCTTACTTCTGTATACTATACAAAGTGTGACTGTTGTAACCTCACTCCCGTTTACTATACAATGTATCACTGGTGGAACCTCACTTCCGTGTGCAATACAAAGTATGACAGGTGTAACTTCACTTCTGTGTGCTATACAATATATGACTGGTGTAAGATCCCTTCTGTATACTATACAATGTATGACTGTTGTAACCTCACTTCTGTTTACTATACAATGTATGGGTGTAAGATCCCTTCTGTGTGCTATACAATGTATGATTGTTGTAACCTCACTTCTGTATACTGGTATAACCTCACTTCTGTGTGCTATACAATGTATGACAGGTGTAACTTCACTTCTGTGTGCTATACAATATATGACTGGTGTAAGATCCCTTCTGTGTGCTATACAATGTATGATTGTTGTAACCTCACTTCTGTATACTGTACAATGTATGACTGTTGTAACCTCACTTCTGTTTACTATACAATGTTTGACTGTTGTAACCTCACCTCTGTTTACTATACAATGTATGACTGTTGTAACCTCACTTCTGTTCACTATACAATGTATGACAGGTGTAACCTCACTTCTGTTTACTATACAATGTTTGACTGTTGTAACCTCACCTCTGTTTACTATACAATGTATGACTGTTGTAATCTCACTTCTGTTTACTATACAATGTATGACTGTTGTAACCTCACTGTAACTTCACTTCTGTGTGCTATACAATATATGACTGGTGTAAGATCCCTTCTGTATACTATACAATGTATGACTGTTGTAACCTCACTTCCGTTTACTATACAATGTATGACTGTTGTAACCTCACTTCCGTTTACTATACAATGTATGACTGTTGTAACCTCACTGTAACTTCACTTCTGTGTGCTATACAATATATGACTGGTGTAAGATCCCTTCTGTATACTATACAATGTATGACTGTTGTAACCTCACCTCTGTTTACTATACAATGTATGACTGTTGTAACATCACTTCTGTATACTATACAATGTATGACTGTTGTAACCTCACCTCTGTTTACTATACAATGTATGACTGTTGTAACCTCACCTCTGTTTACTATACAATGTATGACTGTTGTAACATCACTTCTGTATACTATACAATGTATGACTGTTGTAACCTCACCTCTGTTTACTATACAATGTATGACTGTTGTAACCTCACTTCCGTTTACTATACAATGTATGACTGGTGTAACCTCACTTCTGTATACTGTACAATGTATGACTGGTGTAACCTCACTTCTGTATACTGTACAATGTATGACTGGTGTAACCTCACTTCTGTTTACTATACAATGTATAACTGTTGTAACCTCACTTCTGTTTACTATACAATGTAGGACTGTTGTAACCTCACTTCTGTTTACTATACAATGTATAACTGTTGTAACCTCACTTCTGTTTACTATACAATGAATGACCGTTGTAACCTCACTTCTGTATACTATACAATCAATGTATGACTGTTGTAACCTCACTTCTGTATACTGTACAATGTATGACTGGTGTAACCTCACTTCTGTATACTGTACAATGTATGACTGGTGTAACCTCACTTCTGTATACTGTACAATGTATGACTGGTGTAACCTCACTTCTGTATACTGTACAATGTATGACTGGTGTAACCTCACTTCTGTTTACTATACAATGTTTGACTGTTGTAACCTCACCTCTGTTTACTATACAATGTATGTCTGTTGTAACCTCACTTCTGTTTACTATACAATGTTTGACTGTTGTAACCTCACCTCTGTTTACTATACAATGTATGACTGTTGTACCCTCACTTCTGTTTACTATACAATGTATGACTGTTGTACCCTCACTTCTGTTTACTATACAATGTATGACAGGTGTAACCTCACTTCTGTTTACTATACAATGTATAACTGTTGTAACCTCACTTCTGTTTACTATACAATGTTTGACTGTTGTAACCTCACCTCTGTTTACTATACAATGTATGTCTGTTGTAACCTCACTTCTGTTTACTATACAATGAATGACCGTTGTAACCTCACTTCTGTATACTATACAATGTATGACTGTTGTAACCTCATTTCTGTATACTATACAATGTATGACTGATGTAACATCACTTCTGTTTACTATACAATGTATGACTGGTGTAACCTCACTTCTGTATACTGTACAATGTATGACTGGTGTAACCTCACTTCTGTATACTATACAATGTATGACTGTTGTAACCTCATTTCTGTATACTATACAATGTATGACTGATGTAACATCACTTCTGTTTACTATACAATGTATGACTGGTGTATCCTCACTTCTGTGTGCAATACAAAGTATGACAGGTGTAACTTCACTTCTGTGTGCTATACAATGTATGACTGTTGTAACCTCACGTCTGTTTACTATACAATGGATGACCAATTTTGTGTATTCTGTGTTCGATGGAACCATTCTTCTGTGTTTTATGCTACCAGGACAAGTTGTATATTTTGTGGTGAAGTGATTTAAAGCAAATTCACTTCGGCCACATCTTCTCCCGGTACCCATTACTATTTGTGTATATTAATATATATTTGTGCTTGCACGAACAACTACGGTAATACATTTTTTCGCTTCCTTTGTTTATATGTTTTTTTCTCTCTATTTTTGAAGTCTTTAAAATAAGATAATTCTCTACCAGAAGCCTTCGGTTTTAAGATATCCGAATTGATATGCGATAACATTAGGATATTCTATAAATGAAAACTGTCTTTTGTATTGTATGTGTAGTATTGTTTTATAGTGACTATCTTATCTCTTGTATATATGTTGTAAAAAGTAACTGTTACTGTTTCTGTCTCAAAGAAGGGCATATTGCCTTCAAAGTTTGATATATTTTAGGCCACTCGTAAATAAGTGGTGCCATAAATAATCAAAGTAAGACACAATGCAATGACTTTACTGTTTCTGGCGTCAGACTAATAAAATAGATGTTATCATCTTCAATGAATTAGATCAGAGCTATTTTTATACGCAAGTCCTATTTTAAATGGGATATGTTTTATTTCCTTTTTCTTTTTCTTTATAAGGCATCTCATAATAAACCGGCCTTTCCATCAAATGTCATCGACACATTATGTTCTAACTTGGTTTAAAACTTCTCCATGATCCTGATGTTGTGATATTCGTCTAATCATTTTTTTTTAAAATACAGATTGACAGTAACGGACAAGTGATATGGATCCTCCAGAATGGATGCAGTCATTGGAGAATGATATGGTCGTGGAGCTTAGTAAACATCTTAGTCCAGGATTAAAAGAAAGGTGGGCTGACTTTGACTGTAGACTAAAGACTTATTTAAGCCCGGTCTGTAGAGCAAATTTAACAAATATACATCAGGCGTTCGATGCTTTGAAGAACAAGGAGGATATTAGGATTGGAGATTATAAAGTCTTACGGGATATGGTGAATCCTATTCATGTAAAAATGGGTGATATCATTGACGATTACACTGCCAGAATGCAGGCAGGGAATGGAGAACCCGACACCAAGGATACGGTGAGAAGATGATGATAAAACCTGTCTTTTTTCAAAATGTTTTCATTTAATAGCAGAGAAGAGGTCGTCATTTAGACTTGTTATTCTTGTTAACTATTTTCAATCTTAATACATCGATATTTTTTGAGCAATAAATATTCATCAATATGTTGATTTCTTTGGTGATATTTAACTTGCAATTTTGTATACTTTATTTTCAAAGACATACATATAATAACTTTCTGAAAAGAAACACTTTCAGTAAGTTACGGTTGTTCTTTTTGTACAGAAAGTAAATGACATGGAAGCCTCGGAAAAGATGAAAAAATTGGAAAATGAAATGGCAGTAGAGTTGAATAAACACCTTCACCCACGCCTACAATCGAAATGGGCCGACTTCGATAATTTATTATCAGGCTATCTAGACGAGGCTTGCAGAGCTGGATTGGAGAATATATTCATGGTAATTGATGAACTTAGTAACATGGAGAAGATCAGTATTGGAAATTACACAGTTCTGCGCGAGATGGTCACACCCATTCATGTTGATATGAGAGATATAATTGATAAATATACTGCTAAAATTATATTACAATTCGAAAGAGAGCGTATGAGAGATGTAAATCAGTAATAATGGGCTGATTTGGTTTTTTAATTGTATGTCGATTCCTTTGTGTATCAATCAATGGATATGTAAGGGGAGACAATTTCCATTCCGTATTAAAAGATACATTACTTATACGTACGTATTGTATAGTCTTTCTGAATTGCAATATATAACACATATTCTGATGAGCTATTTTAAATTGATTATTCGTTCATCTTTAAATCGTTCCTGGATGTGCAGAAATCTTTTTGCACACATCGTCGTTTCCCCCATGAATTTTACGTGTATACAGTAAGTATCAAATTTGACAAAAAAATGTTCATATAACACGATATGGATATGTTGGCCCCCACAATTGAATATCGAGAAAAATATGGTAAAACCAGGGAGAGTGCCGACCTTCATAAAAAAGTATCCTTTTTGACATTATCTTCTACATTTCGTTAGTTCAACTAGTAAAGTTTTGCATCTTATTTCAACCTCACAAAGATAACCTCGTCAATCATGTATAATAGCATACCAACTAATGGTGAAACTCCAGGTCTAACAAGGTAAAGAAAAATGAGTGACTTTAATAACTACAGATATATTGCTTTAACATCTGTTTTTTTTTATCAAAATATCGGGAAAACGCTTCTTTTTAAGTATACATGTAATACTATTATGAAACATGATATGCTTAGTGAAAATCAGCCAGGATTTCAACATAGAGATTCAACTGAAAATTACGTTTTAGATGTATGTAGCACATTTCCTTCGGATGTAGATAAATGTAAAGATGTGAACTTTGTTTTCTGATATATAAGTAAGATATTGGACTTGGTATGGCAATGCAAGTCACTTATTTAAACTAAACAAATGGTGTAAAAATAAATAGTTTAAAGGCAATTTGTCAGAAAAAAATATCTGTCGTCATTAAATGTTATCAATATTATATCAAATCAATAACTGCAGTTCTTCCTCAAGAATCGGTTCTTGGACCTTTCTAATCTTACTCTTGAATCATATTGTTATAATGTATATAATTATTGAAATACAATGTATCTGTTTTGGACTTTTCTGTTTTGTTTTTTATCTTTATTTCCTTTATCAATGTTCCTCACGAATCTTCTTTCCAAATGAGATTACAAATATTGTAATTTCAAATATCAAAGATTTTGCAAGTTTTTTTTTTTATATATTATTGCAGAAAACGACCATGACACTAATGCACCTGGTAATATACTTAATGGAGAATGTACTCAATCACTGCACGGGCTATCCAATGAAAAATCCTCTTCAAGCAAAATAGAACTATAACAGTAAATTTTACTCTATAGCATACTACTATCCATCCATATTTTCCTCATTTAATAATAAAACTTGCCCGTTACAAACAATTCTGTTTAATATTTTACACAAAAAAATATATTCGGTCTGATCGGTTGATGACTATCCATGAACCTGAGGTGCCAATATAGAACACGTAATACACTTTGTTTTCAATGTCCTCTTGATAATATTTATTGTGTACAATCTGTTCGGATATTCAAATCTTCATATCTATTACACGATGTCATAGGTATTTTCAATGAAACAAATAGCAAAAGGATCAACCATACAAGATCCTACTTCAAACAAGTCTAGTTTCCATATTATAAATAGTATATTAAGTTGTAAATCTACCAAATATAAAGTACAATACTAAGTTAAGCAGTTTTTTCTTGATTATCTCCCTTTGGTTGATTCCAGCAATACTTATTAGTATTTCAATTTATTTTATTTACTATTTGCTAGCCACAGTTTGTCTCTTTGGTGGTTTGTTTCTCTAACTGCATGGCAAGTATGTATGGAGTATGAGAGTGAGAGATTATAAGTTCTTTTATTGTACAAACCATCTTGCTTTTTCTCTTTGCTGTCCTACTGTCTCCTGTTTAACATTTAAATCTAACAACTTAATATAAGTAGATATAAGATATTAAATGGGAAAAGACTGATGTAAGCTTAGCCAGATGTCTTACCATTTTGTTAATGCTGTTTTCCTTATCTGTATCATCTGCAGTTCATCTGTATTAACAGTAACATATTTTTAAATTAAAAAATATCCCCAAATCTGTTTTGGCGATGCAATGACTACATTACACAGAATTCCAACATGTAAAGTGTACGCCAGTATACTTAAGACGTGTAGCTGTCACAACGTGATTGTTAGAAGTGTTGTCAAATCAGCCGCATTAAACAAACATTTTTTTCATTTACTATTTTTATTAGCGAAACAATATTCACGCACACAGGTTTGAAATGAATCAACATGAGGAAGAAATTGTTTTATGTATATTTTATATGATTGTCATTATAATGATATAATAAAGTTTCCAAATTGTAACAATGTATCATGTTGCAGCTACGTACAACTATATGCAACTATATGAATAATAAACAGAGATGTACAAAACCCTCATTAGAGTTATTAGTCCCATAATTTTTGTTCATGTTATTGGTCATCTGTTTAACGTAATCTCAACTTATCCACAGCTGCTAGTATCTTTTAACATATATCCATCTTCCCTTTCTGTCCAGATTTATATTTTGATCAAATGTTGAGAACTTATGGATTTATTTCAAAATATAATACTTCACAACACATGACTTTAAAATTATCTAGACTACAGGATGGTATTGTCAATCCGACAATCATCTGTCTTTGCTTAATTCGAATGAAGTCAAACCAATCTTGTTACACAAGACTGTTGAATGGGTAGTCATCCAAATGAGCCATTCTGAAAGAAAGAAAAAAGAGAAATGAATGAGCCTATTAAGGGTTGATCAAAACGCAATCTCCTTGTGCGTCCTGGCCACGGCGGTCAAAACGAGGCATGAGGCGTGCGTAATATATTGTTTAATGTTATTAAGGCTATCCACGTTGGTCAGAAGGACTAAACGTGAGAACTAGAACCGCTAGGATATCCTTGCTTCTTCATTAAAACGAGACTTTAAAGAAACTTAATATAATGGTCCAACATCCTGAACGTTTGATGTCATAATCGATATCATGATTGGGTTTTTTTGTGTATTAATAAATACATGACACATACTTATATGATTTACTTACATTTCGGCTTTGAACAATCGAAGTCCTTTATCAATTCCTGCAATTGTGTCCATATCCTCGGGTGTCAATTGGAAGTCGAACACCTTGAAGCATCAACATTAACAAAATATGAAGTACATATATGTAAGTGTGACCTTATCAGCGGGCGCACATATGAAACTACTGTTTCTGCAAAGTTAACATCACTCATCAAGATGTCCTCTGCATAGGAATATTTAAGTAACCAAAGTCGATTTGCCGTCCATATTGAGATATAATGGACCACTATTACATCTGCCGTCCATATTGAGATATAATGGACCACTATTACATCTGCCGTCCATATTGAGATATAATGGACCACTATTTCATCTGCTGTCCATATTGAGATATAATGGACCACTATTACATCTGCCGTCCATATTGAGATATTATGGACCACAATTACATCGGCCGTCCATATTGAGATATTATGGACCACCATTACATCGGCCGTCCATATTGAGATATTATGGACCACAATTACATCGGCCGTCCATATTGAAATGTTATGGACCACTATTACATCTGCCGTCCATATTGAGATATTATGGACCACAATTACATCTGCCGTCCATATTGAGATGTTATGGACCACTATTACATCGGCCGTCCATATTGAGATGTTATGGACTACAATTACATCTGCCGTCCATATTGAGATGTTATGGACCACTATTACATCTGCCGTCCATATTGAGATGTTATGGACCACAATTACATCCGCCGTCCATATTGAGATGTTATGGACCACTATTACATCGGCCGTCCATATTGAGATGTTATGGACCACAATAACATCGGCCGTCCATATTGAGATGTTATGGACCACAATAACATCTGCCGTCCATATTGAGATATTATGGACCACAATTACATCTGCCGTCCATATTGAGATGTTATGGACCACAATTACATCTGCCGTCCATATTGAGATGTTATGGACCACAATTACATCTGCCGTCCATATTGAGATGTTATGGACCACAATTACATCTGCCGTCCATATTGAGATATTATGGACCACTATTTCATTTTTCATTTCTTTTTGTACCTGTTGTGATGACGGTAAACTCTTGAGAAACTTTTTTTTTAAATCTGTAATTCAAGCGCTGTATTCAATTTCTTAAATATTTGTTGTTTAATATTGGTGTAAAAGTGATCATGTTTTTCACTGGAAGGCGAGTTGTAACAATTTCAACAAAGAAAGCAGAGAATTGTTGGGCCTGTGCACCCCATTTGTTTAAATTATGAGCCTTCATTTAGTATACAATAATATCACCCTCACTTTCCCGTACTTTACTGTACACGTGTTGACATGACAACTCGCACTGTTCAGCTGATCGGCGGATAACACAAATTGTTATCTCACCTTTAGTGACTTGCAAACTTCAGTTTACTTGTTCGTTGCGGTCAGACAAACAACGAACTGATAAAACACCACATCACTAACATACAAACCCACTCCCCAAACCTGTTGTTTTCTTTGCCGGCAACATTTTGAGATTATTTGAAGCAGTATCAGCAAATACAATGTCATGCTTTATATAACAGTAGATCATCAAAATAAATTTAAGCAATGAAGGTGATTATTAAAATCTGTTAATTTATTGAAAGTTAAGGTCGACATACGTTTCCGTTTTCTTGAATTCTGCTTGGTGTTACACTCTTAGGAATGACTATGATGTTCCTCTGAAGTAAGTTCCGTAAAAGGATCTGAAACAATAATAAATCACATCATGAATTGGGTTTGTATAGTACCATTCAGTAGCCAATGTCATACGAAATACCAATACAGCCAAACACGGAGACCACCTATAAGAAGTCAATATGTAAAATATTCTTTTATAACAGGCGGTCACCTGATAAAGGTTCAATTAACACTGGAATGAATTCAATGCGGAAGTAGAAATTTCTTACCACAAATGGGCTTTTAATAGGACTAGCCTCTTGGGCAGGTTTAACTGTAAAGTATGTAGTATTGAATATGAACTTCACAGTCCAAAATCAACGTAAGTTGCATGCAAATGATTAAGAGTAAAAATATTAATAATTTTCATTTGTATAAAATAAGTCTTGTTAAAACAAATGATGATTTTTAAATAGCACAACATATATCTACCTGAGCAGGAGTTTTATTATATTTTGTGGCAAGTTTGGCAATAACAGGATCTTGCAACAACACAGGAACAGCTGGATCGTTACCGATATCGATACTGCAATAAAAGGAAATAATATATTTGCAAGATTGATTTCTTCATTAAATAGTGAAAAAGTCATTAATGATAGGTTGGAGTACACAGGTGAACGAAACTGCTTGCGTAATGCCACTCAAACGTAAAAGAAAAAGAAAATAGCATTTGGAAAAAAATATGATATTATAAATGAACAAAACAGATGCAAAACAGCCTCACCACACAAGAATGAAGTCGAAGACCAATGTCATCTCGAGAAAAAGGAAGGCGACACCATATATATTCCTCGTGAAATTACACGCCTGTTTGGAAGGTTCTTGTTTACGTGTCCAGCCCATCATGTTATGTTTCGATGGACAAGGAACTATGCTATTTGTACGATTTAAATTAGTTTTGTTGCCGTTGTCATCAATTGATTAATTTAAGAGATAATGCAAATTCATTACATACAAGTTCCTGAAAATAAAAACTAGCCTCCCCCTCCAGGTCGGGGATCTAGAAAAGAATACACCTGCTGTTTCCAGCACACACACACACACATGCACGCATACACAACACACACGGAAGCAGGTCCTTAAATAACCTGCGCTGTTACAAGGTCAGTAAACAGACTAAAACCAAACAAACCCTTTAAAAGCTTCTCTTCCTGGCGATCCGATTGGTCCATAAGCCATGATAGGCATGTTATACTTTTTCAAGTACTTCTCAAGTTCTGTCTGAGGAAAGTAGGCATGGCACTCAACCTGAATGAGTATAGAAGCAAAACATAAATTGATAAAGCAGATACATGTATGAAAATATATACGACTTAAATCGACCAAATTAATTGCATGCGAAGTACCTATTCGCTTTCTGTAATTTTTATTTTCCCTTTCAATGATGCAGCGTTTAAATGATTTCCAGACTATCTCTTGATTCATGACACAACGATTGCGGATATATAAAGCTGCATTCAGTTGGTAGTCAAAGTCATAGCTCGCTTTATAGAATTTGTCGCGTTCCTGTTGGCGTTCATATTTACGATGGGTGCCAATTAAATTCTGCTCAGAAATGTTTTATAAATCTTTCTACTCGTAGATAATCAAAATTATGTATTCCATACATCATTAAGCTCAAATACCTTTGCATATCATGTTTCCATTTTTACGAATAAAACTGAAATGAATGGTAAGGAGATGGTTAGACAGTGCCATAGAGTGGTTGATATAAGAACAACAACAGTTCCAAAATCGTGCTGTATTTTTTTAAATTTATTTTTTGCAATTTAGTCAAACTTGTTTTTGATAAATTTCATAAAAACTTGGTGATCAATGGAAGTTCCTAAAACAAGCATCATTCTGTCAGGATTGAGTTCATTAGCAAGGAACTAACATGATTTGTATTAGGAACGTTAATTACTCTGTACGAATTACAGCATAAACATGCCATTGTCTTTTGGAAATAAGTATAGTAGTCCAGATATAGAACAATTTAATCAAGAACTAGGGGCATGGCATTCGGGACGTAACAAATGTAGTTTTGTTCACGAGAAATGTAGCTTAGGCACGACTTTATCATGGTTATACTGAAGCAATGTCATTGCTATCGACATAATATTGTCAAAGGAAAACAATTCACACGACCTGTATTGATACAGAATCATCATGATATGTCGGAAGAAATGACAACCACCTAAAATAATAAAAAATAATAATGTAATTATAGAGGGCATGAAACGTTGTCTGTTATAACACAGTGGATAATATTATTAAAGAAAGCTACAACGTAGTCTATTATATGTTATTGTAGACGGCATTACAGGCAGTGGGTTGTACAAAGTATGACACACAGTCAGTAATAACACATTTGGATAATGCTATTGTATAGTATTAACACGTTGTCGATTATAACACATATTGATTATGTACTTTGACAGAAGACGTTAAATGCAGTTTGTTATAAGACTCATGGATTGTTATTGTAGAAGGCATGGCACGCAAACTGTTAAAACATATATATTATCTTACTGGAGAAAGTCTGACACGTGGCCTGCACAATCCATATTGATTATGTTGTAGTATAAGGCATTACAGGAAGTCTGTAATAAAGCATATTGATTATATGTTGTAGAAGGCATGACACGTATTCTGTTATAACGCATAATAATATATACGTTATTTTGATTAGGTAAGTACGGCATACAAAACGTTGTTATATATATGTTGTTTGTTATTCCAGAGGTCATGACATGTGGTCTTTTATAATACTTTTAAATTTTGTTATTGATGGGACAAAAACATGACAATCAGTCATATGGATTAGTGTATTGTAGAAGGCATGTCATTCATTCTGTTATAACACAAATGTATAACGTTATAACTGAAGGCATGGTACACACTCTTTTTCAACACATATGGATTATGGTTTTGTAGCAGGCATGACACGTAGTATGTCACATGGATTATGTTAATTTGGAGAAAGCATGTCACACAGTCTGTTATAACACATTATGGTATTACAGAAGGCATGACATATAGTTTGTCATAGCACATATAGACTATGGTATTGAAAAAGACATGACACGTAGTCTGTACTTACACATAGACCGTGTGTTACGAAAGACGTTATATAACTTTCACATATTTTACAAAACAACAGTGTGATCTTTCAAACACTTGTTACTCTACCAATGCGCTCTAACAGTGCTGATTTCAGATTTGATGACTCTATCCTTGATCAATATTGTTGTTATACAACGGCATTAAAAACATAAATATGCTGTATACACTGTTCTTCATATATTTTTAGCCTTATTTGTTGCCTTTTGAAATCATAGTTTAATCATTGTACTAATTAAAAAGCAGTTTCGTAAGATTAACTTATTTTTATTTCAGGGACAATAAGTATAAACTTTCCATAAATCTTCATATCATTTTTAGAAATATGATACATGTATGCAATATAAATAAACAATAAAATTGAAATATTTCATAGAACCCTTGAAGTTTCGCTTCACAATTAAGACAGACAATCATAAACGATTGTGTCATGACTGATATCACAGGACATTTTTAGTGAATATGATATTTGAATTCGTTAAAAATGTGTATACCTGGTTCGTCACGGGCATTATGCGTGCGATCTTACGAATTCGCTCCAGCTGTGCGGCGTTCATATTTGATATGCCAATACTTTTAGTCTTTCCTTGATCGACGAGTTTTTCCATTTCCTGAAAGCAAATGATAGTGCAGGTGGTGCGAGTTGGTAAGAAGCGAAAGACAAATCAGAAGGAGAGACAACAACAGGAACCTAAGAAACACTGACAAACGCAATCGAGGAGACACAGAAACAAAACGAAAAAAAACCACGGGAACTGATGAAACATCAAAATAAAAGGAAAGACAAGAACTGCAACTAAGAATATACAAAAGTAAAGTGAATACAACAATAGGAACTGATAAGACACTGAAACAATAGAAAAGACAAAAACGGAAGCTGATGAGACACCAACAAAAAAATACAAGAACTAAGGAGACACTGACCAAAAATTAAGCAGTCGCTCGAACTAATAGTCACCCGAACTAAAGGTCACTCGAACTTAAGGTCACTCGAACTTAAGGTCACCTGAACTAAAGGAAAGAAAACAACAGGAACAGAGGAGACACTGACAGAAACTAGTAAGTTACTCGAACCATAGGTCACCCGAACTAAAGGTCACCCAAACTATAGGTCACCCGAACTAAAGGAAAGACAACAACAGGAACAGAGGAGACATTGACAAAAACTAGTAAGTCACCCGAACTAAAGGAAAGACGACAACAGGAATATAGGTGACACTGAGAGAAACTAGTAATTAAGTCACCCAAACTAAAGGAAAGACAGCAACAGGAACAGAGGAGACATTGACAAAAACTAGTAAGTCACCCGAACTAAAGGAAAGACGACAACAGGAATAGAGGTGACACTGAGAGAAACTAGTAATTAAGTCACCCAAACTAAAGGAAAGACAGCAACAGGAACAGAGGAGACATTGACAAAAACTAGTAAATCACCCGAACTAAAGGAAAGACAGCAACAGGAACAGAGGAAACATTGACAAAAACTAGTAAGTTACTCGAACTAAAGGTCACCCGAACTAAAGGTCACCCGAACTAAAAGTCACCCAAACTAAGGGAAAGACAACGACAGGAACAGAGGAGACACTGAGAGAAACTAGTAATTAAGTCACCCAAACTAATGGAAAGATAGCAACAGGAATAGAGGAGACACTGAGAGAAACTAGTAATTAAGTCACCCGAACTAAAGGAAAGACGACAACAGGAATAGAGGAGACACTGAGAGAAACAAATAATTAAGTCATCCTAACTAAAGGAAAGACAGCAACAGGATTAGAGGAGACACTGAGAAAAACTAGTAATTAAGTCACCCGAACTAAAGGAAAGACGACAACAGGAATAGAGGAGACACTGAGAGAAACAAGTAATTAAGTCATCCGAACTAAAGGAAAGACAGCAACAAGATTAGAGGAGACACTGAGAGAAACTAGTAATTAAGTCACCCGAACTAAAGGAAAGACGACAACAGAGGAGACTCTGAAACATTATAAATATCGAAACTGATGAGACACCAAACCAATGGTAAAGAAAACAATAGGAACTTAAGGCGACACCGGCAAAAAACCCTGAGGAGACACTTAAACTAAAAGAAAGGTAACAACAGAAAATAAGAAGAATCTGAAAAAATACAGAGACATTGAAACAAAGCTAAACAACAACAGAAAAACTCAGGATCAATGAAACATCAGAAAGACAAAACCAGAGAGCGACCGGACACCAAACTAACAGTAAAGACAGTTACAGGAACTGATGAGACAAAAAAAAACAAAATGAAAGACAGCAACATAGCCTAAAGAGACACTAACAAAAAGGTGGGGACAATAAAAGATACAGGGGAGACATCAGCACAATACGAACACATTGTCAACTCACACACAAACACTACGGTAAATAAACTAGATACAGGGGAGACATCAACACAATAGGAACCCATTGTCAACTCACACACAAACACTACGGTAAAGCAACTAGATACAGGGGAGACATCAACACAATAGGAACCCATTGTCAACTCACACACAAACACTACGGTAAAGCAACTAGATACAGGGGAGACATCAACACAATAGGAACCCATTGTCAACTCACACACAAACACTACGGTAAAGCAACTAGATACAGGGGAGACATCAACACAATAGGAACCCATTGTCAACTCACACACAAACACTACGGTAAAGCAACTAGATACAGGGGAGACATCAACACAATAGGAACCCATTGTCAACTCACACACAAACACTACGGTAAAGCAACTAGATACAGGGGAGACATCAACACAATAGGAACCCATTGTCAACTCACACACAAACACTACGGTAAAGCAACTAGATACAGGGGAGACATCAACACAATAGGAACCCATTGTCAACTCACACACAAACACTACGGTAAAGCAACTAGATACAGGGGAGACATCAACACAATAGGAACCCATTGTCAACTCACACACAAACACTACGGTAAAGCAACTAGATACAGGGGAGACATCAACACAATAGGAACCCATTGTCAACTCACACACAAACACTACGGTAAAGCAACTAGATACAGGGGAGACATCAACACAATAGGAACCCATTGTCAACTCACACACAAACACTACGGTAAAGCAACTAGATACAGGGGAGACATCAACACAATAGGAACCCATTGTCAACTCACACACAAACACTACGGTAAAGCAACTAGATACAGGGGAGACATCAACACAATAGGAACCCATTGTCAACTCACACACAAACACTACGGTAAAGCAACTAGATACAGGGGAGACATCAACACAATAGGAACCCATTGTCAACTCACACACAAACACTACGGTAAAGCAACTAGATACAGGGGAGACATCAACACAATAGGAACCCATTGTCAACTCACACACAAACACTACGGTAAAGCAACTAGATACAGGGGAGACATCAACACAATAGGAACCCATTGTCAACTCACACACAAACACTACGGTAAAGCAACTAGATACAGGGGAGACATCAACACAATAGGAACCCATTGTCAACTCACACACAAACACTACGGTAAAGCAACTAGATACAGGGGAGACATCAACACAATAGGAACCCATTGTCAACTCACACACAAACACTACGGTAAAGCAACTAGATACAGGGGAGACATCAACACAATAGGAACCCATTGTCAACTCACACACAAACACTACGGTAAAGCAACTAGATACAGGGGAGACATCAACACAATAGGAACCCATTGTCAACTCACACACAAACACTACGGTAAAGCAACTAGATACAGGGGAGACATCAACACAATAGGAACCCATTGTCAACTCACACACAAACACTACGGTAAAGCAACTAGATACAGGGGAGACATCAACACAATAGGAACCCATTGTCAACTCACACACAAACACTACGGTAAAGCAACTAGATACAGGGGAGACATCAACACAATAGGAACCCATTGTCAACTCACACACAAACACTACGGTAAAGCAACTAGATACAGGGGAGACATCAACACAATAGGAACCCATTGTCAACTCACACACAAACACTACGGTAAAGCAACTAGATACAGGGGAGACATCAACACAATAGGAACCCATTGTCAACTCACACACAAACACTACGGTAAAGCAACTAGATACAGGGGAGACATCAACACAATAGGAACCCATTGTCAACTCACACACAAACACTACGGTAAAGCAACTAGATACAGGGGAGACATCAACACAATAGGAACCCATTGTCAACTCACACACAAACACTACGGTAAAGCAACTAGATACAGGGGAGACATCAACACAATAGGAACCCATTGTCAACTCACACACAAACACTACGGTAAAGCAACTAGATACAGGGGAGACATCAACACAATAGGAACCCATTGTCAACTCACACACAAACACTACGGTAAAGCAACTAGATACAGGGGAGACATCAACACAATAGGAACCCATTGTCAACTCACACACAAACACTACGGTAAAGCAACTAGATACAGGGGAGACATCAACACAATAGGAACCCATTGTCAACTCACACACAAACACTACGGTAAAGCAACTAGATACAGGGGAGACATCAACACAATAGGAACCCATTGTCAACTCACACACAAACACTACGGTAAAGCAACTAGATACAGGGGAGACATCAACACAATACGAACACATTGTCAACTCACACAAAATTTCTAATTCGTATATATTCATTTCTATTATGAGATATGGATATTAATACCAGTAGATTAACCAAATACAAGCAATGATTTAAACTGCCTTAACTGGCGAAAACATATTTTACAATTTTTAGGTTATCAAAGAATGTTTTTTATGTTATATTTAACGTCGTGCGGTAATTATTTGTCACATGTTGCAGAAAATCTTGACGGATGCCTAACACAATTTGTACGCAAAACCCATTATTTTTATCGATATAATATTCAGTATGCCAAAATGTCTCTAAATAGGTTATATAAGTGTGGTATAAGTGGAATTGTTCCAGTTAACATATTTAGCACACGGTACTAGGAATCGGTAAACAGGTGGAAGACACACTTACCTTCCAAACACCTTCAATGTCTACCTTTTGTTCAAAGTCCGGACGGCCATCTTTCATGGGAAAAACATTGTTAGGATCCTCTGGTTTCTAAAACAACGTATAGAAATATATTTCAATCGCATATTCACATATTGGTTGGAAAATACTGCATGTATTAGTGTGTCTCGGTGATAGGATGACAAGATCAATAAACGAGCACAATATAACGAATATGACGGTCAGTTCAGTAAAAGTGATATAATGTGTCAGATGATATCATATGGATAGCAATTCACAATATTTTGTCTATCGTTCTGTCTAACAGAATATTTATTATAGTATTTTTACAAGATTTTAAAATCTTATCAGAAGACTTTCTTATAACACTGAAAATGAAAAGAAATAAAAAATAATCAAGTATACATAGATCGACGTGTTTATATAATTACCTTAAACGCCATAGGACCGTGTATCAGGAATAGATCAACATAAGACATCCGAAGTTTTCTCAGACTCTCGGACATAGAATGTGCAACATCCGAAGGTCGGGTGTAGATACCGCCGAGCTTTAAAGGATAGATATACATTGTACCATGCTTACTATTTACCTTGTTATGGTCAATATTTATTCATTACAAACATTAGATTGGTTTTAACTTACAGTCAGGTTTACTGCATTTACTAAGCATGCTTTTGAAACTGGGATATATTACATCAAACGGAATGATAAAACAACGTTTCTATTATTAAGTAGAAAACATGGTCGATACGGTACCACTTTTAAAGAAATATGTCATTTTCTTAGCTTTAATAGTATATCACACTTTGTAGACGGCTTTCTTTGGAAAACATTATTTGGTTAATAATGAAACTTAATATAACACCTTGTTATTATATATTGCAAAGATGGCATGTCTTATTTTGAAGTAGACTAGTTATTTCTGGTGTTAATAGAGGAAAAGGGGTGTGGGCTTATGTCCGTACACATTTGCTGTTCTTCTTCGAGGTGACTATTTGCGTTGCATTAATTTTGCACGTAGCGTTAGCTCACCACTTGTAAAACCTTTTTTCAGCGTTCGCATCTAAAACGTGAACGTGAACTGGTAAATGCTACCACCAATTATATCTTTAGTTCAACTACAGTAAAGCGAGTTACCCATTTAGAATATGCTGTTCTCCAACGAACTAAACACGTTTATCCTGACGATAAAAAGGCAATCTAGTGTATTACCTTAGTACAAATAAACATTTCCTCTCTCTTCACTTTTCCTGCCTTACAAGCCTCCTCTACGACTTCACCTATCGCGTCCTCATTGACGTAGTTGTAAGCTGTATCGATGAGGCGGTATCCATAATCAATGGCGGTCCGGACGGCCGTCTTCACTTCCTCCGGGTCACTCTGAAGGAGCATCATACATGTAAATATACGACGTAATGACATATGAAAAAAGTAAATTTAAATTAATGGACAAATAAAATAAAATTTAAACCGAAAAATAACTCTTTTAATTATGAAAAGGACATTTACCATTAATAAATTCTTGTACGCTCGTATTATATTAATGAGTACAAATGATGCAGACATTTCATTAGTCAGCTTTAAAAGTAGAACGAAGATTGGCATAATGTGTCCTTCACTGAAATAACAAGATAACTACGTATGCTGAAGCTGTGTATCTACGTTGAAGGTTGATGTCAAAACGCTGACTCTCCTAATACATATATAACGATATAACAGATTACTAAAGGGTATTAACGACGACGCGATATTCTCATTACCTTAGCCCTACACTAAGTATATTTTGACAAATAAGCTGACCGTGATTTGTACTATACTGGCAATATGAGAGTAGATATGACCTTTTTAATGCCACCATGTGTGCGTCAGCTTGTTTACTACATGATGAAGGCTACAGTACATTTCATGACCTCTGCTTTGATTCAGAACATCTTATAGAGATTAAGAGAACAAAAGAATAAACAAAGACATAATCTATATTAAGTAACACTGTAGCACCATTTCATTACCTTTTTCCCGCCATTGTCAAAATGTCGTTAATCGAAAATGTTCACATTGCCAACATTTCAGGCAATACAACTGCTTAACAACTCTGAAAATTTTATATTGTCTGTGCCACAGATGTCAGTCAAATATTGCTCAATTGCTCTAATTTCGCATGTATGCACTTCTTTTGTGGTAAAATAGACTATTGCATTGCTGATGCACTTCAACTCATTAAAACAGTAATGATGTCATGTGACAAATTTCTAAGAAGTTGACATTTACCAAAAAATCACCATTCGGTTTAGAAATTAACTCAATATCAATGTTTGACATTATTTGGTCACTTTGACCTATTTGTTGTAAAACATCAAGTTTAGAAACTAACATCAAACTATTGTTTCACCTAATTGGGTCACAGTGACCTAGATTTGAAGATTTGACATGCATTATCAAAAAAGGTCACAGATGTCAGAAATTAAAATTTAACAGCTGTTTGGCAAAATCAATTGACAGTGACCTTATTGAGTAAAACAACTTTTTATAATTTCATTTCTGAACCCAATGACAATTTTAAGTAATGTAGGAAATTTTCTTCAAAAGTAGGTCAAAGTTACCCAATTGGGCGATACAACACTTCTAAATTCATTTTTGAACCCTGTGACATTTTTAGAAATGCAGGTCATTTTTTTTCAAAAGTTGGCCACAGTGACCTAATTTGGTGAACCAATGACAATTTTAAATAATGTAGGTCAGTTTTTCGGAAGTCGGTTACAGTGACCTAATTTGGTCGGACGACGGACGCCAAGGTACGAATTGTTATCACTTAGATCCTTCGGACAAGGTGAGTTAATGGTACTAAGAATCTGATTAGGTTCTGTTTTCCACGGGTTACACGCTGAAAACTAACCTCTAACGAGGTCATTTTTTATGGGAGAGTCAGGTTTGTATGGCTCCCCTGATTTATGTTTAACGTTGAAAATCGACCCGTGTTCCGTCTTCCACGGGAATCCATTTTCAACGTTACAACGGCTCCAGGCATGTAACATCTTCCCTAGTTTATGAACCTATACTTAGATAAGTATATACCAATATTGTATATCATTGTAATCTTTTGTTCATGTTCCCATAAGTGCCGAAGGTCGGGGAGGTTTGCTTATTTGCCTCCGTTTTATACCCAGCACAGGTTTCCATCTCGTCACAGATATTTAAAACAGTAAACCTGTCTTGAGTTTAATATAAATGTTGCACATTGAGCAGGTAAACCGATATCTATTGAACTTTACAGTACTTGGATCTAAACTCAAATTACCTAAATAATATCAACACTTGAGAAGAGACAGCCGATAACGAAGTTTGAGTAGCATGCACACCTAACTAAAAAGGAATGCTGATAGAAAAAAGGTTAATTTGTAGGCTGTAGGACGTTCTATGTCACTAGTTGTATACACAATGTAAAACTTTCTAATTCGTATATATTCATTTCTATTATTAGATATGGATATTAATGTCAGTAGATTAACCACACGATATCGTCATCTAGAGAAACATTGTTGGTGCATTATTTTTGCTATGTCCTACGTTGAAAGATATTTTCAATCATGCATCTTTCTGTTTCTCTCTTTAATATTAATTTACAGTCGGTCTAATGCTTCAAGGTCACATTCCCCTTGAAAGGATTATATAAGATATTTGCCATGCATTCAAATATCTGTTTCCCTCTTAAAACATTATGTTATGTTTAGTCGGTCAAATACCGCAAAGTCACGCTGTCGTTGTAAATATATATAGATATTCATGCTAACAGAGTCATTTAACGGCAGCTGTTAAGCTATATTGTTCCTGAAGAGCTATTCATATCACAACTTACAAAACGCATTTAGAACTTAATTTAAATGTACCACGTAAACACAATATGATACCCCATAAAGGGTACTCACATGTATCATAACAGCACACTTACCTGCCAGGTTCCAAGCCCCAAAAGAGGCATATTCTGGCCATTATTAAGAGTAACGCGCGTAGTTGATATCGACATCTTGCTCTGCTGCTTGTTGGATTGCTTTTAGAGACACGCTATTTATACTGCATGCGCGTTATAAACAGGACTACAAGGTATGGGTCATTATTTAGACCGCGGCGCGATAAGCCAATAAGAGGAGCGTAGGAAAGGTTGACTCAGCATATTTCCTTGATCACATGAGATAATCTGATGAAATGCAACAACAGGCATGCATCATTTTACAATTCGTGAGTTTTCTCTTTATTTCAAGTTCAAGAGGGCACCATTTCACACACGATGTTTCGTATATTAAGAAACAGGGAGTGCACGTGCACTAAGTGTTAACACTACGAGTCCTAACTAGCAGCTATAAAGCAGCATCACCATCACATTAAAGCAGATCAATTCATATTTCTAAATGTACAGAAAATAATATCAAGCCGGACGAGATATGTACCAGATATCCCGATGTCGATGCCTCTAATTTAATTACATTTAATAGTGATTAATGATGGAAGCATTATGATTTATACCTAGGTATAGTTTTATTGTATTTATATTCATTCCAAACGATATTTTGTTTTCTTTCAGTCATCTTTTAAACCTTATAGTTAGTAAATAATTACAGGTTCAAAACCACTTGCTTGTAAATACAAATGATCATGGGTAGTATTTACCCAAATACCAGGCTAACTACCTATGGTGAATTACACTACATATCAGCATGTGACGAATTTCCTGGCTGCATTTTACTGCTAGCTTATCTCGCCCTAGTTTAGAACTCAGGATCAGACATCAAAGTGATCAAAATAATTAGAGTTTATCTGTTTCTATATGATTCAATATTCTGAAGACGGGTGCAGGTCTAGGTGTTAGGTTTCTACAAAACATTCTAGAGACGGGTGCAGGTCTAGGGGTTAGGTTTCTACAAAACATTCCGTGTACCTGCTGGTTTTATTACGCTGTCTACCATCCTGGACGTTCTAAAAGAAGACATAAACAGAGTACAAAAATAAAAGCAAAACAATTGCCAAGAAGTACGATGAAACCAGGGTAAAACTTAAAATAGGAAAGATTTACGCGAAGACCCCTGAAAATGTACCAGCGGAATAATACGAAAATCATATACAAGAGAGGTGTGTTTGATTGGTCTCATATCCAAACATGTCCTCATATGTCTAGGTTAAACTGGCACAGGCTGATCACTAGCAGCATTGACATTTACACACATTATTATGGCGTTGAGCTGAGTTTTTAGTTTGTGATAACGAAATGCGGACGCTGAGCTTGAGTTCTTGAGTTCGGACTTAAATCTCAGCTTAAGTACGTTTAGGATACCGAAGCCAGACGACGTTCTTGAGAAATTACATTAGGCCTACAAGGTATTTGCATCGTTTTTGTTATTTTTCATAATAAAATATATACCGTTATGTGTTAATTATGGAAACAAATTACTGATTGTACCCAGAATTGCATGTCAACACATTCAAATATTGTTATTTTACTGAAAGATTGTCTTTATTGTAACATCATCGCGAAGCATTAGGTAACAGTACCCAAATCGGATCACCAAACCTTCATTTTATTAAATCATTGAAAAGTCTGAGGAGGAATTATATTCATTCATGGTTGTATCAAAAATAGAATATCGATGGGTGTTCTCATAAACGAAATTAGCACCCGGGGCTCACTTGAGATATTTATAGATTGCTCTGAAGTCACTAATCAGCGTCTCCGGTTTTTGCGAATGTCGGGACCAAAATCGGATCACGGCTTGATTTTTGCAGTATCGTACGCTTCAAATGAATATTTTTTTGTCAGCATATTAACATTTGATGATGACCTTTAGAATTTATATGACAAAAAGTATTTCTATAGTGTGAATTTATCCCTATAGTCCAAAACAGAGTGCATAGTCGTCGCACGCGCCATTTTTTTTTAAAACGTAATCAAAACATTGACATTTGAGATTGAATTACGTTTTCTTGCGCTATTTGAACTTAAAAACTAATTATCTGTAGTCAAAAAATGGTCCATGGCTATCTTTTCTAAGACTATATCATTGTTATAACTGATTTGTTGACACATTTATTTATTTATAAGTATTTTTGCAAAAAGTGATCCGATTTGGGTACCGATCCGATTTGGGTACCGGTCCGACTTTGACACAAAAAGCCACGTTATATATCGTCTAACGAGTAAAATAACAAGAAAATCCATAATTTAAAAGAACACATGCTCAGTTTTTCATTTAAAGTCCTTTGGTTGGAAACTATAGCGCATAGATTATTTATATTTCAAATCGCACTCGGGCCAAGGGCCTCCGTTAATTTGTTTTTAGTTTAAAAATAAACTCAAATTTATAACTGTGGAATCGTGCATTAACATGTGCATAATACGTAGCACTGCATGCTCACTCGAGTTCGCTCTATGTTGTCGGTGTTTTGTCAGGCAATATAATTCTGCTTAACCGACATACTGATAATTACAGTGACGCATGTGAGTCATTCATGTGTGCTGAGTACAGGTGTACCGCGGTAGTTCACATGTACCTACGTACGCAACAATGTACATGGCTGAACACTGTGTGTTCACGCTTGGGTAGCTATGATTGGTGACCTAATTACCAATCCAAACGACCCAACCAACCTAGCTACCTATTTACCTTACCTACCTAAAAATAGAAAAACATACTTTTTCCTTTTTCATTTTCACAATAGTCTTAATGTTCATTTTGACAATAGCTAGATAGTTATAATAATAAGTAGCAAGTCATGCTTACATATACATTACATACACATAACGGAATTTATCACGTTTATGTTTGTGCGTAAAAGACACATTCTTGCATATCGTGGCTAGCCATTCACGGCCTGTTTTTTGTAGCAACATTCAAGTGCATGGCATTTTATATTTGCAAACAATCATCCGCAATTCACCAGCATAGCTCAAATGTCCACTGGCTTTTGAAAATTGAATATCTTTGACCACGATAACTATCTACATCATAAATTGATCTATTAATCTTAGTTTGGCAGTACATGATAAGATATTGTCTGTTTCATTGGTTGATAACTTGTTTCCACCTATGATTACCTTATGTCAAAAGTTCATATTTCTAATTTTGATATCATTTTATAGATGTTAACTACCATGCTCAACATATAACTCAGAGTACTGCTCCTTAAATTGAATTGTTTCGTCAAATTGGTTCAATAATACAATCTTTTCGAAGTCACATATCTCCTTCCCATACATGAAAATGAGTGTTACACACTATATAAAGGTGAATCCAATAACTCAAGGTACAAAGCAAGCGGTTGTGGAAAGTTTCGTTATTTCCTTCAGAATGCATTTACAGCGTTATGTTCTTGTTCAGACTTTTTTTTCTAGATTTGCTTTGACAATGAATGATATACATACGCAAGAGTTAGACTCCCCCAACTTCACACTTTCATTGCTATAGAGAAGTTATATTCTCTTTTCTGTTTTCTTTCTCAAAAGATTTAGATTTTTTTCAATGTTAATACGGAGTTACCATATTTTATAGCAATGTTTGAAACAGTTAAGAGCGTAAGGCGGACCAATATTGGTGTTGAACATCTACCCAGTGTCGTCAGCATACACTATATAAATGATGTAAATTACGCTCCAATATGTGGAGGACAAGGTGTTTCAATTTCTGTAGGCCAAATATCAACTTCGATAAATACACTTTCTATGGCATTCAAGTACAGAGAAAACAAAACAAATAGTGATGTGTTTTTGCCTCTTTCACCCTATCTTGCAAATAAAAAGTCGGATATTTTATTCGGATTCTTAATACATGGCTTGGTTTTTAAAACTAACACTGAATACATTCCGACAGACATGCTTTGTAATCATTTTTTCCACACAACCCAACTCCACATCCTGTGCCGCTTGTTATTGTGAGGTCAATCCACGAATAACAGTGATTTTCTTAACCGTGCTATGGCAATTAACTTCAGGTTTGTTTCCTATGCCAATATATCTAGCCTTTCGTTCATTACTGCCATACATAGATTCCTAAGACATAAATGCACTCTCATGAAAAGTGTTTCGTGTTTTTGTTTTTTAGTCTGTGTTATTTGTTTTCTCTGTGCATACATTGTATTAAGCACACTAATGGGTTAACCAGGGTTAATTGTGAATCTTACATTAATTTACCCTGATAAATAAGATTTGTGTGGGGTAGAGATATTGTACAAGATTTTGTTTAATGACAGATGGCTGTATCAAGTTGTCCCAGTGTTTTGCACCAGCATACAGTGTTCAGTCTATTTTTAGTGCTTGTAATTTGATGTATTGATACTGTACCACTCTGAACATTTGGTTATTATTTGTTTGGAGTTTGAGTTTCAATGTACCGGGTCCGTTCTTTAAATTATTACATTGTTAGAGTATTTTATTTGAAATCAGATATCTTCTGTATCATGTTATTCATTTTCCAAAACCAACCCGTCCATATGGACAAACCACTGGTCAATTTATCACGGTGACCATCACAAAAAATTGTCCATTAACTTGCCTTTCATTGCCATAAGAATATTAGTAAGTTCCATATATGAAGGCTGTTTCTACCGCTATTTTGAGGCAATATTTTGTTTGATTTGAAGCGTCAGATAAATACACCATGATTTCTTTTTGAAAAAACATGTTTTTTGAAAACACATGTACCTGTCATGCTATTTTTGTGACCACTAAATCTGAAGGTAGACTCATATCATATCACTCAAAGGTAAGGGCGTGGCAATGGTAACCTTAAACCCGTTATTATCATAATTCAATCACAGGTACTATATCGGACTAGTTTAGTTTTAAAGAAAATATTTTTTCGTGCATAACAAGAAGAAAAGCTTAAACGTTTTTCATCAAAATTATTAAAAATCAGTGGACATCGTACTACTAAGATGTATGATAGCGTGACCATTTCGATTTTCCTATGTGAACTTTCATTTTCTTCATAGTAATCTCCCCGTTTCCAATGCACTGTTTTTAAATGCTACTTCTGAATAACTTGATTTCTATGAAAGACGCCGACTGCTGATTGATTAATTCACAAAACAAAGAAAGCTCCGAAAGAAGACATAGGGCAAGTTGTACAGTCGCCATCAACATTTATTGTAAATATCGTATCTCCTAGTATCATCTGGGGGTCGATTTTCTTAACAATGTTTATAAGTGTGCCTTGTGATGTTGTCACTTCCCTTTTTTTTCTCACTTTGAGGACTTGCTATGCAGTGTAACACACTATACCACCAACACATACCTTACCTGTTATAGAGTGAAATAACACCATCATTTATAGTTATAGCCAATCTTGGCAGGAATGCGTCATTATTTACATGTACAAACAGACTTCGTTTAAAATGTTGCCAAACAAATTACAGTTTCCCTTTACTTCATGACGTCAAAATTGACTAGCCAACGATACTATATCTTGTTACTTTTCTAGGGTGTTGGTGGATCATGTTTTTTAAACAGAGGAAGACATAATACAGTTGTGTGATCGCACAACGCACCAAAAACAGCATGCGCACATCGTACATACATCGTGCACACATCGTGCACACATGGTGCGCACAACTGTGCGATTTAACAATCGTTCGCCCCGTTGTGCGCTTCTCTCCGCACAAATATGCGATTTGGTACAATTTGTTGATCAATATTACGAAATGAAAAACAATCAGGAAGGCTCGTATGGAATAATGAACACTGTATTTATAAGTTTCCCATAATTATAGAACTATGTTCAACTTTACAATGCGTGTTACACAATATTACAGTGATCGTTAGACTGTTAAGAATGGGTTTGTCTCCCAGGTGACAGAACAGGTAGATAACAATTTGATGAGCGTCTGGAGTTTTACCTGGCGCCCTGTGCCTGACATAGAGAGTCGATATATGATACCGTATGACTGTTATGAAAAACAACCAGACGTTAAGTATTTGTTATTTGCTTTTGTTTTGGTCTACAGCTCCCTTTCACCTGGATTTCCATACCTTGACAAGGTGCCCCGGGTGGGGAAAACTACGGTCCAGGTACATGTACAAAGTAGCTGTGTTTACCTGTATATGGAATCGTACGCGTGTCTATATATGTTATAACTTTACATGTGTCGATTTGGATCGTTTAAAAAACACCGAAATACCATTTCTAAGTTTAAGAAAGTATAGAAATATCAGCTTATATATGTAGTTAGAATATAGAAACATGCTAAAACAATCAAGTTTATATGTTTAAACACGAAACCGTATATATTGTTAAGCCATTCCTCAATTTATACCGACCACGATTGTCATCGCACAACTTTTGTCCTTCGTTCGGACAAATGTGCGCAAGCAATATCCGTCCAGATTTTTATCGTTCACACATCGTGCACACATCGTGCACACACCGTACGCACATCGCGCGTTCACTGCACATCGTGTAACGTTGTTCGATCCCACAAATGTATCTGGTGATATCGTCTTTCCTGGGGTGTTAGTGGATAATGCATTTTTACAGAGCGAACCAAAATTCAACTCATACACTCAGGCGTTCATAAGTTGAATGCCTACAATTTCATTCAGTCATATGTATGCTGAATAGGCTCGTCACTATTAAATGATTTTGTTACCAGGTGTAAAGACTTGAAATACGTACATATTATAATTACTCATAACCAACATTTTTCTGCTTTTTTCTTCTCTCAGTGTATTTTGATTTTGTTTTATAATTAAAAATATTAATTATGTAGATATTGCTTAAAAGAATAAAAACAGAAACATAAAAGGGTGTTGACGTAGTGTTGGGTGTATGTTATTGGATAAGAAGTTGATTAACTTGACCTGAATAACTACACGTAACGAGATTTAAAGTGGAGATCCTTTACACATACGCTAAACTTATTGATACATTTGGGTAGATACTTTTTACCTCACAAATAGAAATAGAAAAAATGTAAGACAAAGTTGACTCCAAACATTCTGTTTCTGAATAACGAAGTACAGGGTTTCCCCCTTTTTTAATCTGTTTTATTTTTAAAAATATTTTGGCAACAGTGAAAATAACATACGCATCAAATGTTTCAAGAACTTTAATAAACTTGAATACAGTATTATATTTCAAAATGACATGCAAGAAGATCCAAGGTACATGCAGTTCCAAATTAATTTTAAAGGATTGAATAGGATGCCCGTGTACACAGATATTGCTGCTTCTTTACCCACATCACTACAATGTGAAATAAATTGTGGTAAACATAAAATATAGTCTATCTACAAGAAACTCAAGATCTTTTTTTTCTTAAAAATGAAATATTGTGATCTCTAAAATTTAAACTCGACAGGCAAACATTACAAAAAATATATTTTTCGTTCATTAGACCACTTGTAGAATATGCTGATACTGTCTGGGATAGCATTCCCAAAGAATATATTTCTAAACTAGAGAATGTTAATTTGGAAGCTGCTAGGATTGTTTCAGGTTCTACTAAACTTGTAAGCTTAGACAAACTATATACAGAAGTTGGATGGAATATATTAATAGACCGTAGACTCAATCATAAATTGTTACAATTCCATAAAATGTTTTATCAAAATACTCCAGAGTATCTCTATAATCTCTTACCTAATTCAGTTTGTGATGTTCATAGTTATTACACCAGACTTTCTGACCCGTCATGTCTGACACCTATTTTTTGTAAAGCAAATATTTATATTAATGCATTTCTTCCATCTGCTGTAAACAATTGGAATTCTCTTCCATTACATATTAGAAATAACCCTTCCATTTCCAATTTAAAAGCCTTTCTGAAATCTAATAGTAAAGCATGTCCACCTTCATACTACTTTCAGGGTTCACGTCTGGGTCAAATTTACCACGCAAGACTGCGTATGTCATGTAGCTCCCTAAAAGAACACTTGTTTATGAAAAACATCATACCATCACCGAATTGTTCCTGTGGTGCCATTGAGAACTCAACCCACTATTTGCTTAAATGTAATAAATATACAGCCCTTAGACAACATCATATTCTGAGTTTGCCGAATCAACTATCTACTAATCCTTTGGTGATGACTCTCTAACCCATCAAGAAATCACTACAATTGTTCTAGCCGTCTAAAATCATATACTCAAAACTAACAGATTTCAAATATATACGAATAGTCCTTTTACAATTTTATTTTGACATATATATATACTAGCGTAAAAAAGAATGCGGAGAATTGTTATAGAACATGTATTACCAACTGTATATACATTCAAATTTACACACATGACCGAGTATGACACATACACACTATCCGTGTGTCATTGAAAGTTTTTCCCATGCAGTTTGCTCTCTATAGGCGTTGACCAGTTTGCACGTTTTTCTCGTCCAGCCATCCAATTCGACAATGAAAGTTTATTTTTCAACTGTTGGGTCACTCTGTTGAGACCAGTGAACAGTAAAAACAGCATTATAACGTTTTAATTTGTGATTAATGCTATGCCGAGGCTCGATGAAAATGACCGCCTCCGGATTATTGGTATGCTTCAAGCAGGTATTGTCTCTACACGTTTTCATGTCCATCGAAACACAATCCGGGATTTGTGGAGACGACATCAACAGTTTGGCCACGTCGGCTATCGACCTCGTGCGGGACGTCCACGTGTGACGTCACGTCAACAGGACAACCATATTCGGCTTGTCCATTTGAGAAATCGCTTCCAAACGGCAAGTTTGTCTGCACGGATTGCGTGAACGAGCTATCCGTCCGCGACGTCCTGCAATCCGCCCAGTTCTTCTGCCACGTCATCGTGTAGCACGTCTAGACTGATGCAGAAGGTATCTGCGATTTACTCGACGGGATTGGGCAGGCATTTTGTTGACGGACGAGTCACGAGTCCACCAGGATAGTAGTGACGGCCGTTCCAGAGTGTATCGTCACGTTGGAGAACGTTTCCGTGACGCGTGTGTGGTACAACGTCGTTCTTTTGGTGGAGGCAGCGTTATGATTTGGGGCGGCATCACAGCAAACGGGAGAACGCCTCTGGTGGTTGTTAACGGGGATTTGAACGCGCTACGTTACCGTGACGAGATCCTCCGGACCCACGTTGTTCCATTCGTGCAAAGGCAACAACGTCACGTTACGCTACAGCAGGACAACGCCAGGCCACACGCAGCTCGTGTCGCTATGGACTTTCTGGCCCAGCAGAACGTTGACATGTTGCCCTGGCCTGCTGTATCCCCCGATCTGTAGCACATTGAACACGTCTGGGATGAAATGAAGCTCAGATCACCGGCATTACCTAATCAACCGGTGACGTTGGCTGATTTGCCTGCAGCGTTGGTACAGATCTGGAATGCCATACCACAAGCATTCTTGAACCGTTTGATAGGTTCCATGCGTCGACGTTGCCAGGCTTGCATCCAGGCAAACGGTGGACATACGAGGTATAAACTTTGTGAACTCAGTATTGACCCCTGCTGTGTTTACGTCACTCCTGAACGGAACTAAATTGTCCCTGGAAACCTTGTTGTTCTACGTTATACACATTTATTTTTATAACACATTTTAGGAATGCACAGTTTCTTTTTTGCGCTAATATATATATATGTTGTGTTGCATTCGTTTAACTACTATGTTTTAAAAATGTATTCAGATTGATATGCTTATTCAGTGATTTTGCCATTGCATTTCTTTATATCATATTATGTCACTAATTACTGGCCATGTTTATGATAGATTGACAAAGTGATGTGTTACCTTGAAAGAGCAGGACGTGCCAGGGACATGGCGGGAAAGTGATTTATGGACTTATATTTGATAAGTGTGATGGCTAGTATGTGAACTGCAACGTTTTTAATAATCATGGCGGTGCCTTGTGACATACTTATTTTGTCAATAGTTGATTTAGTGGTAATTTATGCTATGTAACTTGCATATATATTTTAACCTTTATCGAGTGTCCATTTACAGCAATGCTGAAATTTTCACCTACTATTGCATAGTTATATTTTACAGAATCGTGTTCCACATACTCATTGCAATATAGCAATATGATATTACCATCTGATGATCTCATGTATATTGATATGTAATTCATTCTTGGTTTCCACTGCTTACCAATCCATTACCCCCTCCCCTATTCCCGTAATTGTTCTGTTGTACATACATTGTATAACTTCATTCCTGTAGCTAGTGTTGAAAAGTTGATTATTAAGCAGGTAACAAACTTACATAAGTGTCACGACACTTGTTTTTAATTCCTTTTCTGTTCTATAAAACATGTACTTTGATGTATTGTCGAACAAAATTTGAATAAAACAAATTTTAAAACAAATGCCTAATGTTTTTACTTTCCTGTGAATCTCGATACTGTTTTATTCAGTGATGCCCCGTAATATTAGAAATCTTTGGTACGAAATATTCGTATTTCATAATTTATAACATTGCGTGTGCTAGTCTCGAATACTGTAATACAGATAGTCTTGATTTGAACCATGATGTGCGCTTGTGTTGGTATTTCATCAGATTCACTTATGTTAAAGTAATCAAGAACAAACCGGGTTTGGGCAATCCTTTGATTTACTCCAGCTATTCTGTTATCTCGCTACGGTCTAAATACTGACGCTGTCCTAGTGACAGTATCTAGGGTCACTGAGCTTACAATAAATAGCGTGTCTCTGAAAACAGCTCACTTCTTCAAACAAACCGACAGAGAAATATGTCGATATCCACCCTGCGCGTTACCCTTAATAATGGCAAGACCATGCCATTGTTTGGACTTGGAACTTGGCAGGTAAGAGGACTCTCTTTATACTTGGTAGCAGGAACTGAGACGTGTTTTCGTATTGTATTGTATTGTAATTGTGGTATGACTATTGTTGTTAAAAAAATAATTAAATGAGACCTTAACAAATATTGGACCAAGGTAAACAACAAATATCGTTGAAAGAAACGTATTTTTTAAATTAATAGAAACGAGACTGAATAGAATAGCTACATCAAACTGTCATCGTGGAAAAAACTCACAAGCTGTTCAACACTTTCCTTCATATGTGAATGCTTAAAGTCTTCTAACTCAAATGATAACGTAACTCAGATCAAATGATGTTTATTGTAACATAGATAATTGTTTATAAAACGAATGGTATTTTTACAATATCAATCTTAAATTTTGACTAAGCGACGCGATATTAGTGAGATAGACCTACCCTGGATAACCCTACTCTAAACTTTTAACTTACAACATTCTATATATGTGCGGTTTGCGAGTTACCCAAGATATGTTATCGGCCATCCCTCATTCTGTGTTCATATTATTGATTTAAGGGTTATTTGAGGTCAAGTCTCTTACCTTTTACCCTTTGCCAATATATTGAAGTAACAAACAGCACATCAAATCCATATATTCCCGTTTATCCTTAAGCAAATTCGACTCTCACTCTAGCATTTCCAAAACGGGTTGTTTGAAATACTAGTAGCGAAACAACGAATAATAAAACGTAATATTTGCTCGAAGCGATTGTGCAAAACAACATTGCTTGAATGTCGAGTAGAGAGATTCCTATAATATTTTACCACAACAATTATTTCTAAAAATTAAAATCAACTGTCAAAAAAAATGGATACATTCATTCGTCGTAATAATGTGATTTTAAAGGCATAGCACATTGATTTTATTGGTTTAGTTGATTGAAGGAAATAAACCACCCGTCAATTTTTGCACTCCTATATAGCCTGTTTTATAAATAATTGTTAAGTGATGCTTTAGTGTCTCAAGTTCTGATATATTTTCCATGTGTTAATCCCAACCGAGAACTATTGTGGGTTTTTTCCGAATGATTAGAACTAGGCTGTGGGTGTAGTTTCATAACGTTACCTTTATCCTACTAGGTTGATTTGTGATATCTACTAAAAGTTTAATGAAAGTACCTCTCTCCATACTCATATATACTTTTCTTACCTAAAAATATAGCCACTATATTGTAGGTAAGATGAAATTGGGAGTTTAATTTCTGAGTTTTTCCTGCTAGCAGTATGAAGATTGTTTTGTAATTCCTTTCTGGATTTTTTTCAAATATTCGTTAGATAAACATATTTCCTTTTTGACACATTAATAGCAAACTCATGAAGTCAACTCACGATTAATGTTCTTCACTACTTTTTTGTCCTTTCTACAACTGGAACATAAGAACATTTTGGTCCACTCTGCTGTTAAAAACATGTGCGCTTAATAATGAACACACTTGCTGAATATCACTTTACAAAGAACACCGATTAAAACATCTTCAGAGTAAACCCGAAGAAGTGAAGACGGCCGTCCGGACCGCTCTTGATGCTGGATACCGCCTCATTGATACAGCCTACAACTACCTCAACGAGGATGCAATAGGCGAAGTCCTAGAGGAAACATTCAAAGTTGGAAAATTGAAAAGGGAAGAATTGTTCATCTGTACAAAGGTAACGAACCGGTGTGCTAGAAAGCTTATGAATAGCGAATTTCTTTGACCAAGTGATGACGCGGAAAAATTGTCAAAAAAGGTAAATTGTAATATTCAAATTATTCCAAGGTAAAATATAACTGTTTCTTTCCGAATTAAAATTGAATTGAATTGAATTTAATTTTATCCCAATTTAAACAAATATAAGAACAAAGGAAATATTAACATGAACAATTATACAAAGTATTTCGGAACTTTAAATTCCAGAAGTAAGTAGAATATTTTGTCAATGAAATTGTGATGGTGACCATAGTCTTCATCAACATACACCCCGCAAGCTCCTATGTGAACGGTTTGTCAAGGCTATTCGGGAAAAAACAGTTGAATATCAAATCAACTTAAACATGTACATATGTAAACACCGTAGGTAGACAAGCAAATTTCACGATCGAAAAATCGACGTCATGACGCTTACTGAACAGGTTAGTGGTAGGTCGTCCTTATTGGTTATGTTAGTTATGATCGAGGTAAGCAGCTGATGTATCCTTATTTAAAGGTTCCAGGGAAGGGTATGTACGATCAACGTGATTGATACAACTTCCTGTTATCAATGACAAAAGTCATCGGTACATCGGACGTGAAGTTTTAAGATATTGGAAAGGTTTGTTCAGATATGTCTGTCCTGTTAAGCTCGTCAATACACGTACCTAATAAGAAAACAATACCAAGGCAGCAAGAAGAGGGCCACTGTTAGTTGTCATTTGGATGCCAACAGTCTGCTGCAAAATCCACCAAATCAAGCAAATATACTGTCAACAAGGCCCTCTCACTGTCATTGTTTTAATCCTCACGTTTGCTTGCCGTTGTCGTGTTTTACCAAACATGTTTCAAAATAGTTTAAGTATACAAACATATTCATATATGTATTAACCGTTGACAATACGATGTTCCTTTAGTTTAGTATATTTACATTCTGTATGCTTAGACCCATTGACAAAAATTACATTCATAAATGCATAACACAGGTGTTCATAGAATCTCAGCACGTGGGAACTGATAGTAACCTGATCACACTGCGTAGTAATACACTACAAAAACTACTCACTCGGAACGACCGAACTAGATGCTTAATTCTTACATCTTAAAATATTATTGAACTGTGCTTTGTGAAATATCCACGTATTCACGTGTCCTGTGCTACAAATAAACATTGAATATGGAACTACATTTTGTTGTGTTATTGTTGTTGACGGTTGCTAAGATCTCTCACGATAGTGTCACATTTCCCCGCGAAAAAACACTGTTCTCGCCACTGCGTTGCACCCGTGTATAAGCAGGAACAAACCCTGTTTATTTGTTTTATTCGTTGTTATATCGATCCACTGAAAGGATTCGTCAATGTAAATATAAGGAATGATATTTATTTTTTCAACATTTATGAGGTCATAACAACAATGGGTTTTTGGACATATTTTACATGAATCGCTAACGCGATTCATTCAATATGTCCATAAACCCATTGTTGTTATGACCTCATAAATGTTGAAAAAATAAAAATCATTCCTTAAATGACGTATGGCAGTGTGTAGAGTTTACATAACCAGATGTTCTGATGGAAGAGACGTGTTTGAGGAAATGATATAAAAGATTGTTCTCCAAGCTTCATAATCCTGTTAGACTTTGTAACATTTCGGAATACAATACAAACGAGACAGGTCCGTATGTTAAACATTAACCAGTATTCGGAGAGATAGTAATACAGAAGCAGTCGTAGCTAACACGTTGTCTTGCATACGTTTCCTTGGTTATCAAGTAAGCCTGTTCCTTTTGCAAGCGTATAAAGTGTTTGCAGACGTTATTAGAAATACCGTTGATGGTGATTTGGACTTCAATTTTGACTATATTTCTATTGTGGTTTTCCAAAGAAGCTATCACTAATTTGAAATTCACATTCCAGTTGGTTAAGTAGGAGCATCTCCATACCTTCTATACTCTCGTAGCTTCATAATTTCAATAATAATCAGGATTCTAGTGTCCACGTGTCTAGCTTGATACATAGTTGCCTGGGAATGTAGAACAATATTATGCTGATTGAGTAGTTATTCGAAGATCATATGAATATTGATAAATTACAGAAAGTGGTACTTTAATATTTGTCAAGTAAATTCAACATCTATTACATAAGCACATTCACATATAAAATATCATGATATCTGAAATAATTTCGCAATTTGATATTCTCAATTTCAACGCAAACTCGGAAAACCTATCAAATATCCATATATATTATATATATAGCTATTTTCGAATTGTTGATTACTATTCATATTCTGAAGCTATTTTTATATAATGCTATTTCCGAATGTAACCATTTACAAAAATTTCTTGTGAATTCAATGCATTTACTAAAAGAAATATAATTTCTGTTGATTCGTAAACTATATAAACATTATCTTGTTTATCTCCCTTTTTTAAAGCTCGCCAATATCTACACCAGACCTTCGGATGTTGCACATTCTATGTCCGAGAGCCTGCGAAAACTCAAGCTGTCTTATGTTGATCTATACCTAATACACGCTCCTATGGTATTGAGGGTGAGTATATACATGTAACTGCATTTATCTATATAAACTGATATTTTTATCAGTCCAGCAACGCCATTCTCTCGTTCGGATAACTGTATCATGTAGTCTCCATGCCCATTTATATCTAGTATCGCTTGTGTCATATCCCAATATTAATAAGACACTGTCTAACGGAAACTTTCCGTCATAGTTTAACTTCTGCCTTTTTCGCCCTTCGGATTTGAGAAAGCATTTATCACGACAGCTTATACAAGTACACAGCATACCATTTATGGTAATAACATGTGAAGGGCGAAAAAGGAAGAGGAAATGTTTGAGCGAAAGTTTCCTGGTATATAGTGGACGATCAAATTAAGTAAATTGTGCTTTCGTGGGTGATTTATACAAAACTAGCTAAGACAAAGGGTTTGACCAAAATTCTTTATTACAATTACTTTTTTGTTGTGATTCAAATTTATAAAATGTCAAGTTTTTATAAGTTTCTATATGCTGTCGCCACACATGACTAGTCATTACTAAGAGTATTGATACATGTAGCCACTGCAACCACAACATGTGTTGTCCATGTCCTGTCAACAAGCTTCGCCAAAGCATCAGGAATTCCCAACCCAGTAGGTTGATTTGGCTTTACTGTATGTTATTTATGTAAACACAGGTTCCAGATGACCCAAACAATGTATTTCCCATAAAAGATGGCCGACTTGACGCTGAAGACAGAGTGGACTTTGAGGGTGTTTGGAAGGTACGACTGTTACTTGTTTACTTACTCCCAGTTCTAGTGTTACCAAACATTGCACTAATACCCCACACCTTATACTAATAAGTATAAGTCTGGAAATTACTTTAATTTCGAGGGATACATATGTATTTATTTTGACGTTAATATACGCCATATATCAATCTCCAATTCATATCACACGTGATCAGTTATTAGCCGATGACGTACCACATAACGCATGTATGTACATTACATTAAACATAGAATCGTGTTGAGTTAAACCCGAACTAAAGTGCTAGTGAGTAAGAAGAGCTATGCGAGTTCGAGAAATGAGGTTAGCATGAAATTGATAACTTTGAGTATATGGCATCATGTTTAAATTAGATTGGTTCATTGGTTTTTAAGTGGGGTTACTGTATATCTGTTCAGTTCTGTACAATTCTACCTATACTTCTGGTCGTGTTCTAGGGTATTGCCTTTGTACTTCATTGTGCTTTCTAATTTTCAAAAAAAGCATAATTATTACATTTTGTAAGTAGCTTTACTAAATGTTCATAATTCTTTAAGGAAATGGAAAAGCTCGTCGACCAAGGAAAGACCAAAAGTATTGGCATATCAAATCTGAACGCCGCACAGCTGGAGCGAATTCGTAAGGTCGCACGCATAATGCCAGTGACGAACCAGGTATATACATATAAATTACAGATATCTGCACTTATATACATATATGTATTCAGTTTGCATGCGTAGTTTTATAACATCAGTCAGGTAATTTTAGCTATGAGGCATTTTTGATGTCGTTAATATGACGCTCGACAATCAACGTCATGTAACAAGGTGACTAACTAATACACAATCACACAGAGGACTACGATGAATGAATATCTGTACAGATCGTGTATAAGTCTCCTGACCCAACACATTGTTTTGTTACAGATCGAATGTCGTGGCATCTGCGAAAAACCCCAATCATTGATATGTAGTTACATGTCGAACGACACGCCTTTTGAGACAACCCAATCATAACGTATTGTTAAAGGTTAAATAACACGTCTTCTGGCAACGCCCGGCGTCAACATACTGATAGTGGTCAAGTACGCTTTCTAATACAATAGCTTGTTGATACATGTCGAGAATCATGAATACTTCCCAAAGTCATATATTTCTATTTGTACATGTTAATTGTTATGCCGTTTCACAAGATCAACTATGTTTTTTATTTGTACAGATTGTGTGACATCTATATGATCGTTGACTATTGATCCATGTATATACCTGAGACAAAGTAAAAGGGAATATTTTTCACAAATTTCGTCCAAACAATCCGTTTCGTTGGAATTCATAAATTCTTAATGACTGACTATATATAACAACACAATGACACGATACATTGTTGTGAATATTGTTAACCATATAGCGTCATGTTAACGTACCGTCATTATTTTGTCACCGAGTTCACAATTGTTGCTTATTAATTTCTATCATTATTAAAACACTCGACTGCTTTAGATTTGGAGAAGTAAACTGAACCATAAACTCGGACATTATTTACGTACTGGGGTTCTTCGGATTTGCTAAAAGTAAATTGAAGAATATCCTCAGACATTATCTAACCACGGAACTGCTTCAGATTTGGTAAAAGTAAATTAAACAATGATCTCGGACATTATTAAATTACAGGGCTGCTTTATATTTTGAAAAACAACTTGAGCATTATCCTTGGACATTATTTAAGAACTGGGTTGCTTTAGATTTATATTCATAAGGAAAACAAACCAGTTAGAGAGAAAACTTACGTTTTGCGATTTATTGGTTTATGTACTAGTTATCGTATGAAAGTAACCATCCATGCATTTACCCATACAAAACAAAGATGCTTTCTGATTTGTCAAACTTTGATATATATGTGCTGACATTACTTCGTCATTACTATAGGTCGAGTGCCATGCCTACTTCCCCCAGACAAAACTTGAGGAGTACATGAAAAAGTACAACATGCCGTTAATGGCGTACAGTCCTATTGGATCCCCTGGAAGGGCATCGGCAGCATTGTGAGTTAATTAACAAAGACTTCTGTCAGTATTGCAAATTGGTTGAGAATCAAAAATGGTTTGATTAGCGGAGTTACTTTCAGTTCTAACAAAACAAAAAAATACTGGAAATTATAGCTTGTCATCAAACTTTGCATAATTGTGTTAAATCAGGCTATCGTGCTGAAGTAGTACTTCTTTCACTTTATCGAAGTCTTTCTAGTAGAACAATGATGTCTTTTCAATGAAATATTGATCCATACACCACGTCATTCCAGACATCATACTTTGAACTAAATCTTGATTAGTCGAACAACACAAGCTGCATGAAGGATCACAGACATATAGAACTGGCGGTGGGGGTTGTCAATATAACGGTGTCTATTTGATATCTCCGCCTGTTACTCGAGTGGGGGCTTGAAGGTAAAGGTCGTCCGTTTTGTTTTCTCCACCAGTTGTTAATGGTGGGATTGTTGGATCTGTTTGGTCTGATACTGCTGTACTTTCTCGTTTTGTTAGATATCTAAATCTTCTAAAATATGTGGTTATTATTGTGCGTTACATGGGTTACGTGCGTTTTAAAGGAGTGCCTTTACATTTACTTACATGTGTTGCGTCATTGTATGTCTACTCTTCGATGTGTCTTACACAACTAATAAAGAATCGGAATCAGACTGTTTTTGCAAACATAAAAAAAATCAATCTTGTAATAATACGCCGTTTACTTTTTTACAGTGTTACAGACAAGTCAGACGTTCCTGTGTTGTTGAACGATCCTGTTATTGTGAAACTGGCCACGAAGTACAATAAGACCCCTGCTCAGGTAGATTTTATTTTTATTGTCGAAATAGCAATATTTGAAAAACATATGAATTTTCTCACATTAACGGTTGAATTGTGCTATACAACCCTCAGATGGTATTGCTATAATTGTGCTATACAACCCTCAGATGGTATTGTTATTCATTGTTGTTTTTTCACAGGTCCTTTTACGGAATTCACTTCAGAGGAATATCATAGTCATTCCAAAAAGTGTAACACCAAGCAGAATTCAACAGAATGGAAACGTATGATGAACTTTACTAATTATCTGCAAACAAAATTCAGAAGCATTACAGGAATAGGATATACAATTTACTTGTTTTGGTCAATTGACTATTTAAATGCACATTTAAGCATTGAGGACAGTCTTGTATAAATGTTTATAATTTACTCTTTATGATAAATCAGTGTTTTTAATTATTTATTATAAAATGTTTCTAAAATTTAACAAGAGTCTTAAACTTGTTTTGACACTAAAATGGCACTGTAACATACATACACTATGTGATATTAATATCTAGTGAATAAGACCCTCTGCGAGTTAACATCCGGGCCAAAAAGGGTGATTAAGATAAGCCGATAGTATTTGATTCATAATTGCTTTAAAATAAATAAAAAGTTTTCTTCTTTTTATTTATGGAATGTCGATACTGTATTGGCATGAATTAAACTACACATTAAAGAGAAGAGATCACAAGTTATATTATTTCATTTTATAACTATGATATTGCAATGTTTCCAGGTGTTCGATTTTAAACTTTCACCAGAGGATATGGCCGCTATTGCAGGAATTGACAAAGGAATAAGGATGTTTAAAACCGAAGCGTGAGTATATCACAATAATAACATACATTGTGTCGTGTTCAACACAACATCAACAATAATATGTAGTATACAAGATTAAACGTTAACAATAATAGACGAAACACATGAAAAATGTACATTCTATGCTATAAAGAAAAAATATGATTCCAACCAAAATTGGTGACATTATAGCAAAATACAAAAAACGAAAAAAATATATTCAACTTCACACTTCTAAATTATTCTATAAACGCGAAGACATTTAAAGATATGACGTCACCATGTGATCTAATCAATCTGAATTTAATTATTGACTTTTTCTTTCAGCATGGCAGCCCTTTATGACTATCCATTCAACAGTCCTGTGTAGAGATATGTTGGTCTCTCAACAGTCTTTTGAAGAGAAGTTTTGGTTTCTCAACAGTCTTGTATTATAGAGATTTTGGTTTCTCAGCAGTCCTGTGTAGAAAGACTTTGGCTTCTCAGGAGTCTTGTGTGAAAGGATTTCAGTTTCACAACTCAAGATGTGGCTTGACACAGAGCTTTCGAAACAATTAAACTATCACTACAGCTGATTTGAGAAATATGTTGTCTTTATGTAATTGTAATAGAACACTTACAAAGTATAAAAAGCAGCAGTTAAGGTAAATCAGAAATCTGGACTTGTACAATTTATAATTGATATTTATTTACATTTGTCGAAAAAAAAAATCCCCATCGATTACATTAACCAATCACATCAATGCTAAATTTGTATCTTTAATAAAGCACTCTTGACTTGATACAAACAGTATATCACTAAATATCAGCAAAAGTATGATATACATGAGTAATCAATCGAACTTACACATGAAATATCTAGAAATGGAAATCAAGGAAGCAGCTATCTATCAATTAAGTAAGTTCATTTAGTTATCAGTGGTACTAAATGTCAAAGAATGAATCACACATGGCCAAAGTTTTCAAAAGCATACTAGTAGGAAGAAATGCAGCAAAGGGATAAACGTGCATAAAAACCTTCATAACATTACAAAGTTAAAACCTTTGACTATAAAATTTTCAAATTAGTATTTTATTTTAATTGTGCCGGATAAATTTATATTTCAAATTTAATTCTATGAATAAAACCTAGTGCAAGAACATGTAAAAAGCTCAACTTCGACTTTGTTTGGATATTAAAACATCCCAAATATAGCTTGTTATGCATATGTAATACATTGTACATGTGTATTGTTACCAAATCGATCACGAAGATTTAGTTGTCTAGAAAGTGAGGGCTGTTCTTATATTTTCTTCGTAACACGTATCCAGCCACCATGTCACACTGTTTACCAAAGAACAAAAGAAGTAGCCATGGTGAACCTTGCGGATAGTGTAGTTGTGTGGAAAACGTAAAATATATATGCCTGTTTAATTTACATATGTTTCCAAAAACAGAAATGGTATCATTTTGGTGTTTTAGCTCATTTTGAAAACAGCAAATTATATTTGTGATTTACCTCTACCCCCTTTGGTACCCCAAAACCAAACTTTTGACAATAAGATATCTTTGAACAAGGAGGTGAAAATCCGAATATACCGAGGCCTTATAGACACTCATCCTTTCTAAAAAGAGAGGAGGAAGGACAGAGGGGGTCAAGGGTCACTTAACACCCCTATATATGATTTAGTGGCATATAATTACTGGGTTATGTTTGGTGTAGTTAGCAATACATTTTATACAAAATAGATATAAGGTATTAATATGCAAACAATCTCGTATCCTACCATATTGGCACTTCTAAAACTGGCGACCGGATTATACAATGTACACGCTTCGGATATTTTCACCTCTCTTTTAACGATTTCTTGACCACTTGCTACCATATTTATAACAATATCACACAATTACACTCGATTTTTAAATAGGCGGTATAAGACATACACAGGAAATCGCGTATCAAACACATAGGTATCGAAACTTAAGAGTTAATTCCCCTTTACCATCCACATACGGTTTTCTTTCAGCTTGTCTGGAACGTAAAGTATCGGGAGTGGAATCAAAGATCTGGTTTTACTCAGATTGGGTTTTATTTCAGAGACTAACAATGAAAAGCGTGTATATCTTTGTTGTTTGGTTTGGTTTGGTTTAGTTTGGTTTTATTTTATTTAACGTCCTATTTGATCCAGCACAGCATCCAGCCCGGTCACATTATACTGACCATGGGTAAAACGGTTGTTTTCTCATTGCCTTCCTCACCTGGGCGAACGCTCAACATTAAAGCAAGAACTGAGGTATTTCCAAGCAAGGCGGTAGGAAATAAAAGGTCAATAAAAATTGAAAAAATACCCCAAATGTTGCAATGGGTGTAGCAGATTTATTTTGGTAGTTTTTGTGTCCCCAAAAAGAGGGTACAAATGCAAGTTCCCAATTATGTAGGGGGTTCCCCCTTAAGTCCCCTCTTACGATACACGCAGTGGCTAACAGCAAGTTTATTCTGTTCTCGATCCCCGACATGCAAGGTTGTACCTTTGTTGTAATTATTCAATTCTGTTCATGTTTTATTCAGCAATGTTTAAGGTATAAAACGGTCACAGCTAGATATATTTCAGACTTGTAAGCACATCTTTAATGATTTTCGGATTTACATGTTTGAACTAATTACAATGTATTACAATGCTTTTTTATAATGTACAATTTAAATCTATTATGGTAATATGAAACAAACGCGAAATATTTTTTTCATAATCAAACACTTCTATATTATAGCTTTGAAGTGTTTTGTGTGATTCAATATGATGCACGGACTAGCTTATTTATACTAAACTTGTACATTTCCATTGTAGTTTGATATCTCCAACCTGTCTTATCTGACACCTGGTTAACATAACTTGATGAGCGATCCCCAGAAATACAATGTTGACAGAAGTTAGTTTGTAATTACACAGTGGAGTGAAACCAATCTTATCTAACAACACGGAAATACACTTAAATGAATGAACCCCAGAAATACAAGAAATACATTGTTTTGTAATTACACAGTGGAGTGAAACCTGTTTATCTGACATATGGGATATACACTTAAATGAATGAACCCCAGAAATACAAGAAACACATTGTTTTGTAATTACACAGTGGAGTGAAACATGTCTTATCTGACAATAGGATATACACTTAAATATGAATGAACCCCCGAAATACAAGAAATACATTGTTTTGTAATTACACAGTGGAGTGAAACATGTCTTATCTGACATATGGGATATACACTTAAATGAATGAACCCCAGAAATACAAGAAATACATTATTTTGTAATTACACAGTTGAGTGAAACCTGTTTTATCTGACATATGGTAAATACAATTAAATGAATAATTCCCAGAAATACATGACAGACATTATTTTGTCTTATCTGACACTTACACACGACACGTCTGATATTTGTACAAATATCATTATCGAATCAATACGAGTGTTACAATTTGTGTACTTAGTTTCCTGCAACTCGTCACCAAGTGACGGAAGCATTTTGTAACATTTATAACAATAAATTCAAACATGGATCTAACACTGGCAAGCAATTTAGTAGATCGAGCCCGGGCTCAGGATATAGATGGATTAAATTCCTGTCGCATTGAACTCGACACGAATACGTGACCCAATGCGTTATTCATCAGCTTTGATAAAACTTTCATTAGATCATTTACATTGATATGTTCAAACTTGCTTGCATCACGTTACGTGTTAACTCTCCATGTACAATGTTCACGCTTAAGAATCCCGGCTCGTATCACTGCAAATGATTAAGAATGTGCATTCAAAAAGTTGTTCCTTCAGAGCAATAGTTTTGATAAATCATTTATGAAAGGAACTTGAGGACCTCTAAAAAAAATATTAGAAATAAACAAAACTAATCCCTGACAGTGTTGAGTGATAAAATGCAGCGGAGTCAGCTAGCAAGGATTCGAACCCTGGGCCACATATTATTAAACTGTTTTCCTTACCAATTGAGCTACTTTGTCAGTTATATCAAAAAACGAATTAAATATGGTGTGACCCTATGTACGAAGAACTACAGTGGCATTCTTTAGAGTAGTGGGACAGGCATCCTTAATCAGACCATATAGAATATCCTATCACACATACTTCCAAAAGACTGAACAAAGACACATACTGACTACAATACACTGTTAACGCGTTAGATAATACAACCCCACATTATCATTTTAAATTGACATATCTGTAATAAGTCATCGGCTACACCCGATACCGTTAGTTATTAGATCCTTATTTCTGGTCGGGATTGTATTCGTGATAAAATCTAGAGATCCCAACGTTATGGCTCTGTCGAACCGTAAACAAGATTGACCTTTATTAGTATTAGGAATCGGCTAGAAACTATTTACCCACATGACATCGGCTGATCGGGTCCTTGACTTCAGTCTACGTGGATCCCTACAATGGTTAGAGATCATTATAAAATCTCTCACAATCAACATGTTCCACATTGCATAAACTCATTATCAGACTACATTTTCCGCTAACAGATACCAAGTCGGATTTTGAACTATTGGACTAAATTATTATACATGCACCACTTTTGATAGAAATTCTGTGTACTATGTTTTGATGAAAGATAAGGCGATTAAAAAAGCCAAACAAAACAAACACTACTTAAACAATATGGTCTCTTCGTTATATCATGACTCATCTGGATGAAATGGAAAGAAAATCAAGTCTCGAGTATTCCAAGCAAATGAGGATATATATCAAAAGGGGAAATGTGTCTAAAACCCTCTATTATGTAAAAAATTACAACTTTTGGAGAGAACAGAAAAAGTGTATAAATAGCTTAATTAAAGTAAAGCATCCTATGTATATAGCTATGTTCTTTAATAAAATGATATCACCAGTTGTGTTACACTTGAACGAAAATAATAAGTATATAAATAAGAATAAATCAATACCGATGAGTTATACCAAACCAAAGTGTCTGTAGTAAGGAGGGTTGACTAAACCTCGATGGAAAACGTATTCAATGTTTTTTCTCCAAATAAAACATAAAGTAGACTTTTCAACAGATATGCAGGCTAACAACTATAAAACAATTTACCGTCTGAAGTCTGGCCAGTCAACATTTTGTATTTATATTGGATATACGTGTTAGTGTTTGTCGTTAGGTAGGGACAATGTGTTCTATAGGGGTTTACTGGCACATATTGACACTGTGTCGGCAGGTTGATATAGGGCTACATAGGAACTCGATAACAACCTTTCTCTAGACTGTTTAAACGTTTTCTTGTGTCAAGCTTGGAGGTTAAACACGTGATAATGATGTTATATATATATATACGTGTTAAACACGTGATAATGATGTTTTATATATGTACGGCACACCAGACTGCTGATCATGAGCTGGCAATAGATTACCGACCGGTCCACCTTGAACATTTGCTGATGGAGACAAAATGGTAACGGTAGATCAGGTGTTAAAATCCCGTTTTGTAATGAAATAAGGAAGTTTTCAATGGAATGGACTGGATCTGATTGATGGTAAGATATATGTTCATGATTAGTGTGTATTATTTATCAAATGAACTACAGAGAAATTCTAAGAATATATCAATGAAGTATATATTTATTAAACTATGCATCAATTAGCTACAGAATTATGAAAATTACATACCATGAGGCTACAAAGTAATAGTAATCATATATCAATGAACTACAGAATAATAATAACTATATTCCAATGAACTACACAGTAATTATAATTATATACCAATGAACTAAAGAGTCATACAATGTATAAATCAAATATCCATGAACTACAATGAATAATACAAATCACATATAAAAGAGCTTTACTGATACTGATACACGTACAAACTAAAGATTAATACTGATTGTACAAGTGTATACATGTATCAATAAAACGTATTCGTTCTTAATTTCAAATCATGTCTTTACCAGTGAAATCCATCCGTATGATATTTTTCTGTAGTCAAATTGATAAAAAAATGCATAATTTATGTTAAAGTTTGACTATTACTCGCCAAACGTAACTTACTTCCAATCATTTCTGTGCACAGCATGCTCGTACGAAACCACTACTGTGGAGAGTCCCTGTATAATGTCACGTGCTTCCTAGCCAAAACTGATCTCCTGAAGCCATGGCCACTCTTCGAATGTTCATCATTTCTTTTATTTACTCATTCGTTTCAGCGGTATGTACCTAGATAAACCTGGTTAGATTTTGTCTAAATTGTGATATCCCCGCGCGATGACACATTTAATTTGCATCATCAATATTGGACTACGTTATTATATAACATCAGCTATTACAAACATGAAAAACTTAAAGTAAACTTCCTTGTTCAGGTGACAACAGCGGCCTTTCGTCAGGTGTAACAGACCTTAGATGGCATTTAATGCTATGGGATATTGAATATATTTAAGATTTTAGTGTTCCATTCTACCCCGTTACCACTTCCCCTTTGAAATTTAAAACAATAAATATTGTAATCATCGTTATTATTAGACTCAATCTTCTGCATAACGTTTCGCTAAATCATTTTTTTGTTCGAGTTGGAAAACAATCAAAGATAATGACGTTAAGTCTTCTTTCAAAAGAATGTACCCCAGTCTCTTTTTAATGAGTATTTGTTCCATTGCAAGAAGCAAATCGGTGATGGTTATAGAAATGTAGAGTGAATATATGTGTGTCCACACAACGAAAAAACAGGACAGAAAACTTTCAGGGTTATCTGTACTTTAAGGATGCTTTGAATTACTCTTCCAATCAATCCCTGTTCTCCCAGTGATTGTCGTCCATAGTTGTAAAACAAGACCTGGTACTCCAATAACAAATATGTCATTGATGGCGAACAAAAATTGTGTTTATAAATGTACTTGATTTTTACAAACCTTTTCTATATTTATTGACTTCAAATCCTTTTGTTATAACATTTATAGTGTGCCTGTATAGATCGCTGTTTACACTACAGCTGTCTAGAGACATTTGAAGTGAAAGATATTTTTTGAAGTCAAACATGACTTTTTAAAAATTTATAAACGATTATAGGGACCAAACATGAAAAAAGCTACTAATTGATCCATTGACTGAACGCAGTTAATGGCTGGCAACCAGACGAGGAAGTTCGTAGTTCGAGATTTAAATGTCCTGTCTAGATCTATTACCTGTTGACGCTGATAATCGATACAGAATTATCTCGAGGGGATGTAAAGTGAGATAAATCGGTAGTAATCACAAACAGGTATTTATTTTTCTTGTGTGTCTCTGACAGAAGCCCCAGTTAAACAGTGCTCTAATAAAAATGACATTATTATATATGACGACGTCAAACGAATTACGACGTCGAAATATATGAGTGAACTGACACAACTAGATCAATGCTTTATTTTGTATTCTGTGATCAAAGTATGTTATAAGTAAAGAGAATTTTAATTTCAATAAGTACAAATAAACAAATTTACCATTTTCAATGACGTCGTTCCAGATGTGTTTGTCAGATGTATGAAATAGAGAGTTACCAACCTAATAGATCGCGGGTGACCTTTCCCTGCGCGGACTTCTGCTATACCCCTGGTAGCCACAATCATCTCCTTTGAGTATTAGAACGGTCAATAACGTACACACTTTACATATTATTGATTTTAAATTAGCTAGTACTCGCCAAATCCCTTACATTCATATGACCAATGGATTTTATTCACCTCTTCTTCTGTTTCAACAGTAAAATAGACCAATTTGGATTCCTCCCTCTTTTTGGCCCAGCATCATCGATGTACATTATATCCTTTAAAGACGAAATGGCTGTATGGTACGGTGTAATTCATTTTTGGCATGTTGTATCTATTACCAAACGGTACTGGTGCATTCGTATGTGTGTGCCAGAAACGGTACAGGTGCGTTCGTATGTGTGTTCCAGAAACGGTACAGGTGCATTCGTATGTGTGTTCCAGAAACGGTACAGGTGCATTCGTATGTGTGTGCCAGACGTTCACCTAATAGTGTAATAGTTTGTATACACTAGTTTACACACTATTGTTATATATTTATTGTTTCAAAAGGTTCATATCCCGGGGGCCTTTGTAGGTAGGGGACTCCCAATCACTTAGAAACCTGGGATATGGATACTTTCTTTTTCTATGATGATTATTACTGCTTTTTATTAAATATGGGGTTATCTTCCTTTCCTTGTAATATCATATGTTATTGTTAGTTTACATATGTTTGTCGCAATTATAGCGCTCAAGAGCTTATAATGTTCCTTGTTTACCTGTATGCGACGTTAAATAAATTTCTTGTATCTTGTTGTTAAGTTCCTTAAGTAATCATGACTCTACAAGTGTATACTGCATATATTTTCTTACAAGCAAATACTTTATGACATATAACTAAGTAACAATACATAGATTAGTTTACCACGCCTGTAGATCCTACTACTGTTTCTAATACATTATTTAACACCTTAGTGCACACCAATCAAATGTTCTCCCAAGCTTGACATAAAACTCATGATCACCTCAACGGAATGAAAGAACCGTCATACAGAAAATTAAATCCCTGTTATCGAATTAATTCTCTCAGTAAATACGACAGGTATACGTACACGAACATTAACCGACAGAATGGTTCTATGTACGCTGTATTTATAGAGCTGTGTCCCCCTGGTGTCAGGGACTAGCCGTATAACGTACGGAGTCCTGTTTACTAGGTGTTGTACCTGGTAAACAAAGCCTGGTACATTTGTCATTCGGTCGATAGCTTAATTGACGTAACTCTTACGTCGTGCATAGGGAATATCATTTACTTGTAATGTCTTTCTCTCGCATTCAGGTTCATATGAAGGCCAAACGGAACTGGAATCCATAATAACCGGTGGTTCCGGAGCATGGCTACTATAGCAGGACTATCTGTAAATGTAAACCTAACGACATGAAAAAGTGTGTGTTCGTAACTGATTGCCTTCATATGATTTGTGAATTTCTGGAATGCAATACCTGTGTAGATACGGACATTCTCCACTGAGAATCAAGTGCAGCTAAAATGCAAGTAATGGACACACATGGAAATTATCTAAAGAGGAACTAGGAGAAAGTTATTGATTTTATTTTAATTTTGAACCATATCAGAACTGACCGAAGATGCTGACGAATGACGTATCCAGCGACATAGAGAAGATTATAAAGGTAGGTACAGTTTTATACAATTCATCCCGTAACGGTGTTACACGTATCATTTACCAGACGCAGGTTCCCCCCGACCTGTCAGGACACTGAGGAGCGCTTGTCCTTAAACATGTGCAAATTAAAAAAATCAAAAAAATACCAGGAACAATATAACGATTTTGTGACGATTTTTGAAAATATGTAAAACAATCAGTAGTGGTAATGTGAAGTATATGTCGGGATATACTGCTGTGATGTGTGTCACAATGTTAAGCTAATAGCACATACATATAAGTGTCTACTTACTGGCGCACGTTCGTATATCGCGTGATCGAACGTACTTGTGAATGAGAATAATATATACACAATACATGTGCAAGTATGAAGGTATAGTATTATTACGAAATACTAGTACCTGTATGGCTGATATTTTCATTGTGCTAAACAAACAATGCCATCCATATAAAATGCCTCCCTCCTACTGTTCTTGTTAATTCAAATATACATCAACTTTCCCCTTCTTCAGCTACGGTGTGACTAATGTTTGATTTTACCTTGACAGATGTAATGGTATTAATCAATTATAACGGTGTGATACATGAATAAATTGATCTATTTGATTTATCAACATAATATGGAAGCATAAAAACAAAGCCAGTAAGGAAAATCGAATGCAAATATATGCAGACATGTTAAAAAACAGAACTAAAAATCCGTGCATGGTTATCAATACTGCATCGGTTATAACGCGAGGTGAAACCGTCAGGCGTAAAACATAGTTATATAATATGGTGACAGGGAGTTTGTTTCCAGACATATACGATGATAGTGTGACATCATCCTAATATATAAATTAAGACAAATGTCCATTAACTAGTAGTATACTAAACACTCAATTAGCTATATATAGATATCAAAATCATATCGAAATCAATGAACCTCCCGATGAAACGCGGCAGCAAAAACATGTATAAGAGGAAGGTTTTCTAGCGTTCAGATAAACGACACAAACGGAAAGAAAAGGCGGACGTTGCTTGCTTTTGGCACGAAGGTCGATTGAATTACTGTGACATTACTTTATTTCAAACTGAATTTCTATATAGAGTCTTATATCATTTATAAAAAAGAACAGTCACCCTAAGTTTAACTTAAATCAATTGTATAACAAACAGCATATATCAATGTACGAAATACATGTATTGTCAAATTTGTTGGTAACGAGAGCAACCCCACTTCCGGTTTATAGATAATGGCAAAGAAAGAATGCGCTTCGACCCGACTAGATAAAAAAGTAATGATAAGGAATTCATAATGAATTATTTGATGAGGAGAAGTGAAAATACTTAAATAAAAACACAAATTCACTTGCACGAGTGGTAGACAGAAGACGTGATCTTTATGGAAGAACAAGAATGGCGCCGAATATTTTAAAGACACTCTAAGTTTTCTAAATTCTCCGTTGCAAAAGGCCTTGAGAAATGCCTTATATTTGACTTTCTACTTTAATACTCGTATAACAAGTGTTTAACAAATTCACACGAGATTTTGTCACGAACTGATCAAAGATATTCTATCAAAGTGTGCCTATTTGCATTAAGAAAGCGAGGGTAATTATGTTTCTAGTGTATTGTAAATTTGGTTAGGAGTACTTCACTTAATCACGAGGAGACAGGAATGTTATCAAACAAGTTACAATACACAGGGGTCCGCAAACCGGCATCAGGTTGAAAGCGTACGTCGAACTGTTAAGGATTTTACTGGCGTACACTATACTGTAAAGGTGCCTACTGTTCTATGGACAATGCTTTTTGAAGTAATACTTTTCGTAAATGGCTCTAGAAACATTTATAACCGTCGAAGAAAAATATAAATGTACCCGGACCAAATCCCGGGTCCCTGTGGTATAAAACCATTTTAACATACATATATGTAGTATACCCTGGTGATTTGTGTGTCCCTATAAGGTGTAAACGCGTATACAGACATATTAACTTAAAGAGTTATAGCTGTTCAAATAACTGGTAATTCATTTGTTTACTCATGAATTTTATGAAATTTTAAACTGATGTACAAATATTTTAGTAAGCAATGCCATGGTCTGTGATATGGACATTATATTAAACAGTATTGTTTGGCCATGTGAATTATATTGCTTCAACCCATTACAAAAAATCATATTTCAAATTCTATACATTCGTTAACAATCAATGGTAGTTTGAATGTGCGTAATGATATACATTTAGATGAGTTATTGCCCTGAAATTGCCTTAAATGAGCTTAATTTATATTTTATTCATAATTTATTTACGTTTGTATGTGTATACTACATGTTACTACGTTATAGTCAAAACGCATTTGAACCGCTTCCCCGATTCCCTTCTACCCTCATTCGTAAAAAAAACATCCTTTTTTACCTGAATATTTTACATGAATACGGTAAATATATTTAGACATGAAATATTTGTTTCGATTCATGTAATTAAATGTCCTTGAATAAGAGTATCTGTAGAACTGAACATGATAATCCATTATACACATTTAAAGGGAATTCAATAGAAATGTCTGAGGTCTTCTCTTATCTACAACGTAAAACACCCACGGACAGCACAGGTGTGTATTAACCTTCACCAATAGCGTAACGAGAATATAGGTGGAATTTCAATCTTAATTATTCATAGTGATAAAATTGTACATGTCTTTTAATTCACCACTTAGAAACACACACTGAGATTCTAAAGTTTTAAAATTGCGTTCACAAATATCAAATTTCAAATATGACTGGATGTATTACACAAATAGCTCGTGCTATCGTTAAAACCTTATCTAGACTTTTCACTAATACATGACAAAGAATAAATGTATACAGACTGATTACACTTGAATAGTACAAAGACACGCAGGTACATAACGATCGAAATCCACCAATTTACAATTTACTGAATGTACAACCGAGCCGGCACAGAAAAACAACGAACTGCACAGCTTACACCGAGCCGACACAGAAAAACAACGAACTGTACAGCTTCCACCGAGCCAACACAGAAAAACACACTAAATGCGTGTACATCTGCCGAATCGTCCCTTTCGTGTACAACGTCATAGTAAAACGCAACCATTGTTCAACATCATTGATTACATGTACGACGTCCGTCGAACCGTCCCGTTCATGTACAACGTGAAATTCAAATGCAATCATTGTTCAACACCTGCGCGGTAAAATGCAAGAACTAGCTCACGACATCATATATGGCGACTTAAGAGTTTTCCTTAATAGACACAGTCAAATGAGTAATAATTATTATGATGTCAGCCATATTATATGACATCTCGATGACGGTTACACTTTTTTCAAAGTACACTTTATGACGTCTCCTACGTTTAAGCCCTTAAATGACTATAGCAGTTAATAGGAGGTAAAACACAAACAAACCAAGGCAAACCAAACGTTCAAGCTAAAATGGTATCTACTGACAAAGCAAAAACAAAAATGAGATAAAAACAAATACAATATAGTGAGATTTTATGGTACTTTCAATCTGACTACAACCAGGTGAACTAGTTTGCATGGCATTGATCGATTAAGTTCTATAACAGACACGATATACCTACCTGTATTGACATTACTTTATACACATGATTATGTATCAATATAGCATTAACTTCAGGATACATTAAGGGGAATTTTATTCAGACCGTGTAATTATTCAAATATTTACATAAAACTTACATTGTATATATGTATAACATATGGACCCATTGCAAGACACAGCAGCTGATTTGTTGCCGCCCATTACCAAACAAACTAAGATAAAGGATCAATATTAGATTAACTTGTCTTAATTCAAACACACAGGTTCTTCATAGGAAATGTAAAAATAGCACGTCATCAAATATATTTATTATGTTTCACACAAATTTACATGTCATTGGACATTAAGGATGCATGCAGTCTTGCAAATGATGTAACATGCACCTCTATGTAAAAAGAGTTCAACACTAAACAAGAGATTGTACTTGATTGTACTCAATAATGATACTATAGTTTTAATGATTAAATTTTGCTAAAATGTCTGTTTTTCAGTATTAATGATAGACTTTTCATACTTCGTTTTAAATGTTGTGAACATATGTTCAATGAATCTCGAAATATAAGCACTTGAGCTTCTCTATCTGACAACAAACATGCATCAATACTTTTTATTTGCTCCACCCCTACTGCACTAAGGGGATCACATCCTACATCATACAAAGTCGAGTCCTAATGAACCACAGCGAGTTCTGGTCAAAATCCATCTAGCCGCTCTGGACTAGACTACAGAGAAAAATTGACAGAAAGACTACGGGCGACGGACACTGCACAATGACATAAGCTCACTTGTCCTTCGGACATACAGTATGAACTAAAGGCCTGTACAGAAGAACATCCACGTGGTCGGGCAGGTGACCCGATACCTTTTTACGTCCGATCGTGGAATCGAACACCGGCCGTCGCGGTGATACGCGAGTACGCTTTCCACTGCACCCCACGACCATCAAACTAAAGTATAGATTTTTTTTTATAAAGTACATTTAAGTACTGTACCATTTGAACTGATATGCATACATATGTCAGATGTACATTTTACGAACTGGAATGACACACGACATAAAATTCTCATCTTAACAGGATCATACAATATGTATGAGATTGTCACGGGTCACACGAGTATAGGTTCACACGGGCTGTATACCATTATAACGGTTCACACACGCTATTTGATACTGTCATAGGTACGACAGACTAGACCCTATACACAATACATGGCACAGCGTCAAAAATGCCGACTTCGTTACCCGATCTTCCAAATCTGAAGATCGCACAGTCCTATCTATCAGATTAAAGGCAGTCACACATGTGTGGGCCACTGTTAAATCGTTATATTAGTATGTGTTAAACAGGCATCAAGGCACTTTTGCACGAATGTCTTCAGACAAACAGGTATACTTATATTTGGATGAGATCATAACCAAAATTTAAAAATACTTTTATATAAACCAAAAGTTATTTACCAGCTGAACCACCTGTGGCAGTAATCTTCCACGTAGTACCACAGGCGTATATTTGCATCTAATTATTCTGGAAAGCTTTTTCTCGTTTTCTAGTTTTAATCACCATACGTAAAAAGTTATAAACGTTGATTTTCAGAACTCGAAAAAAATATTAATTGAAAATTTACAGAAATGTTGATTTTTGTACTTTCAGACACAGCCGGTTGAGACGAACCCACCAGGAGACAATTATGTCGGTCGAGGGGATCTTCCTGGTAAACTCTCCGCCTTTGAGAAGCTTATCCGTCATGCCATTTCAAGATTCTCTATGGATCGCGTTTATGACTTGCTCAGAATCGTGACGACAGAATTACGAACGCAAGCAGCCGCACAGGAAAAGGAAGAAGCGGCGGCTGCGGCAGCGGCGAGGATAGCAGAATCAACCGCGACAGCCGAGGGCAAAGACGAAAATACAGAGAAAGGCGAAGAAGGTGACAAGGATATAGACACTGGAACTGACGAAGAAAATAAAAGTGTAAAAAGTGATAATTCCAATAAAAGTTCTGATCGTGGAAAATCGGCAAAAGGCAATGATAGCTCTGATGAGAAAACTGAGTCAGTGCCCGCTAAAAAAGAATACGTAACTAAAACGGTCAACATAACTTCTCTGAAGCAGGTACGTGACATTATCAAAGGTCTTGAATTAAAAGAAACCGCGGGTGAAAAATTGACTGATCGGCAAATTGTGGCTTTGCGGCACTACGCCACGTTCGCTAAGGATGTGGCGTACTTACGCGAGTCAAAGATGTACTTCTACGACAACATTTATTGGGCTCTTCTTGAAGACTTCTATGATCCAAACGAACAAACGGAATCAAGATCTAGTCAGAGTCCACCGGATAATGAAAAGAACAATACATCTCCCGACTCTGCAAGTACACCCGGAGGCCGGAAAAATAGGAAAGTGAAAAATTCAAATCGTCTTCCGAAAAATACCATTAAGAAACCAGAAGCTCCGAAAGAAAACGACAAGAAACGGATACATGACGTTGTAAGTGAGTTGGAGGAAGCGATGGTCAAGTGGACTGGATTGTTAGAAGACGATGACCAGAAAATGGAATATTTCGACCAGGACAGCCATCACGAAGTTGTCCATTATTTACACTGTGCTCCGTTTGAACTTGTATTCCGAGTTGTTCCTGATGTGTTTATAAAGTGCTATCGAGCACTCGATCTAGCACGAGAGTGGATCAAGATTGCAGAGAAGATATACAAAGGGCGACTTCCTCTTCGACGAAAGGTACCGCGTGTTCAAAATGGGGAACCAGTCGAACCTGTTCAAGAAGAACAGAAAGATGAGGTGCAGGAAACGGAGGAAGAAGAAAGAAAGTCTAAGGAGGCTGCAGCGGAAATTTACAAAAAGCACATGAAAAAAATTAAAACGAGAATTGTCACTGTAACCGAGAGGATCAAAAATCATGAATATCAGATGACGGAATTGACAAAAGAAATGAAAACGTTGAAAACCAGGGAAGATCGAGTTGATAAACTTAACGCTAACTTCGAGCAAGCAGATAGCAAATTACAAACAGCACAGAAAGAGTTTTCAAAGTATCTCCACGAAAGACAAAAGACAATTGATGAAATTGGAGAAATACCACCGGGAAGTTTACAACACTCGGAGCTATCTAAAAGGGCAGAAACCCTTGATAAGGAATTAACGAAAAGACAAATCGAACTAGGTTTGTTAGAATATCAGAAATCTGTTGTCCAAGAAGACTTCCTTTTAGAACTGGAATTACGGCCAAATTTTATTCATTTTGTTGGCGATGTTCAAGGCAAAATGACAGACATCAAGACGGATGTTCAGGAGAAGAAACACGAAAAGAAAAAACTTCAAAAGCAGCTAGAATCGATGATTACAAACACCGATAGAGTAAAAGCTGTTATGCGTGAATACCTCGGCCGTGAGCCGAACGATATGGACATGGAAATCGCCGTACGATTAGCGAGTGAAGAGGAGGATGGCGTGGATGACGATGACAAGGAATCAAATGAAAAGGACCAGATATCTACGGACGAATCCGATACTGATTACTGGCAAAAAGAACCCGGAAACTATGATTCTGATGGAACGGTAGGATTAGATTCGGACCAAAGTTTTGTGTCGGTATCCGATGATGTTGATCTCACAGAATTTCTTCCGTCAACTGTTGTGTTCGGGGAAGTGTCTTCTTCTGACAGGAAAATGGCGGGAAAGACGGGTGGTTCTAACATTTTGTCTAAAAAGAAAACGTACACACCTCAATCGTCACAGCAGTTTTCTGATGCGATGCGTGTTCTTTCCCCAAACAGTAATCCGAAGTCTCAAAGAGGTTTAGCGGGACCGAAGAAGCTAAAACCACATTCTAAAGTGTATAAACAAATGCACGCAACAAGCTATAGACCATCGTGATACCCTATATCTGTTAGTTTTCTTCAATATTTATTTTCAAGTATCAAACAACTTATTCGTATAGATTGAAATACATGTGTTTGAATAAGTAATCGCGGGAGGTTTAAATTCGCGAATAGCTAATCACAAAATGGATAGTAAAGTATAAATCTCGAAAAAATGGTAGTTACAGTTATCAATTAAGGCGGTTCTCGTTTCAATCAGATACTTGTGTGACGTCATTTTAGTAGTAGCTGATGGAAATGTTCCAATCACAGTGAAGGAGCAGTCTAGGCTATTGTTCTAACAATGTGTGAGGTCGTGATTCGCCGTGCGTGTCGGTGCTGCTAGTCATTGCAATATACCCATGCTAAAATACCAAATTTGTTGATTAGATCTGAGACAATATTGTGACCAAAGGACACATGTATACACATATTGAGGTGATCCTCGTGTGGGAGAAGTGTTTTCAGTAAGATTCACTCTTACCTTGATTGGTAGGTACATTTGTATGTAGATGTATAGATGTCAACAAGAAGCCTGTGACCTTTGTACCTGAGAACGGATTGTGCCATCGTGTCAAAAAGTTTTGAATAATAAACATCAATGTTGTTTTTTACAATTTACATGGAAGTAGTCAACGGCAGGCTTCTCATAGACAAACGAGACCGACTTAAATGTGGATTTGATTTAAACTAATAACGCTGGATTTAGTTAATTATTTCCTTACATAACTGCTATGTTTATACACAACGTACGGAGTCCAAGTTGTGTTCTTAAAGTAAACATGTAAATATTTTTTCTCGAGAAGTCAGTTTGTATTTTATTTTTATATTTTTGAAATGCTGGCATTGACTTTTAACAATTAAAATCATATATTAATAAGATACATATAAGATCAAATCTATCCATTTTCTTATCCGGGAAAACACCTGCTATCAAAACGAATCGAAGTACTGAAAAGGCTGAAAGCTAAGGCAAAAGATAGACCAAGATGAATATATTATATTTGGAATGGGGAACAAATTAAAGACGAAGTGACCATTATATTGTACAGAGGGATTGACGGTTAATTTTGTTATGCATCCTTGTCGGTAGAGATACTTAGAAATGAAAAAAAACGATACAAAAACATTTCTCCCATCTCTCCAGCATCCAAGTTGTTATATATGTACCGACATTACTCGATTCAGCTACATGCACGCTTTGTTTAATACCTAGTCATAGTTCAGATTCTTATGACGAGTACAAATATTTATTGTGTTCCGATAAAAATGGTTGATCACTAATTATCTTCCTGTGTTTCACTTTCATGATTAATAACGGCTTTTTAACAAACAAAGGGTTGTTTTTTAATTTTTAGAACACCACAAAGGTTAGAATCTGATCTTATATGTCATAACTTGATTGATGTTAGAACATGTGCGTTTGCGGGTGATTGTAAGTAACGGTTCTATCCCTATCTAGTATACTTTCAAATTTTGAAATTTAATATTTCTAAAAGGACTCACAAAAAGGATGTAAGAAACATAACAATGTTCAGTGTTTTCATATCTTAAGACAATTATAATTTTTGATGAAAACTTTGGAATTATTTTACCAACTTGACCCAATATTTATTCTTAGTGTTAAATATATACAAATATATGATTATTTCAACTTTGACCTCGAAATTTATGGTACATTTGGTAATTAATATTCTATATGGGAGTCTAAATTACAATCCATACAAAGCGTGCACAATGGATTTTATAATTAATTGACTCAAGCAGTGTCATATATGTGTGCCAAACATATATTTATACGGTAAGTATATATTTCATTCCCTAGTTGTAAAAGTTGCGTTTGCAAAAAAGGTACCTTCGTAATTACTTTTAAAGTATATTAAAATCTTGTCCATTCACAAACCAAAAGAAAACAAAACCGAATGTTTCCTCTCGTGCAACAAAAAAGATATGGGTTAAAATTGGTCAAAATAATTGATGGGAAAAACCAAGATTGAATAATTTGCCAAAATGAGTATCTCATTTGTCCGACAATGAAAGCTCCCGACTGTTTAGACTGCCGCACCAGGTTAGTAGTGACTTTTCGCACAGACGGCCGGGGTAAAGTCCTTGACTTTTCACACAAAACACACGGCATTAAATCTCTGATCTTGTACACGGACAATTGGGTTTAGGTCTCTGACAATTATACATGTATGAAAAATTATATAAGTATTCTAAGCAATACAGCTGGAGATTTTTAACACAGTATTGTGAGATCCAACAGACAGCTTATCCTAACAAGAGGCCCAATGGGCCTGCATCCCTCACCTGGTATTAATCTCACACTTGTAATCTTAAAAGTGGACTAAAATACAGCTACAAGCAAAATATCAGTGTTTCATTCATAAGAACCTATTAAAAGATTTAAACATATGACACCTGTGACTTTGAATGTCGAACAAGGACATTATAATATTAGGTTGAACAGAGTTTATAGTCTTCCAACCCAGCATGCTTCTGGAAAAATATCATTACCCTGGACCTTTTGGTTATACGGAACAACTCATTTAAAGATTTAAACATATATTCACCACTGTGACCTTGAATATGGGCGAAGGTCATTCACTTGGCAGTCCTTCATCCCAGCATGTTAATGGCCAAATATCATCACCCTTGGGATTTTGCTTATTAAGAAGAAATCATTCAATGGTTTTAAACAAATTTGACCCCTGTGACCTTAAAATATAGATGTCAAGGTCATTCATTTGAACTTAGTAATCCTTCAACCCAGCATGTTACTGGCATTATCCTAGGCCTCTTGGTTATTCTTCAGAAGTCGTTTAAAGGTTAAGAACATATTTGACCCTGTGACCTTGAAAAAGATGAAGGTCATTTATTTGAACAAACTTGGTAGCCCTTCATCAAAGCATGCTTCTGGCCAAATATAATCACCAAAGGCCTTTTGGTTACTGAGAAGAAGTTGTTTATAGTAAAAAGTTGACGCCGGACAGACGCCGGATGCCGCACCATGCCATAAGCTCACTGGGCCCTTTGGGCCAGGTGAGCTAAAAATTCAAAGAAAGGGGAACACCGTTTTCGACAAGGCTCGTCTTCAGTTCTAACAGTGACATGTACAATCAAGGAAAAAAGATAATACTGTAGCATCAACAAAACCATTGTTAACATTTTCTATGTGACGTTTCGATGACTAGTACGATATGTACACTGGCACCTTCATCAGACAAATGACCAGTGAAGCGTATGCACACAAAGGTGTAAAATGTGTACGAGTTGTCCATAAAATCGATGTCGATTTCGACTGAAGGTGACAGTGGACATATCGTACTAGTCATTGAAACGTCACATAGAAAATCTTATTGGTTGTGTAAAAAGAACTTCTCATAATGTACACTGTGGAGAGTAAAACCAGGTGTTCCAAAAGAGTAAGCGTCTTCTGCTTCATGACCACACCCGTCAAGTAAATATAGGTCAAATCCATTAATGTCACGTCATCACATCAAGAACTCGGGTACTGAAAACAAAATCATAAGGCTCACTAATGAGCATAATAAAGAATCATCGACTTTTATATCACACAATGATATAACATATTTCCCTCCGAGATCATGATGACGACCAGAAAACCCATACTTATAACTCTATCGTATCATGATATATATTTTTACAAGATGTGAAGGATTCTTTAGAAATGAAGAAGGTGAATCATATTTTTTTCATCTTCATTACCAGTCAGAACTTCCTTGATCTTGGTTCTGAGTTGATGTTCATTTTCTGAGGATACAAGTATAGTTGATGTTTTCTGCTTTTGTTTCGGTTCTATATTTGAATTTTGCCGTTGTGGAATATTTACCAGATTAATTAAGTACTTCATATTCTCCTTTATCAGTTTCCTCATTCTTTATTACTTCTTAGCCACAGGATCAGTGTATCGATCTTTCGATCATAAATGTCTCTTTCTGGATAGTAACATCATTTCTGGGGTTTCTAGAGTATATCTCTCACTCATCTTAATTACCAAACAAAAACAATGCATTTATGATATCTCTTTTTATTGATATACAACATACACATACAAGCATTTCTCTATAACTATGTATTACTATTGATTTAGTATAGAAATTGAACTCTCATGTATTATCTAAACTGCATCAGTTTTATGACACATTCACAGAAATTATATAGTCTAGTAGTTGACATTTAAAAAATTATTAAAACTGAAAATAACTTGAATGTCAGGGTATAAATGCCAAATCTCAAAAATCTTAAACAAAAAATAAATACATTTCTGCTCATCTTAAACAACAGAATTCATTTGTTGTATAGTTACCTCTAACTAAATGAGGTTGATATATATATGGAATCTTACATGAGTTTCCATTTCATATGAGATTTATGAAAACGAGTCTAAGAACTTTTCAATTTACCAAGCCTCCTAGGCGTGACGTCACAATCAAAACAATTCAAACTTACAACCAATCACAGGGCTGATAGGACATATTACATGGGTTAATACGCAAAAAAATATGACAAGGGTATATTCACTGAGATAACACAGTACATTGTGTGATAAAACTGGATCTAAATGGATACATTGTACTCAAACATGGAAGTTCAATATTTTCATATACACTTCGTTACAGTTTTTAATTAATACATCAGTAGAATATTATATTGACTTAGAAGAGCTTTCTAAGTTCATCTTTTTAAAATTTGAATCATAATGGAAAAACTGCCATCAAAATGAGAAGAAATTTACCCGTACTATAGCATTGAATCATCTTTAAGGAGAAAACCTAAATCTTTTGTTCCAACTTAGTCAAACATAGAGAAAAAATAATATATTTGGTGCTATTGCACATATCCTGTAATAATTATGTTAATATAAACAACACCAGTGTAGAAACACGTCCCGTCTATAGTGGCTAGATTTGCTCTTCATAAAATGGTTATACGGCTAGGTTTATAGGTGAATAAAAAGAGCGGATACAAATTCTATCGATACTTAAACACGTCATCTCATAAATCTTGGACGATGTGAATTAAAAAATTTAAGGATGTTTCGTTGGGAAAGGAAAGGTTTTTCAACAAAGTATTTCTCTAAAGTACACAAATAAGCAAAACCGTTTTGGGATAAACAGAATAGCAAAGATTGATCAGGCAAGCAACAATCTCACATTATGAACCAAACCTCGAAAGTTTATAAAAGTGAGTTGAGGTTTGTTAAATTGCTATTTTTCAAATAGGGACATTTATAAATATCAGAAATGACTTCCACACATCGCATATTTTTTTTTTATTCAATATTTGTTATTAATGCTGCATACCAGGCAATTTTCGCTGCAGTTTGATTTTGTCTTTGTCATCTTGCCTTATGAGGGCAAATTTACATGTATTGTCATTACAGCGAACAGAAGTAAATAGCACTACAAACATATTAATTAAATATGAAGGGCAAAATAAACACTGCCGTGGGCGAAAATTGATTTAAGGGCGAAAGTTTGACTTGACGAAATTCCCTGGTATGCAGATTACAAATGACCTTTAACCTTAATCACACTAGTGTTCTCTATATCATGTTGTAGGCAGCATACTTACACTTCATATCACTTATAATACCATTTTTACACATAATTTGGCCCCGCAAACAAGTATACTATCCTATCAAAATGTCTTTTACGCCTTGCACTACTGTGATGCACTGATTTTCTCTAAACACTTCGTAGCATCTTTTAATTTTCCAACAAAATCCTGAAATAAATGGAAACATATGAAAAAATATTTAACAACACTGACAATAACAAGTTGACGATGAAAAAATAACTTGTATATTACTAGCAATTAATGAATCATGCCTCAACTTTCATGATTAGCACTTCTAAAATGAAAAAATCATTTGTATATAAATAGATATGAATTTCAAGATCTACAAATATGAAAGTCTCAAATTTACTGATTAAGTGCTTTATTAAAAATAATCAAAAGGTCAATGAACAAAATCAGTTATCAGACATTCACTCATTTAGTGCTCCACTTAGTAGGTCAATGATTATTTTGAGACGTTTTCTTACCTGTAACTGTTCTTGTGTACAGGAGAACTGTACGTCCTGAATACCTGGTTTCCCTGGTACCTGTAATTAGTCCACAGGTAAAGTCAAAATGTCATTTACATACCTATGCCTGTAATTAGTCCACAGGTAAGTCAAAATGTCATTTACATACCTATACCTGTAATTAGTCCACAGGTAAAGTCAAAATGTCATTTACATACCTATGCCTGTAATTAGTCCACAGGTAAAGTCAAAAGGTAATTTACATACCTATGCCTGTAATTAGTCCACAGGTAAAGTCAAAAGGTCATTTACATACCTATGCCTGTAATTAGTCCACAGGTTAAGTCAAAATGTCATTTACTTATCTATGCCTGTAATAAGTCCACAGGTAAAGTCAGAATCTCATTTACATACCTATGCCTGTAATTAGTCCACAGGTAAAGTCAAAATCTCATTTACATACCTATGTCTGTAATTAGTCCAAAGGTAAAGTCAGAATCTCATTTACATACCTATGCCTGTAATGAGTCCACAGGTAAAGTCAGAATCTCATTTACATACCTATGCCTGTAATTAGTCCAAAGGTAAAGTCAGAATCTCATTTACATACCTATGCCTGTAATGAGTCCACAGGTAAAGTCAGAATCTCATTTACATACCTATGCCTGTAATTAGTCCAAAGGTAAAGTCAGAATCTCATTTACATACCTATGCCTGTAATGAGTCCACAGGTAAAGTCAGAATCTCATTTACATACCTATGCCTGTAATTAGTCCAAAGGTAAAGTCAGAATCTCATTTACATACCTATGCCTGTAATTAGTCCAAAGGTAAAGTCAGAATCTCATTTACATACCTATGCCTGTAATGAGTCCACAGGTAAAGTCAGAATCTCATTTACATACCTATGCCTGTAATGAGTCCACAGGTAAAGTCAGAATCTCATTTACATACCTATGCCTGTAATGAGTCCACAGGTAAAGTCAGAATCTCATTTACATACCTATGCCTGTAATGAGTCCACAGGTAAAGTCAGAATCTCATTTACATACCTATGCCTGTAATTAGTCCAAAGGTAAAGTCAGAATCTCATTTACATACCTATGCCTGTAATGAGTCCACAGGTAAAGTCAGAATCTCATTTACATACCTATGCCTGTAATTAGTCCAAAGGTAAAGTCAGAATCTCATTTACATACCTATGCCTGTAATGAGTCCACAGGTAAAGTCAGAATCTCATTTACATACCTATGCCTGTAATGAGTCCACAGGTAAAGTCAGAATCTCATTTACATACCTATGCCTGTAATTAGTCCAAAGGTAAAGTCAGAATCTCATTTACATACCTATGCCTGTAATGAGTCCACAGGTAAAGTCAGAATCTCATTTACATACCTATGCCTGTAATGAGTCCACAGGTAAAGTCAGAATCTCATTTACATACCTATGCCTGTAATTAGTCCAAAGGTAAAGTCAGAATCTCATTTACATACCTATGCCTGTAATGAGTCCACAGGTAAAGTCAGAATCTCATTTACATACCTATGCCTGTAATGAGTCCACAGGTAAAGTCAGAATCTCATTTACATACCTATGCCTGTAATTAGTCCAAAGGTAAAGTCAGAATCTCATTTACATACCTATGCCTGTAATTAGTCCAAAGGTAAAGTCAGAATCTCATTTACATACCTATGCCTGTAATGAGTCCACAGGTAAAGTCAGAATCTCATTTACATACCTATGCCTGTAATGAGTCCACAGGTAAAGTCAGAATCTCATTTACATACCTATGCCTGTAATTAGTCCAAAGGTAAAGTCAGAATCTCATTTACATACCTATGCCTGTAATTAGTCCAAAGGTAAAGTCAGAATCTCATTTACATACCTATGCCTGTAATGAGTCCACAGGTAAAGTCAGAATCTCATTTACATACCTATGCCTGTAATGAGTCCACAGGTAAAGTCAGAATCTCATTTACATACCTATGCCTGTAATGAGTCCACAGGTAAAGTCAGAATCTCATTTACATACCTATGTCTGTAATTAGTCCAAAGGTAAAGTCAGAATCTCATTTACATACCTATGCCTGTAATGAGTCCACAGGTAAAGTCAGAATCTCATTTACATACCTATGCCTGTAATGAGTCCACAGGTAAAGTCAGAATCTCATTTACATACCTATGCCTGTAATTAGTCCAAAGGTAAAGTCAGAATCTCATTTACATACCTATGCCTGTAATGAGTCCACAGGTAAAGTCAGAATCTCATTTACATACCTATGCCTGTAATTAGTCCAAAGGTAAAGTCAGAATCTCATTTACATACCTATGCCTGTAATGAGTCCACAGGTAAAGTCAGAATCTCATTTACATACCTATGCCTGTAATTAGTCCAAAGGTAAAGTCAGAATCTCATTTACATACCTATGCCTGTAATGAGTCCACAGGTAAAGTCAGAATCTCATTTACATACCTATGCCTGTAATTAGTCCAAAGGTAAAGTCAGAATCTCATTTACATACCTATGCCTGTAATGAGTCCACAGGTAAAGTCAGAATCTCATTTACATACCTATGCCTGTAATTAGTCCAAAGGTAAAGTCAGAATCTCATTTACATACCTATGCCTGTAATGAGTCCACAGGTAAAGTCAGAATCTCATTTACATACCTATGCCTGTAATTAGTCCAAAGGTAAAGTCAGAATCTCATTTACATACCTATGCCTGTAATGAGTCCACAGGTAAAGTCAGAATCTCATTTACATACCTATGCCTGTAATTAGTCCAAAGGTAAAGTCAGAATCTCATTTACATACCTATGCCTGTAATGAGTCCACAGGTAAAGTCAGAATCTCATTTACATACCTATGCCTGTAATTAGTCCAAAGGTAAAGTCAGAATCTCATTTACATACCTATGCCTGTAATGAGTCCACAGGTAAAGTCAGAATCTCATTTACATACCTATGCCTGTAATTAGTCCAAAGGTAAAGTCAGAATCTCATTTACATACCTATGCCTGTAATGAGTCCACAGGTAAAGTCAGAATCTCATTTACATACCTATGCCTGTAATTAGTCCAAAGGTAAAGTCAGAATCTCATTTACATACCTATGCCTGTAATGAGTCCACAGGTAAAGTCAGAATCTCATTTACATACCTATGCCTGTAATTAGTCCAAAGGTAAAGTCAGAATCTCATTTACATACCTATGTCTGTAATTAGTCCAAAGGTAAAGTCAGAATCTCATTTACATACCTATGCCTGTAATGAGTCCACAGGTAAAGTCAGAATCTCATTTACATACCTATGCCTGTAATTAGTCCAAAGGTAAAGTCAGAATCTCATTTACATACCTATGCCTGTAATGAGTCCACAGGTAAAGTCAGAATCTCATTTACATACCTATGCCTGTAATTAGTCCAAAGGTAAAGTCAGAATCTCATTTACATACCTATGCCTGTAATGAGTCCACAGGTAAAGTCAGAATCTCATTTACATACCTATGCCTGTAATTAGTCCAAAGGTAAAGTCAGAATCTCATTTACATACCTATGCCTGTAATGAGTCCACAGGTAAAGTCAGAATCTCATTTACATACCTATGCCTGTAATTAGTCCAAAGGTAAAGTCAGAATCTCATTTACATACCTATGCCTGTAATGAGTCCACAGGTAAAGTCAGAATCTCATTTACATACCTATGCCTGTAATTAGTCCAAAGGTAAAGTCAGAATCTCATTTACATACCTATGCCTGTAATGAGTCCACAGGTAAAGTCAGAATCTCATTTACATACCTATGCCTGTAATTAGTCCAAAGGTAAAGTCAGAATCTCATTTACATACCTATGCCTGTAATGAGTCCACAGGTAAAGTCAGAATCTCATTTACATACCTATGCCTGTAATTAGTCCAAAGGTAAAGTCAGAATCTCATTTACATACCTATGCCTGTAATGAGTCCACAGGTAAAGTCAGAATCTCATTTACATACCTATGCCTGTAATTAGTCCAAAGGTAAAGTCAGAATCTCATTTACATACCTATGCCTGTAATGAGTCCACAGGTAAAGTCAGAATCTCATTTACATACCTATGCCTGTAATTAGTCCAAAGGTAAAGTCAGAATCTCATTTACATACCTATGCCTGTAATGAGTCCACAGGTAAAGTCAGAATCTCATTTACATACCTATGCCTGTAATTAGTCCAAAGGTAAAGTCAGAATCTCATTTACATACCTATGCCTGTAATGAGTCCACAGGTAAAGTCAGAATCTCATTTACATACCTATGCCTGTAATTAGTCCAAAGGTAAAGTCAGAATCTCATTTACATACCTATGCCTGTAATGAGTCCACAGGTAAAGTCAGAATCTCATTTACATACCTATGCCTGTAATTAGTCCAAAGGTAAAGTCAGAATCTCATTTACATACCTATGCCTGTAATGAGTCCACAGGTAAAGTCAGAATCTCATTTACATACCTATGCCTGTAATTAGTCCAAAGGTAAAGTCAGAATCTCATTTACATACCTATGCCTGTAATGAGTCCACAGGTAAAGTCAGAATCTCATTTACATACCTATGCCTGTAATTAGTCCAAAGGTAAAGTCAGAATCTCATTTACATACCTATGCCTGTAATGAGTCCACAGGTAAAGTCAGAATCTCATTTACATACCTATGCCTGTAATTAGTCCAAAGGTAAAGTCAGAATCTCATTTACATACCTATGCCTGTAATGAGTCCACAGGTAAAGTCAGAATCTCATTTACATACCTATGCCTGTAATTAGTCCAAAGGTAAAGTCAGAATCTCATTTACATACCTATGCCTGTAATGAGTCCAAAGGTAAAGTCAGAATCTCATTTACATACCTATGCCTGTAATTAGTCCAAAGGTAAAGTCAGAATCTCATTTACATACCTATGCCTGTAATGAGTCCAAAGGTAAAGTCAGAATCTCATTTACATACCTATGCCTGTAATTAGTCCAAAGGTAAAGTCAGAATCTCATTTACATACCTATGCCTGTAATTAGTCCAAAGGTAAAGTCAGAATCTCATTTACATACCTATGCCTGTAATTAGTCCAAAGGTAAAGTCAGAATCTCATTTACATACCTATGCCTGTAATTAGTCCAAAGGTAAAGTCAGAATCTCATTTACATACCTATGCCTGTAATTAGTCCAAAGGTAAAGTCAGAATCTCATTTACATACCTATGCCTGTAATTAGTCCAAAGGTAAAGTCAGAATCTCATTTACATACCTATGCCTGTAATTAGTCCAAAGGTAAAGTCAGAATCTCATTTACATACCTATGCCTGTAATTAGTCCAAAGGTAAAGTCAGAATCTCATTTACATACCTATGCCTGTAATTAGTCCAAAGGTAAAGTCAGAATCTCATTTACATACCTATGCCTGTAATTAGTCCAAAGGTAAAGTCAGAATCTCATTTACATACCTATGCCTGTAATAAATCCAAAGGTAAAGTCAGAATCTCATTTACATACCAATGCCTGTAATTAGTCCAAAGGTAAATTCAGAATCTCATTTACATACCTATGCCTGTAATGAGTCCACAGGTCAAGTCAGAATCTCATTTACATACCTATGTCTGTAATAAGTTCGCGGGTAAAGTCAGAATCTCATTTACCTACACCTGACACCTGTAATTAGTTCAAAGGTAAAGTCACTCTCTTTTATATATCTCAAATCATCACAAGTTCATTTCCTATATTTTTTGGGGAATTGAGATGCAGACATTGATTTTGCTGATGTGTAAATAGTACTGGAACAGGTAATAATATCAGTAGCTGTTCATATGGAACAAGTTTGAACAGAAATAGGGGAAATCTGTCCGCAAATTAGTAGTCTCCGAATCAATGTAGCTAAATAATGATGTATACTCCCTACTTGTACCTCTTACCTCTGTCTTCAGAGATATCAGGTAGACAGCCTGATTCACCTTCTCTAGGTGGTTATTCTGAAACCAAAATCCCAGAGTGAAACAAAACACAGAGTAAAAACATCCAGATGTGTATATTGGGATAAAAATAGAGATTTTTCAGTAAATTGCTACAAAGGTACTGTGATAATTCATCATCCCTAAGACTTCAAAAAAAGGTCCAATGTAAGCTTCAATGACACATCAAGCTGCCGTACAAGTACCCTTAATTCTACATAATATGCCTTGTTTGGAAACAGGCCTTGGATACAGCCAAACATATCTAGATAATAAGCCATCTTTGAAAGTAACCTGATCTTGAAATATATATTGGATTCCAGGTAGGTGCCACATTTACCCTGTCCAGCTAAACTGCACTTACAATCAACTATCACCTATATGATTTATATTTGCAACAATTTGAAAAAATCATAAATGAAACTTTATGACATCATATTTTTTCATGCAACTAAAAATTACGCCTTTGAAATCTTAGTTTCACCAAAAATGAAAATAAGCCGAAGCTCGACGTACATGTATATGGTTGTGTAAAATAACGGGAATGGGAAACAAGGTACACATTACTATGGTATCAGCTCCCAGGCATGTCATACATAATGTACTAGGGTTGGAACAACCAATAAAGGAACATTTCACCTTTGTATTATGTTGATATATGAGAGCTACTTGGGATTGAACAAAAAAATCACCTGGCATAGTGAGAACGAAGGATAAACCTTCAAAATTTCATTTGAAAGAAGAAGTTTGATCTGTACAAAAGATGTTTTTATTTGACAAGCTTATATCACCTTGATATAGTAATCTAATCTCCAATCCACGTCGACTATGTGAGGGGGAGTAACTCCAACACTGTAAAATACAAAATAAGGTGAGTCTTTGTTCGATACAAAATATGATGAGTTTCTGAGAGAAAGACAGAGACGTCAGATAACATAAGCAAATTAGGACAATATAGGTCAGTGATGTTTTTACCTGTTTTCTCAGGGGCCTCAATTAACAAATCAAGATCTCACAATATTTTTTTTTGACACTTTGCTTAATAACAGTTTTTAAATGATGTTTCTTTTTGTATTACAGCTTAACATACTACATACAAAGAACAAAAACAAACCGTAGTCATGTTTTATAGAACTTTCAATTTTATAAAATATTCAGGAAGTTTAAAAAAAAACAACAGGTAGCTTTATAAGACAACAGAAAAAAGAGAACAAAATATTTTCATAAATACACTCCCCTTGTGAGTCCTTCCTTAGAGAATCACTAGTTGATTACTTACTTTCCAAGCAAAATCTGCAGAATTTGTTTCCTTTCCTGAAAGATAAACAATTAAGTACCAAAAAATGCAGAACAAATGTTTATTAAATACAGCAGAATGAGCAGATCCCTGTTACTCATGTAGCTCATATCGATCACCTGTCAGAAAGATTATGTGTCAATCAAACAGGGCAATGTTTTTACTGCATTAACAAAAAGGGTACATTTGCTTACAAAATGGAACTGTTTTGAGTTTGAATATGTTAAATAAATAATACAATAAGTGGCAATTTCTGAAAGTACAAATTAAGCCTTTACTTATTAGTGCTAATTTTCATAACTTATGTATCTTTAAGGACTCGCACAACTAAATCAGCCTATTAGCAAGTGTTTTATACAATTGTCATCCCTACCTAAAATTTGTCCGGGTTAATACAGAGCCTCTAATTAATTTAGATAGGCAATTGTTGACATATTTTATATTGAATGAAATCTACAGATAATAAACTTTAGAAAATTGTATAGCTTTAGTAGATTTTAATATGTGATGGCGGATTGATATGGGGTCAAATGTCAGGGGGTGTTCCCGTCCCACTTCACCGGTTTGGCTCGTAAACTTCAGGTTGTCTGAAAAGCAGACGCTTATAGTGCTCTTATCCCCGCCAAAAAATGCCTTATGAAGCCTGTGTCAGGTATGTATCTGTGAATCTAGACAGTTGTCACTAGTGTTGAACTTCAAATATAAAAGCTATTAGCCCAAAAGCTTAGTTATAACATATAGTATTAAGTTGTGTGAGCCCTTTAATGCTGTTAAAATTTAAACTCACAGCTTTTTGTTCACAGTTAAGCTAGTTGTTCACAAACATATACATTACAAAATGAAAATGCATATACCACAGCTATTTGGTAAATCATGTCTAACAAAGTGAAACATTTATAACACAATCTTAACTTATCAATAACTTGTTGACAACCTGGTTTGGTTTGTTTGTGTTTTACGTCCTATTAATATAGTACAGCTATGGTCATTTAAGGATGTGCCAGGTTTTGGTGGTGGAGGAAATCTTGAGTACCCGGAGAAAATAAACCACCGACCTACTGCCAGTACCTGGCGACTGCCCCGCGTAAGCCTCGAACCCGCGACCAGTGGTGGAGGGCTAGTAGTAGCAGAATGTCAGACGCCTTCTAATTAACCACTTGGCCACCACGACCCTTCTTTGTCATAATGAATATTCTGTTAATTGTTTGTTTTAAAGCAAGCACTCTTAAATACATCTACCTTACAAATTGAGACATCTTACCTCTCATTAAAACATAAAAAACCAGACAGCATCAACAAAAGGATATTTTAACAAGACAATTTGTAGCTTTTGACAAATAACATTCTGTATACAACAAGAGGCCCATAGGCCTAAACGGTCACCTGAGTCTACAGTATTTATTTTTGTTGTTGAAATATGTACCAATTTGAGTAAAAAATAGTATAATGTTAACTTAACTTTGTCAGGACCATGAGCTGATCATTCCTAGACCAATTTTAAGTGAGATCGGCCTATTAGAACTTAGTAGCAAAATAGCGGCCATGGCAGCCAAATTGTATTTCTGATTGACCCGAAAAATAACAACACTTTGTCAGGACCATGAGGCGATCATTCCTACCAACTTTCAGTTCAATCGGTCCAGCAGAACTTGACTTTAAGTTTGAAATAGGTTTTCAAAATGGCGGCCGTGGCGGCCATATTGGATTTCTGATCGACCCGAAAAATAACAACACTTTGTCAGGACCATGAGGCGATCATTCCTACCAACTTTCAGTTCAATCGGTCCAGCAGAACTTGACTTTAAGTTTGAAATAGGTTTTCAAAATGGCGGCCGTGGCGGCCATATTGGATTTCTGATCGACCCGAAAAATAACAACACTTTGTCAGGACCATGAGGCGATCATTCCTACCAACTTTCAGTTCAATCGGCCCAGCAGAACTTGACTTTAAGTTTGAAATGTAAAATGTTAACGGACGATGGACGACGGACGACGACGGATGAAAACGGATAGCAATAGGTCACTTGAGCTAAAGCTCAGGTGACCTAAAAATCAGTGAATGAAAAATATGTCCCAAGTTAAAATGTATCTTCAGTAAATATTTCATTCAAATATCTTGCAGACAGGCTTGCTCTTTTGATGCCAGTTCAGTTTTAGGGAAATCAAAATGCTGAACAACTCATAGGAACTGTGTACAGCATAAAGTGTGAAAGCAAAACAACAAGCAGGCCTTGTTTTTTTTCTTTTTCTTTATTTTTCTTTTCGTTTTAGATTTGAGAAATTTTGTTTCAGAAAATCAGAAAGGAATGGGTCCAACTCATGAGATAATAAAAGGGCAGGAGAAATCCTGTTCAATGTATGTATACCAGTATGTTTATGTCACCATGGTAAAATACTAGCTGCTTCCTACTGACTCAGCTAGGGAGATTTTTTTTTACGCTCATTCAGTAGAGCGTAAGACTAGTAAACCAAAGGTCACAGGTTTGACTCCTAGAGAAGGGATCGAAAAAAATATTACCTCAGTTACATTTATGTAGATTGAAACTACAGTACTGGTATTTTGATGCATTCTCTCTTAACACCATGAATTAATATATCATATTGTTTATTCTTGCATTGGCATCGTTTTAACACCTATTAACATTTTTGAGTTATGATTGATAGAACTTACCTGGTAACTTGATATGAAGGCTTTGATTCTGTCGGCAGTGAATTTACAGTCTTCTAGCACAGCTCTGTATGGTCAGAAAAATATTCATCAACCCTCTGTTTGAAGATGTTAATTAAATTTTTAAGAATCTAAAATAGTTTAAATTAAGGCAATTAAGAAGTAAGTTTGCTGTTGGTACCAAAGCTCACGTGCTTTCTCCTATAGCACATTCACAATTTAGTGATTAACCCTCATTAACATTGCAAGTTCAACCATCTACACCATGTCACTTCAACTGTGTAAGCCAATCTACTGCACATCTACTGCCTGTACACAAATGCAATTAAAATCATTCTTTTGTCTTAAAACAGATTATAATGTACCATATTTGCTGTGATAAGTCAGGTGCTAGAAAAATTAGTTGAGGGGTGCACTAGATAACTAAAACTAGGCTGTGTCTGTTGCTGTAGGGCGACATAACTATCAGACACATTCCCAGAGAGAATTTCAAAACTTCTTTTTTACTCTAAAACACTGTAAAATTGTAGTGTCTGATATTAAGTGTATATATATAGCATTATATTTTGTGAACAGGAGAGAGCCAGAATGTAGCGTGTCTAGGAATGGATGGGGTGGCTTATATCATTTCAATAAGTGCCCTAAATAGGGAGTTGAGTTTGTAAGAGTAAGGGGGTTAATTAAAGTGGATACTAAAGATTTATTTTTTGGGGGAATATTTCTGATAATTTGAAAATGCAATCCCCATCAAATCCCCTTGAATGGTCAGAAACACCTAATTATTTTACAAAAGTGCAAATCCTTGGCAAAAGAAAACTTCAGGACAAATTTATTAGAACACGTTTTGATTAGTAAAAATAAGAAAGAGATCCAATGGGCCTGTATCAGAAAAACTTTGTGGGTCTTTGGAGAGACATTGGACGACACATGATGACAGACAAAAGTCTATGTCTCAGATGACCTAAACACCACAAAGTGACTGCTGGATCTGCAAGTGAATCTAGATATATTTTAATGTGTGCAGTAACAAGCTAAAGTTGTAAGGAAATCTGGGAAAACTTACTCGAGTGAGGCAGCCTCTGTGTCATGCTTGGTAGCTTCGATGATACAGGACACCAGTCCAGCGTATGCCTCCTTCAATGCAGCCTTATCAACACCACCGAAAGCCTCGTCTCCTATAACCAAGTATCAACAGGTACGTTAGGCCAGAGAAAAAAGAACGGTGTGATTGTTCAAACCTTCATCGAAGAATTGAAATGATTTTAGTTGGCATTCCGAAAAGGAAATGATAAAATCTAGAGAGTTTGCAAGTGATTTATGTTGAATTTGTTATTTCCGTTTGGCATTCATATCGCCCATCTTTGTCATCTTTATTTCATATGGGTAAATGTATATAACACACATACATCGACCTGAAGGCATAAGAAGGTAACTCTAGTGATACTGTTACATACATACATACAACACAGACGCTAACACCAATCATACTCCATTCCAAGTCACTGGAGTGAGCAGTAAGGGTTAACCCTTTCACCCCTATGTAACTTTAGTAGACTTTATCATGCATTGATATGGAGGGGTCCATTATAAAATATTCGTTTGAAGTGTAATTAGATACTGAAAAATTTAAGCCTTGATTAAATTTGGGTCCTGAAATTTGCAAAAACTGATTTTATAAGTGTCTGTGTCTGATAGTAAACTTATCTGTGTTGATGTAGCTATAAACCAAGCTGCTGTCTGCCTCTAGAGGTTTGGGGTGCCATCTACTCTAACAATGTTAGAGGTTTAACACGGCGAAAAACTTTTGACAGGCGCCAAAAAACTGGGAACGCTGATTGGTGACTTCAGAACGTTCTATAAATATCTCAAGTGAGCCCCAGGTGCCAATTTCGTTTGTAAAAACCACAGGAGCCTGAAGTTCTGTCAAAAATGATTATTAACAGTAATACAAAAAAAACCACCTATAATATGCTTAAATAGGTAACAAAAAAAATGTATTACTGTTATTATTCATTATTGACAGAACTTCAGACACCTTACTCCCATAACATGAGAGGCCGCTGGTCGGCCTTTTTTCAATCGGATATGATTTTGCCGCGGCGCCTGTCAAAAGTTTTTCGCCGTGTAAAACCTCTAACATTGTTGGAGTACAGACACCTGTGGTAATTTTTTAAGCATATTATTGGTATTTTTTTTTGTATTACTGTTATTATTCATTATTGACAGAACTTCAGGCTCCTGTGGTAATAGGTTATAAGCAAGCATGTTGTTCCACAAAACGATCTGTAGTGTACATCAGTAGTCATCATAGACTGCATAGGAGTTTGGGTTTCTGTGGAAATTTTCAGTTTTGTGCGAGAAAACTTAGCTGAAAACGAAGAGCGGTAAATCTGCCGTTGCCCTCCTGTCTATTTTTTAAGCATATTAGAGGTATTTTTTTGTATTACTGTTATTATTCATTATTGACAGATCTTCAGGCTCCTGTGGTAAAAACACCTATCGATATTCTTCCTTTGATACAACCATAAATGAAAATAATTCCTCCCGAGATTTTTCAATGAATGAATAAAGTGATGGTTTGGTGATCCGACTTGGGTACGGTCACGTATCCCGGTACCCTCAATTTTTATAAGGTTTAAGAATGTGTATACAAATACAAATGTATCGAAACCGAGCCCCTGTGGCATAACTCTGTTACGTTAAGCCTACCCGATATTCGATTTCTTTGTTCCGAGTCCACAACTCCATCGAATGCAGCATCGAGCAATCTCTGGTAACATTTGTTAGGGACATGAGCAGAATCACCGACGATTGACAAACTGTCAATTACGGCTTGCGAGAGCTCCATTCAAACACGTATTTCAGAATTGCGAGTCGGTCACTCCCCCGTATTCGTGATACACCTTTTTTTAATTTCACGACATCAAAGAGTTCCAGAAAAAGGGAGCATAAATATTTTGAATTTTAGCTTAAACATTTCGCCTTTTCACTACGTATACTAGACAAGGTAGAACGAAATTTAAACAATGATTTAAATAATTTAAATAATCAATATCACTTTCATATTCTGTAATAATGCTTAATAACACACAATTAAAATTATATTATTTATATATAATAGCTCGTCCCCTTTCCCGGAAAAGCGAAAGTGAAAGCAGACATTTGGAACTTGAACAAGGGAATTTCCAACTCGCAAAGATGGCAGCCGGAAACGCCCAAGTTATATATCAGAGACATGTTGACATTGATAGGTTACTACGGGAATACACACCACATTTACGTAAGAAAATCGACCCGAGGGATATTTATAACGAGCTGCTCGACTTGACAAGAGGTGATAGGGAGAACATCATGTGTCAGACAACTGTAGAAGGAAATATTCGGGGGATGGACAAATTGTTAGAATGCATTGCTCGACGTCCTAGGTCGTGTTTCTTTGATTTTCTTATACTTTTAGAAAATAATGGTTATTCAGAAAAGTATGAGCTTATATTTAATCGCGAAGGTCTAATCAACTCGACAGAGTTATCAGAGGCAAGAAAACGATATAAAATTAGGAATAGTAGAGACCCTGTTGACACTGTACACAGTCAAAATGTACAGGGTATTGTTGATGATAGAAGAACCCATCACCTTCCTTTAAATATGCACAATATACCTAGATTGTGCAATCCGGTACCTTATCAGATGATGCCCCCTGCGACAACAAATCAACCCAACATACCCTATCATGCTGGCAGTGATCAAGGCATTGGTAGCAGTAACCCTCCTCTACTGCATCCTATGCAAAGTGCTCCTTTTGAAATGAGTAGATTTGATTCAAATTTCCGAGGGAATTGTCACCAATCAAATATTCCAGGTTTTCCTGGACAAAATGTCAATACATTTCACCAGAATCATGGGCAATTTGGTCAAGGAGGTGGAAGAATTCCACGCAGTGACAATGATTCACAAATTAAAAGTAAAGATGATTTTGTGATTGATCTAACTGGTCAGTTTGGTTCAAGACAGGCTGTGAGTGTTGTCTATGACAGAGCAGCTGTAAATCCGATAGGACAATTACCTGTTTCTACTAGCCACTACCTTCAAGTAAAGACTGATCAAAATAATGGTCATCAGAGAGTCAGAACAGATCACATGGACACCAGTCGGATGAGAGAAGGACCTAATGAAGATCAGTCTCCATTACATAATACCGCAGTGATGCAAACAGATCGACTGGTATCAGTCCCCCATCAACAAGGAGCTCCAGAGAATGCTCAAGGTAATTTTACAATTTGTTTTGTCTGAATAAAGTTGAGATAGTTCATTTTGTCTGTAAGGAATGTAAAACAACTAAATAATCTTGGTAAATATTTCTGTATTGCCACTGCCAGGCGTGACAGCTGATAGCAATATTACTGTGTTATCTTGTATAGTACATTTATTAATTGCTCAAATTTATGACAAGGAGTGAAATTGTTTTCACATTGTTCAGCCTCCATTATCTTGTGTATAATAATTTTTACTATGTTTAACACATGTATGTTATGACTCCTATAAGCTGTACTGCTTTTGGAATAAACTGAATTGAAAATGTGAATCACAAAAGTAATTATTAACAGATTACATAAAATTAACTTTGGTAAATAACGCACCCAATGTTAATTTTTGCAATTCACATTCATTAACTATATTCATAATGTGCTGTTTACTTATATTCCATGTTATGATAAATTTGCCATCATTAGGGCGGGTGAAAAGGGAGAAAATTCAATTGCAGCAGAAAAATTCCCAGTATACAGTAATGGGACAGGCTAGAAATTCAAATACAAGGTACATTTTAATACTTTTGGTATTATTCATGATAACAACTAAGGGCTACGAAACAAATACCTGGATTTAGGGATCTACCATATCTGGAGCGAGTACAATGGCTAAATCTACTTACTTTGAGTAACAGACATGCAAGAGGTGATTTTATAGTTAAGTATACAAGATAACGAGTGGTGTCTATGATCAAAACGCATCAGATTTCCTTAAATTATGGCAAGAATATCCCGAAAGACATGGTACCTATATCTTAAAATCAGTTATGAATTTTAGTTTCATATATAATATAATATTTTAAGATAATACAATATTTTATTACTGACGATAATTTAATGCATGTAGGTTCATTAATATTTGAACGTCCGGAGAGCTTGTAGGAAGGGGATGCCACAATCACCTGCTCCTTGGACTGCCCCAAAAACCTGTGATATTCTGTTTAATATTTTTAGTAATATAATTATGTATGTTGTACTGTAATATGTATGTCAACTGTCATGTTACATGTGATGTCTATGATCTATTTCCTGAAATAAACATTATTAAGGGGGCATTCCAAAAAACTTCACCCACAACATTCAAACATTGAAATAAGGAAAAAACTTCTTTTCTCTACCAATAGTAAAATTATGGAACAGTCTTCCAGAGGATGTGATATCAGCACCATTAGTAAATACATTTAAGAACAGACTCAATAACCACTTGATTGATCAGGAAATTATTTATAATAACAGAGTTAACATAACTTGTTAAAAATGTAATGTCCATACCCAAACTTTCATATAAATTTACATGAAATATATATATATGTATTTAAAAAAGAAAACATGTTTGATTCCGGTGGAGAGGATCATACAGATCCTGTATCGGAAAATAAACTAAACTAAACTGTCAAGAATAAAATAAATTTACATGGCAGGTACTGAATAAACCAAATCAAATTAAGTGATTAATAATAACGGAAGCCTACTGTGAATATATGGTATTGTCACAATACAAAGCCACCTCTGTGGCGATCAATTACGAAACTTAACGGCACCGTAGCATGTACTAATTGGTTCTAATTGGATAATCAATGAAAGGGCTTTACATATAACTGAATTAGCTACAATCACAATTACACTTACAGCATACAGTTATAACAGATCATCAAGAAAAGTGATAAAGATGAAATAAAGGAACATTATTGATAAACATATGTCGCCCTGGACACAGCCAGGGTTAGTAAGCTCATTTGGTAGAGCGTACGCCTAGTAAGCCAGAGGTCCCAGGTTCAACTCCTAGTGGAGGCATTGAAAAAATAATGACCTATGTTGCATATATTACACAGAACAGATAATTGATAGCCTAATGATACTATTACACCTACAATACATGATAGGCTAGTTACAAAAGAAAAGATCAGCTGATTTGACAAGCAGGGACACACATGGTAGTCTAACTAATAATGCAATCTATGCACACAATAATAATGTTTAACCCAGTCCAGTTCTGCTAACATTCTATAATCTGAACTTGTAATCCTTCATTTTACTACACTCAGCAAGTCACATCATCAAAACAAGCTCACCAACTCCATCTTTACATATCTACACATATCCTTTATATGTAGATGAACAGAGAACTTTCAATAGTCATGGATTCAATCTTGAAACTCGGGAGGGGAATTAACCCTTTCACCACTGTAGACCATAATGGACTTGTCCAGATCAATGTATGGTAGATTTTATTAGCTCACCGGGTTCAAAGGACCAAGGTGAGCTTATGCCATACCGTGGCGTCCGTCGTCCGTCCGTCCGTCAGGTCGTCCGTCCGTCAACAATTTCTTTAAACGACTTCTTAACCACTGATTGGAATTTAACTAAATTTGACTGGAAGCATCCCTAGGTGGTGGGGATTCGAACTGTACAAATGGTGGGGCTGACCCCCCAGGGGGCTGAGGGGCGGGGCAAAAAGGGGGCAATTTGGCTATATTGCTTTAAGCGACATCTCCTCTGGAACTAAGAGATGGATATCAACCAAATTTGACTGAAAGCATCCCTATAAGGTGATGATTCAAAATTGTACAAATGGTGTGGCTGACCCCCATGGCGGCTGAGGGGCGGGGCCAAAAGGTTTAATTAGCTATATTACCCTAAGCGACTTCTTCTCTGGAACTAAGAGATAGATATCAACCATATTTGACTGGAAGCATCCCTAGGTGGTGGGGATTCGAACTGTACAAATGGTGGGGCTGACCCCCCAGGGGGCTGAGGGCTGGTCCAAAAGGGGGCAATTTGGCTATATTGCTATAAACGACTTCTTCCGTAGAACTATACCATGGATATTGATCATATTTGGTCGGAAGCATTCATGGGAGGCAGGGATTCAAAAATGTACAAATGGTTGGGCTGACCCCCGGGCTAAGGGGTGGGGCCAAAAAAAATGTATTACTTTAGAAATGGTTGAGATCCCCACCATATAACCATATATATAATTGCTGAGTATAAAGAGAGGAATGCACATTTTCTTCCAGGATAGCCCTAGGGTCTGGCCCCACCCTTGGAGACTTAACCCCTGGGTCATAACTTTGAAATGGTTAAGATCCCCACCCCAAAACTATATATACAATTGTTGGGCATAAAGAGACGAATGCAGTCATGATATTAGAATTGACTCCAGGGTCTGTCCCACCCTTGCAGACTTAACCCCTGGGTCATAACTTTGAAACGGTTGAAATCCCCAACCCAAAACTATATATACAAACGCTGGGCAAGAAGAGACAAATGCAGTCATGATATTATAATTGATCCTGGGGTCTGGCCACAACCCTAGGGACCTAGTTTCTGAGTAACAGCTTGGAAACAGTTGAGATCCCCACCCCATAACCATACATAAAATTGCTGGGCATAAAAAATCAAATACAGATATGCTACAAGGATTGGCCTCGGGGTCTGGCATATTCCCTTGGATCTCATTTGGAGAATATTTTGCCATGATTGCTTAGATATCCAGGTAAGCGATACAGGCCCTCTGGGCCTCTTGTTAAAGTTACATAGGGTTGAAAGGGTTAAGAGGAATGTATTATTTTAAAATATAAAAGCTTATCATATATATATCTGCTTGTATACCAGCAGGATTGCATATTTAAAATTCTCCTTTTAGATGATAGAGTTATTGACGAACTGACTGATGAAGTCTTCAGCAAGTTGGTGGAGTCATTGAGTAATGGTGGCGAGTCCCCATCGTGGAAGAAAGTTGGACGAAAGGCTAAACTAACAAGACGTGAGATGAAATCAATCGGTGAGGAAAATGTTTGCTTTAAAAAATCTTGCTGTTTAAACATTGATGTGATTCAATTGTATATATTTGTATATTTTCTTACATATTGAAAATGTCCCTTCTTACACATAATGTAGCAGATTAAGAACGAAAATGCAAAGCCAGACCAGTATGCGAGTCTAGAAACCTCGCAACTTGAGACAGATGCTCAATTGAGCTACCTGGTCGCCATTAAACAATAAACCCAGTCCAGTCCCGCTTTGTTCCTCTTTCCTTTTTTAAGTCTTCAACCCCCCGGGGTACACCCAATGCTTATAACAAAGGTTGGTCACTGTTATGATGTTTGCATGTGTGCATATGGCCATCGACGGAATGACAAAAAGAAGCATATGTTCCTCTTAACTCCCGTACCTGGGGTCACCAACACAGGGACTGGATATTAATTAACAACTACAAGGTAATCCTTGTCATTCCAACTGAACACTGGTCAGATGCGACCATTTACCATGGGTACTGTGGAATTTTACGAGGAATGAGTGTTTCTTTTGGTTTGGCATTTTGACGCTCTAAAAAAGTAATAGTTTTTTTTATCAGGCTACCATTGTCAATTACATTACAATTCCCTCCTTCAGAAATTGTTTTTTATCCCATGCCGCAGCGTCCGTCGTCCGTCAACTTTTAAAACTTTAAAACTTTAAAATGCTACTAGTCCTGAACGGCTCAGAGGATTTTGACCAAATTTGGTCTGGAGCATCATTGGCTAAAGGGTTCTCAGTTTTGTATAAACGGATGGTATGGTCCCCCTGGGGGCAGAGGGGCGGGGCCAAATAGGGGGGAAATAGGTAAATCTTTAAAAATCTTCTTCTTCTCAACCAATCAAAGGATTTTGACCAAATTTGTGCTAGAGCATCTTTGGACAACGGAGCCTCAAGTTTGTATAAACAGAGGGTGTGGCCTCCCTGGGAGCATAGGGGCGGGGCCCAAAAGGGGAAATAGAGGATTTTTTTCTCTCCTACTATATACAAGTGAAGGGATTTAAACCAAATGCAGTCTGAAGCATGCTTAGGGACAAAAGAATCAATTTTGTTTAAACTGAGGTGTGTGGACCCCCTTCTTTAGGGCAGATGAGTGGGGCCCATTAGGGGAAATAGAGGAAAACATTAAAGATCCTTCTCCTTCTGTACCGTTGAAGGGATTTTAACCTAACCAAACTTGTTCTAGAGAATCTTTGGGCAAAGGGAATTGAATATATATAAATGGAAGATGTGCCCCCTCCAACCAGGCAGAGGAGCAGGGCCCAATAGGGGAAATAGAGAAAAATATTTTCCCTTCTGTACAAATGAAGGGATTTAAACCAAATGTGGTCTGAAGCATGCTTAGGGGAAATAAACTCAATTTGTTTAATTTGTATAAAAAGGTGCATGTGATGCCCAATAGGGGAAATAGAGGAAAATTGGGACATAACATGGAAACTCATTTTCTTGGTGTCTTTCCCACCAAAACAGATTTATGTGTAGTTCTTCTTGCAACTTTGTTTCTTGTACTCCTTTGATAAACCTGAATGGTATTCAGCAGGTTTTAAATTGAAAAATAAAATACCAGGTGAGCTATTAAGGCCCCTGGGCCTCTTGTTTTTAGATTGACACATACATTTAATCATGAAATTAAAATCAATATACAAAATTACCACTAAATTCAAATTATTCAGCAATGAAAATGTAAATCTATCCATCAGTCAGGTTATTCAAATTTATCCATAACTCTTGAAATTTAATATAATTGCACATATTTTCAGACTAAAGGTTCACAGTGTGCAATCTTTCAAGCATGATAAAGATAAGTTGTCATCGCTACAGTATTGTCTATATGTAAAAGATCTACAGTGTATTTGATCCTGAGTCAATATAAACAAAAATTAACACTATTTATAAAGTTGAAAACACTTGGCATTGTCCAAACTGGTTATGTCACTTTCACTGTTCTAACACAACAATGTACACTGAACACAATTAAAATGTATATTTTCACATTACTTACTTACTTACTGCCCTGTACGCCCAGTGGCGTGTAGGGCAGCAACGATATTTTCACATTACACAGAAGTTATAGTTTTTGTTTCACCGCACATCCAGATCTTGTGATATATGGAGATGTCTGACTACTCAGCGGCAGAGATACAGATACAGGCTTGACTACACTGGGAGTAGTTACTTGTTTTGGGGGGCTATCTAGTAAGGATGCCTTGAATTGGGGTTTAGGGCCTATGTTGTTCTCAACATCTTGATCATCGATCAAAATAAGGGGTTCAGTCTGGGGAATAGGGTCAGTGGAATTATAGTTACCTGTGTTTTGTGGCGTTTTGCAGGGGTAGCCAGAATGAGGCATCAGTTACACCTATACATGGCGTTTTCTGGTGTAACCACATTATACAACCTATCGTCGTGTTGCTTAGTAACGGTGGCTTGCTGCCAAAGGCCATTTTTACCTTTTATATTGATATGACCATAAATCTGATTAAGTGTTCTCAGTGGTACTGCTTTGGCATCAAACTATTTCTTTTCCTTCATGTGACTACATTTCATAGCTTCGCATACCCAGCATACATCTAGGGTTTTAGGCTTCAAGAGCTCTAGCGTGGTGGGAGAGTTGAACGAATTCACCTTCCCACGAGTAGTTGTGAAGAACTGAAACCAATACTTGGTGAAGTGGTCCTATATTCAAGAAGAGCTATGAATGGATCATGCTAAACAGATCTCACAGTTTTGTATGACTTCTTGAAAATGGAGTATTAATTACTAACTTAATAAGTTAATCAAGGCATGACCTAGCTGAGGCCTTAAATAAGTGGTGAATCAGTTCTCACAACAAAAAACTCAACCAGCTGGTCAATTGTCATATTATGGTACTTACCAGTGAGTTTACAACAGCCCATAGCTGCATGTGAATGATAAATAATTCTTGTATGGCCATATAAGTTATGTTACATAATTATGTATTCTATCTGTAAATTCAAAAATTATCTATGCCAATATGTTGCATACATGTATATAGCCTAGCTTAGGAAGTGTATTTTGACACAATTATTTTCTATTTGTAATATCACATTTTGCTACAGAATCTGACTCTTCTACAAGACCTGCTGAAGTCATGCTAAATATACTAATTGACAAGTATGGCATGACAATTAAAAAACTTGGGGACATTCTACGACAGACCGGATGCGTTGAGGCTCTACAAATTCTTGAAGGTATGATATTGTGCTTTCTTATATTAATGGTTTAAGCTACATTTGTACTTGTATTATGGCTGACTTGAGAGCTCAGAATCCAACATCATACCTGACATCCTTCAAATATATATACATGTATCCCCATACAGTCTGTAGCAGTACATGTTTATCATTCTTCACATATATATATATACATTTTTATCCCTCGAGCTGGCCCTAAAAGTGTTATTATTAACACATGTAGTACCGGGTACATGTATATGCTATGTAATAAACAAGATTTATATACTAGTAGTGCCCTATAAATTGAAAAATAATATCTTAAAGTTATTGTTACAGAATAGATCACAAAGCCATAGCCACATTTGTTAAGGTGAAAGTGTGACAATTATTAAGGATGTACTCCTCTGAGAAGTCAAACATTTCTTGTATTTAACTTTTTTTGTTTATACAATTGATAAAAATCATATTTCTTCTGAATTATGAAAGAAAAAATTCTTTAACCTATATCTTTATTTACAATATACACACAATATACAAAAGCTATTGGATCTGTACACTATACACACAATATACACAAGGTATTGAACTTGTACACTATACACACAATATACACCAGGTATTAACCTGTACACTATACACACAAGATACACAAATTATTGAACCTGTACACTATACACGCAATATACACAAGGTATTGAACCTGTACACCATACACACAATATACACAAGGTATTAACATGTACACTATACACACAATATACACGTACACAAGGTATTGGATCTGTACACTATACGCACAATATACACAAGGGATTGAACCTGTACACTATACACACAATACACACAAGGTATTGAACCTGTACACTATATACACACAATATACACAAGGTATTAACCTGTACCCTATACACACAATATACACACAATATACAGATACAATTGATAAAAATCATATTTCTTCTGAATTATGAAAGAAAAAATTCTTTAACCTATATCTTTATTTACAGTATACACACAATATACAAAAGCTATTGGCTCTGTACACTATACACACAATATACACGTACACAAGGTATTGGATCTGTACACTATACGCACAATATACACAAGGGATTGAACCTGTACACTATACACACAAAATACACACAATATACACAAGGAATTAAACCTGTACACTATACACACAAATTACACACCATATACACAAATTATTGAACCTTTACACTATACACACAATATACACACAATATACAGATACAATTGATAAAAATCATATTTCTTCTGAATTATGAAAGAAAAAATTCTTTAACCTATATCTTTATTTACAGTATACACACAATATACAAAAGCTATTGGCTCTGTACACTATACACACAATATACACTATACACACAATATACACAACGTATTGATCCTCTACACTATACACACAATATACATGTACACAAGGTACTGGATCTGTACACTATACACACAATATACATGTACACTAGGTATTGGATCTGTACACTATACAGACAATATACACAAAGTATTGAACCTATACACTATACACACAATATACACAGGGTATTGAGCCTGTACACTATACACACAATATACTCAAGGTATTGAACTTGTTCACTATACACACAATATACACAAGGTATTAACCTGTACCCTATACACACAATATACACAAGGTATGAACCTGTACACTATACACACAATAGACACAAGGTATTGAACCTGTACACTTTACACACAATTTACATTAAGTATTGAACCTGTACTATACACACAATATACACACAATATACAGATACAATTGATAAAAATCATATTTCTTCTGAATTATGAAAGAAAAAATTCTTTAGCCTATATCTTTATTTACAATATACACACAATATACAAAAGCTATTGGCTCTGTACACTATACACACAATATACAAAAAGGTATTGAACCTGTACACTATACACACAATATACACACAATATACACAAGGTATTAAACCTGTACACTATACACACAAAATACACACCATATACACAAATTATTGAACCTTTACACTATACACACAATATACACACAATATACAGAAGGTATTGAATCTGAACACTATACACACAATATACACAAAGTATTGAACCTGTACACTATAAACACAATATACACAAGGTATTGAACCTGTACACTATGCACACAATATACACAAGGTATTGAGCCTGTACACTATACACACAATATAGACAAAGTATTGAACTTGTACACTACACACACAATATACACAAGGTATTGAACTTGCACACTATACACACAATATACACAGAGTATTGAACTTGTACACTATACACACAATATACACAAAGTATTGAACTTGTACACTATACACACAATATATACAAAGTATTGAACCTGTACACTATACACACAATATACACAAGGTATTGAACCTGTACACTATACACACAATATACATGTACACAAGGTATTGAACCTGTACACTATACACACAATATACAGAAGGTATTGAACCTGTATACTATACACACAATATACACAAGGTATTTAACTTGTACACTATACACACAATATACACAAGGTATTGAACCTGTACACTTTACACACAATTTACATTAAGTATTGAACCTGTACACTATACACACAATATACACAAAGTATTGAACTTGTACACTATACACACAATATACACAAGGTATTGAACCTGTAAAATATACACACAATATACACAAGGTATTAACATGTACACTATACACACAATATACACAAAGTATTGAACCTGTACACTATACACACAATATACACAAGGTATTGAACTTGTTCACTATACACACAATATACACAAGGTATTGAGCCTGTACAATATACCCCTACCCTGTTATTGATTATTTGTAGGGTCACAACTGTGGCTGATTTGAACCTTGTTTTCATAAAAATCTTAATTTTTTGTAATAAATGCAATCTAAGTTACAACCTTAATTTCTGTTGACAGGAACAGTCGGGTTACACCGAAACATTGAGGTCTCGGATGACGAAAATGTGAAAATAAACAACTTGGACCATCTTGAAGGAAGATATCCTCAACCCAAGGATGAAACTTCAAGTGATCTCAACACAAAGTCATCAGAAAATACAGGATCATTCCCTGAGGAGCAGAGTTTAGAAAAAGTGATTGAGAATATATCTGCTCCTTTTTGTAGAGAACCCCAGGAACATGAGCATTTAAAATGTGAAGCTCATCAAGAAATATTTCCAACAATGTCTGAAGACTGCTCAAAAGACATGAAAAGTGTCCAGCCTAGTGAGGTAATTCCATCTGGTGATGAAAATCAAAATCAGGGGGAAAGAACTGTTGAGCCAATAGAAGCGGTAACTGACCAAGAGAATAAAAATACAAGAATGGACGTAGTTGGTCTTGCAGAAGATATTTCTGCCAATTTAAAAGAAGGCAATGTTGTTGATGAAGCAATACCCAACGTTTCTACAGTGTCCATCATGTCAAACAAAATGCAAAATTCAAGTTTCGATTCGACACAGGATAATGTACGTGAAGAATTTCCAGCTGAATTATCAGGAGTGCAAGCACAAGGAGACGCCAACATCTCACATAGTGAAAAGCCAACGTGTCAGGAATTGGTACAACTTCAACGAGAAATTCAGACACAACCAAACATGTCAAGCTTCCGGGATCTCCAGCACAGCATTCCAGCTAACCAAAGAGAAGGTGTTAGCCCTTTGTCTGTATCAGGACGAGACCAAGGCATGGATGTAGTTGGTCCTGCAGGAGATATTTCTGCCAATTCAACAGAAGGCAATGTTGTTGATGAAGCAATGCCCAACGTTTCTACAGTGTCCGTCATTTCAAACAAAATGCAAAATTTAAGTTTCGATTCGACCCAGGATAATGAACGTGAAGAATTTCCAGCTGAATTATCAGGAGTGCAAGCACAAGGAGACGCCAACATCTCACATAGTGAAAAGCCACCGTGTCAGGAATTGGTACAACTACAACGAGAAATTCAGACACAACCAAACATGTCAAGCTTCCGTGATCTCCAGCACAGCATTCCAGCTCATCAAAGAGAAGGTGTTAGCCCTTTGTCTGTATTGGGACGAGGAGACCAAGGTTTAGTTGGGAACACCAAATCTGATCGCCAGAGTTTTCAAAACGAACATGAAAAAGATGTGAAGCATGCTGACATGAGCTTGGAGTGTAGTGCTGTTGATAAGTCAATTTTGTTAAAGAATACAATTTCTGAAAATGTTTTTACACATGAGCAGCAGTTGATTCAACCAAATCCTGGATTTGCTTCACAAGAAATGTCTGTTTCTGAAGTGGGTGATGGTGAAAGTTTTTTTAACAATAAGGCTGTTTTTGATAACCATACTGCATCAATGAATAATAGGGATGTGTCCACTTTCAAAGCAGAAGGTGATGCAAACTGCAAGCAAAGTGCGCTCCCTCCAAATATGGATCACAAAAACTTTCAAAGAGATATAGAAACACAGCAACGCACATCTGAAGATTGCGGTGAGCAGACCCAGCAAAACAATTCAACCACTGCTGATCCCCAAGCTCCACGAAGGGAAACTGAGTATTCACTACACACTGGGAGCTTCAGAGATGTGCAAAACTCCGTCCCAGAGTACAGAAGTCAGGACTTGGAAAATCCGAACTCCAGTCTACCTAGGAATGTGGACAGCCTTGTCATGGATGAAGAAGAAACTTTTCTGAAAGAGGAGAACAGACCTTTATAATGGATTACAACCAGACTTTGAAATGAATTGACCAAGTTTTTAATATGTGATTGAGAAATGAAGGAACTTAAGTCCCATCAGGCTGTGTGAAAGACATGCATTATACCAACATGTTGTGTTTATAAGTCACCTTGTTATCTTTGGCTGATGGGAATCTCCCTTAAGCTCAGTGGTAGGGTTTCCAACTGGAGAGTCTAGGGTTGGTTTGAACCCCAGTGATGGCATGTAATTTTTCACTCCCTGTCTTCTATTATTATTTTTTGTGCCTCAGTAGCCATGATCGCTAAGAGGCACAGTCATTTCTACTGTGTGCAATCAAGTGTGAGCCTCAGACCACTGACCATTTCGGTTCGATCCCCAGCGGTGGCGGAAAAAGAGAGTGTTGTCTGATAAGGTTATTCTTAATTTAATTCTTTTTTTGTTTAACAAGGATTACGAACAGCCAGAGGGTTATGAGTCTCTTTCCTCAGTTAGTTGTTATCCCTGATGGCAGAATGGGTTTCCCCTACCACGAAAATAACACTTGTTCCCTTAGCGGCGTCGTAATAAAAACCTCTACAGAGCTTATGTTTGTTATTGACAATGTACACACGTTAAATAAAGATTATTATTATTATAAGTTGGCGCCATTGACGCTTCCTGTTAAAGTTAGTGGAGATCTTTTGTCATGGAGTTAATGATGAACCTGAGTTGCAGCAGTCTTCGGTGACAAATATTTTACTAGAGAAGACAGTTATAATAGTTTACTAGAGAAGACAGTTATAATATTTTACTAGAGAAGACAGTTATAATAAAACTTGTTGATAACAAACGCAAGGGGACCTATTAGTTCTCTCATATCAAATTCATCATGTTGTAAGATATCAACAAGAATATTAAGTACCAGAGATAAATGTATGACTTTGTCACCACCAAGAATTTGATATAATCATATCATGATACTGTAAAAGTAGGATTTTTTGTGTGTAAAAATGTTTATTTTGTGACTTTTCAAATTGAAATGTGATGAGGAAACTTTCCTGTTGGCAACATGTCTAAATTGTACATGTATGATGTATCTATGCTTTATATCTCTATATCTAGTGTGGATATTTTTGCACTAATTTATTCAATGCAGAAAATTGGAGCATTGCCACACAACAATAATTTCCTTTTTTACACTTTTTCAAAAGTATTTATGTAGATTTTTTAATTTTATTTACATCTGTTTAGTTTATGCATGGTTGTTCATAAATTGTAGTTTATTTATCGAGTATTGATCCTGTCACTAGTATATGTGACTAAATCAGCACAATATCTACACATTAAGTTCCTACATGTACCTGTGCAGATTCAAAAAAAGAATAGGAGTGCTGTATCATGTAGGCCACATCCCACTTCATGTTATTGTATGGAGTGATCCATGTTGTCCTATTCTTACTATATACTGGTGGTTGGGACCAGTATCTTTTTTTTCAGTCCTACTGACTCTTTTCATGTCTCCCTAAACACCCTTCTTCATTTGCTGCAAAAGGGGCATTGAACTCTCATCTCCATAGATACCCGTCCTCATGTGACCGTATCTGTTGTGGGGACATTAAACCCCCATCTCCCTAGGTACCCGTCATCATGTGACCTTATCTGTTGTGGGGACATTAAACTCTCATCGCCCTAGGTACCCGTCTTCATGTGACCTTATCTGTTGTAGGGACATTAAACTCTCATCTCCCTAGGTACCCGTCTTCATGTGACCTTATCTGTTGTTGGGACATTATAAACCCTTGTCTCCCTAGGTACCCGTCTTCATGTGACCTTATCTGTTGTAGGGACATTAAACTCTCATCTCCCTAGGTACCCGTCTTCATGTGACCTTATCTGTTGTGAGGACATTAAACTCTCATCTCCCGAGGTACCCGTCCTCATGTGACCTTATCTGTTGTGGGGACATTAAACTCTCATCTCCCTAGGTACCCGTCTTCATGTGACCTTATCTGTTGTGGGGACATTAAACCCCCATCTCCCTAGGTACCCGTCTTCATGTGACCTTATCTGTTGTGGAGACATTAAACTCTCATCTCCCTAGGTACCTGCCTCCATATGACCTTATCTGTTGTGGGGTCATGAAACCCTTGTCTCCCTATTTACCCGTCGTCATGTGACCTTACCTGTTGTGGGGACATTAAACCCCCATCTCCCTAGGTACCCGTCCTCATGTGACCTTACCTGTTATGAGGACATTAAACTTTCGTCTCCCTAGGTACCCGTCGTCATGTAACCATTGTATCTGTTGTCAGGACATTAAACTCTCATCTCCCTAGGTACCCGTCTCCATGTGACCTTATCTGTTGTTGGGACATTAAACTCTTGTCTCCCTAGGTACCCATCAACATGTGACCTTATCTGTTGTCAGGAAATTAAACTCTCATCTTCCTAGGTACCTGTCTCCATATGACCTTATCTGTTGTCAGGACATTAAACTCTCATCTCCCTAGGTACCCGTCTCCATATGACCTTATCTGTTGTGGGGACATTAAACACTCGTCTCCCTAGGTACCCGTGGGCATGTGACCTTATCTGTTGAGGGGACATTAAACTCTCATCTCCGTAGGTCCCCGTCTCCAGTGACCTTATCTGTTGCGGGGACATTAAACCCTCGTCTCCCTAGGTACCCGGGGTCATGTGACCTTATCTGTTGTGGGGACATTAAACTCTCATCTCCGTAGGTACCCGTCTCCAGTGACCTTATCTGTTGTGGGGACATTAAACCCTCGTCTCCCTAGGTACCCGTGGTCATGTGCCCTTATCTGTTGTGGGGACATTAAACTCTCACCTCCGTAGGTACCCGTCTCCAGTGACCTTATCTGTTGCGGGGACATTAAACCCTCGTCTCCCTAGGTACCCGTGGGCATGTGACCGTATCTGGTGTGGGGACATTAAACTCTCATCTCCCTAGGTACCCGTCTCCATATGACCTTATCTGTTGTGGGGACATTAAACCCTCGTCTCCCTAGGCACCCATCTCCATGTGACCTTATCTGTTGTGGGGACATTAAACTCTCATCTCCCTAGGTACCCATCTCCATATGACCTTATCTGTTGTGGGGACATTAAACCCTCGTCTCCCTAGGTACCCATCTCCATATGACCTTATCTGTTGTGGGGACATTAAACTCTCATCTCCCTAGGTACCCGTCTTCATGTTACCTTACCTGTTGTGAGGACATTAAACTCTCATCTCCCTATAGGTACCTGTCTCCATGTGACCTTAGCTGTTCTGAGGACCCGTCTTCTTCGGTACCTGTCTCCATTTGAAGATTGATTTTTAAGATTGCAAAAGGCATGCTATGTTGAATTTCTATTACTGTTTGTATACTTCTGTGATTCTTTTGCAATATGTTGCTGTATATCTATTGTTGGTCAAGGGCTAATTTGTTAATAATCTGCAGTTTCAATTTTTATAATTTTCACCTTTTAAAGTAATGAACGAGAATGATACATCAGACTGTGTTAATTAAGTTATGGAGATGATCACTGATGGTATTTATGTGATTCCCAATACTGCGGATATGAATTTATAATTCAGAAATCGCTGTAGATTAGTTAGCTGATACACTATCATACGAATCGATAAACTGACTACTAATGCCTCTCCATGTGTGTATTATCTAAGTCATGTAATGGACTCGCTGACTCTTTTTTATAGTCTCTCAATAAACTGGCATTTTGTGCTTTTTCATGTGTAAATTTGCAAAGTAATGTCACAGTATTGTTGCTCTTACATTTGGATTTATAATGTCAAAAATAGATCTACTTATCAATGAATTACTTGTTCAGATTAAAGACCATAGAGTATTGTAACGCACCAAGGTTTTGGGACGTTGTGTTCCATTTTATAACCGACCGTGCATCCTTAAAATCATCCCCAAACCTTGATGCTTACAGTATACGTGTTGTTACCGTACTTGGATTTAGTCTAAGCCCCCCATAGCACCTGGTCTATATCTAAGTACAGTACGTGTTCATGGGTTACCGTCTAAATCTTTCCTTTGTTCATTTTCTGCCCTAATTTCATCATCGACTTTGTCTGATTTTGAATTTATTTTGTTGTGAAAGCAGCTTGTATTTTAATCGGACGTTAGATCTTATTCTTTCTATACATATGCACCATATATATATATATATAAAATGAATATTGCGCGATAATTTGTAAATTATTTGCAGTTTGCAAGCTAACATTTACCGTCATCTAAATCATTTAGTAACGAATGAAGATGATAGTACAGAGTGTATCTGGACACTGTAATGTTGCTTCTCTTTCATTAAATTACCTTTGATCACAGTAATGTGGTTGGATCGTGAAGACAGTCACGTGACTAGATAATAACAGTGAACTATGTAGCCCGATGTTGATCAGTTCCAAATTATGTGGCTGGATGTTGAACAGTTCCTAATGTAACTCGATGATGAACAGTTCCTAATGTAGCTTGATGTTGAACAGTTCCTAATGTTGCTGGATGTTGAACAGTTCCTAATGTTGGTGAATTTTGAACAGTTCCTTTTGTTGGTGGATGTTGAACAGTTCCTGATATTGCTGGATGTTGAACAGGGACCTATGTGTCTGGATGTTGAACAGAACCTAATGTTGCTGTATGTTGAACCGTTCCTAATGTTGCTGGATGTTGAAAAGGTAACTATGTGGCTGGATGTTGACCAGTTCCTAATGTTGGTGAATTTTGAACAGTTCCTTTTGTTGCTGGATGTTGAACAGTTCCTGATATTGCTGGATGTTGTACAGTTACCTATGTGTCTGGATGTTGAACAGAACCTAATGTTGCTGTATGTTGAACAGTTCCTAATGTTGCTGGATGGTGAACAGTTCCTGATATTGCTGGATGATGAACAGTTACCTATGTGTCTGGATGTTGAACAGAACCTAATGTTGCTGTATGTTGAACCGTTCCTAATGTTGCTGGATGTTGAACAGTTCCTGATATTGCTGGATGTTGAACAGTTACCGATGTGTCTGGATGTTGAACAGTTCCTAATGTAACTAGATGATGAACAGTTCCTAATGTAGCTTGATGTTGAACAGTTCCTAATGTTGCTGGATGCTGAACAGTTCCTAATGTTGCTGGATGCTGAACAGTTCCTAATGTTGCTGGATGCTGAACAGTTCCTAATGTTGCTGGATGCTGAACAGTTCCTAATGTTGCTGGATGCTGAACAGTTCCTAATGTTGCTGGATATTGAACAGGTAACTATGTGCCTGGATGTTGAACAGTTCCTAATGTAGCTCGCTGATGAACAGTAACCTATGTTAATTGATTTTGAACATTTTCTGTAGCTAGATGTTGAACAGTTCATAGTGTAGCTGGATGTTGAACAGTTCTTTTTTGGCTGGATTTTGGACGGTTATTTATGTTAATTGATTTTGAACAGTTCTTCTGTAGCTGGATTTCGAACAGTTATTTATGTGCCTGGATTTCGAACAGTTATTTATGTGGCTGGGTTTGGAATAGTTTTTCTGTAGCTGGATGTTGAACAGTTACCTATGTGGCTGGATTTTGAACAATTCCCAATGTGGCTGGATGTTGAACAGGTAACTATGTGGCTGGATGTTGAAAAGGTAACTATGTGGCTGGATGTTGACCAGTTCCTAATGTTGGTGAATTTTGAACAGTTCCTTTTGTTGGTGGATGTTGAACAGTTCCTAATGTTGGTGGATGTTGAACAGTTCCTGATATTGCTGGATGTTAAACAGTTACCTATGTGTCTGGATGTGGAACAGTACCTAATGTTGCTGTATGTTGAACAGTTCCTAATGTTGCTGGATGCTGAACAGTTCCTAATGTTGCTGGATTTTAAACAGTTCCTAATGTTGCTGGATGGTGAACAGTTCCTGATATTGCTGGATGTTGAACAGGGACCTATGTGTCTGGATGTTGAACAGAACCTAATGTTGCTGTATGTTGAACAGTTCCTAATGTTGCTTGATATTGAACAGTTACCTATGTGGCTGGATTTTGAACAATTCCCAATGTGGCTGGATGTTGAACAGGTAACTATGTGGCTGGATGTTGACCAGTTCCTAATGTTGGTGAATTTTGAACAGTTCCTTTTGTTGCTGGATGTTGAACAGTTCCTAATATTGCTGGATGTTGAACAGTTCCTAATGGTGCTGGATGTTGAACAGTTCCTGATATTGCTGGATGTTGAACAGTTACCTATGTGTCTGGATGTTGAACAGTACCTAATGTTGCTGTATGTTGAACAGTTCCTAATGTTGCTGGATGTTGAACAGTTCCTAATGTTGCTGGATGTTGAACAGTTCCTAATGTTGCTGGATGTTGAACAGGTAACTATGTGGCTGGATGTTGAACAGTTCCTAATGTTGCTGGATGTTGAACAGGTAACTATGTGGCTGGATGTTAAACAGCACCTAATGTTGCTGATTGTTGAACAGTTACCTATGTGGCTGGATGTTGAACAGTTCCTAATGTTGCTGGATGTTGAACAGTTACCTATGTGGCTGGATGTTGAACAGTTCCTAATGTTGCTGGATGTTGAACAGTTCCTAATGTTGCTGGATGTTGAATAGTTCCTAATGTTGCTGGATGTTGAACAGTTCCTAATGTTGCTGGATGTTGAATAGTTCCTAATGTGGCTTGATGTTGAACAGTTCCTAATGTTGCTGGATTTTGAACAGTTAATTAATTTTTAATATCTGACAACAAATAAGAAATAAAACAAATCAAATTCTAGCAATCGTCCTTTTTGGTATAGATGATAAAGCGCTGGGGTCGAAATGAATTGGAAATGAATACAGGGGAAAAAGAAGTGGTAAGGCAGCTGGTGACCCCATACCTTCTGATCTGGTAATCAAATCCCAGTTATCACAATGAAAGGCTTATGTGCCATCTGCTGCGCTTCCGACCATTTAATGGGACGTGTCACAATTATGTACAAACATATATACATGTAATAGCAAATTGATGATATACATTTTGTGATATACGAAGGCATTAATTCGTGCTAATAAATGGTTATTTTACTATTGTTTTGTTACCTGGTTTTACTTACAGTACGGTATTGAAACAAAATATAATACTTAAAGATTTAAAGATAATTTTCCACTTTTTTTCTCAAAATATTTTAATATATTGACGGTCGTTCAAGGTAGGTTTGATTATGGTATGTATTTGGAAAAAAATGACCTCAGTTCCTTACAAAATCAGTTACATCATAAAGAAAACATGTCAGACGGACCTTGTTTAAGGAAAGTGTAAGCATTCCTAAAGCGGATAACAAAAGTGGCAGCCAATGCAAGCATTACATGAAAATAGCTGAGGATCGAAAAATTATATTTAATCGCTTTGAGACCCTGGATAGCATCACTGTTAGTATCGGTGTAGGTGATAGCATGCCAATCAAACCCCTTCACGCCTCAACACCTATACAGCGAACAAACCCCTTCACGCCTCAACACCTATACTGCGAAACGAAAACTGCCGTACATCATCTATAAAACACCAAACGTCTGCGGATATAAAATGTAAACTTCCAAACAGTGAAAAACAAAGACCTCTTTGTCTCGAATCAAATTGAAAGTTCCAATCCAGATATAATTATTAGCGCTTGGCACCTGATAATAAAAAAGTGACTAGAGGGGTACTCGTTAAAATAAATCTGACTACTTGAGCGATGAGGTCACAGACCTTACAGCAACAGACGACCCCACTGACTAAGTGTTGAACACACTTCAAGCTACTAGTATGCGGTATGAAACTCTCCACCTGGCATCGTTTTACAACCCCGAAACATCAGCTAGCTTAAGGAAGTTGACACAGCAATTAGACAACTATTATCGATGAACAACGAACAAATAATTACGGTGGTGACTTAACTATTCAGATTGGGATTGGTAAAAACATTATACCCCATACACACCACTCCAAATAACACTTAAATGATATCGGCAATCTATTGGACGATGCTGGTATAGACCAACCTGCAATAAATGACAATACGTTAGATCTCGTATTAGCCACATACCAAACCAGTTCAGAAGTCGAAGGTAATGCTGGGCATATTCGATCATAATTCAATTTGTGTATTTGTAGAATTTAGATAATGCCTACAAGAGGCTAAGTTCGTCCACAGTATATCCTAACGAGAATGATGTAAGGGAATCTATCAGACAGGTGCTAATACCCTCCAAACCACAATCAGGTGTTAATACCCTCCAAACCACAATCAGGTGCTAATACCTTCCAAACCACAATCAGCTGCAGATAAGGATGGGGATCTGTTTACAAACAATTTTCAAATCGGCACCAAACAATATGGTCAAAGTCAATGTACCTCACAAGAGCACGAAAGCCAAACCATACAACCAATGAAAACTCCTGAATTTAAACACAAGCTTAGGCCAAGAGACCACCTACATACAAAAAAGCAAAAACAACCGGGCACTTTTTACGGGACGACAAGTGATAAAAGCACCAGCACAATATTCAGAAAGTCTCCGTCAAACCTTAGGTTGATGGCATCCTAACTCTTCAGGAAAACGAACAAACTACAGGGCTTACAAAAGGTTTTGGTGATACATAAATTGTACATTTCATTAATTCTATTCTATTTTACATAAATTACAGATTATGGCACCTATCAGCCACCGTACTTAAACACTTACGGTATGATTACGACAGTTTAATAAATACAGCTTATATTTGCTACAGTCCTATTACAATACAATACACCAAACATTAGTCAAAATCACTACTCGTGATGTCTGTAAACCGTTACCTGTCTATGGCGGTTATGTTAAGTGTGTATGATGCTGTAGCATACCGGTCATCAGTAAAATATAGAAAACTAACTAAACATTATCAATAAGCTCCATGGTTACGATTGTCTCATTAACGCAGCCATCATGGACTTAAGTTATCCAGATGATAATGATAAAATTCACTTACTCATGATAAGTAATAATATTGATTCGAGGTTCTTATATACCGCTTTATCACAACCTAGTTCGTAGGTCGTCTCGAAGCGGTTCACAAATTATTGTCCGTGGTTATAGGGCCTTTGCAACCGGTCAATATCTTTCTCAACTCCCTGGGGAGCATACAGACAGAGCTGCCATTTCAGCGCTAACAGCTAGCCTTCAACAATTCTAGCACTGCCTAACCACGGACTCATTTACAGCTGAGTAGATTGGAGTAAAGTATCTTGCTCAAAGATACAACACAGTGCCGTGCCGTGCCGTGCCGTGCCGTGCCGTGAATCTAACCCACAACCCTTCAAGTTCAGTCACGAGCCCGGCGTCCTACCACTAGACTTCCGTGCCTCTCATGGTATCTTGTATGTTTCCTATGTATAGACGTTAAACCAAATACATGTAATCACGTAATGGCTGTCACATCCGGAATTCTCTGGTCGGATACCTGTAGAATACAAACACATCTCAACACTGTTGGCAAGCTGACTACGGCAGTGTGATTCATAACCGGTGGTCAATTGATTAATGTAGTATTACCCCCCACCCCCTTATTAAATTCCTTTTCATACCAATTGTTTATAAAACAATTGATCATTTTTTGTATTAAGCTACTGAAACCTGCTACAAATAATTCCAGCACTGTTGGTTTGATGTTGATTCGAACATCAATCAACGAGCAGATAGATATAATTCAATGTACAACATAAAAGGTTTTCAATATTGTTTTGGTAAAACGTGGACGTTATTGGTTTATATTTTCTTTTATGTTATTTTTCGTACGAATGTTATTTTTTTTGTTTTAATACCTTTGCATGGGCGAACTCAAAACTTTTCATATTCTTATCGCTTTGAATCTGCAATAGACCATCACATGGGCATGTGTTTTTAGGGTAAAGGCTGGTATCGGTACATTGTAAAGTTTACATAACAGTCACTGCTATTGTTTCCCTTACTTAGTAGTGGTTATTAATATTGGGTATAGACGAAGGATACTTACCTATCGCCGCCACTGTCAAGGAATTAAATCAGCGATCTACACATCATTGTCGGGACCAGAGGAGAATCTGGGACTGAAGACCCTCCTAAAGGAATCTGTAGAAATCATGTTTTTGTAACTGCGACCTCCAACACCTCTGCCTGGAATTTTTTTAACCCCCTTCCGATATCGGTCTTTGCATTTTCGACAAAAAATTATTGACCAGATTTAGAAAATGGAAAAGAAGAACAGTTATAAGAGAATGTAAGATAGACAGAAAGAGGATAGATTGAGGGAGACAAGAACCAGTAGATGTGAATACAATGTACGTTTTATAAACAAAACTAATGCAATAAGATAAGGGATACATTTCGTTTCACAATGACACATGAAATCTGCGTATCATTATGGACAATAAATAATAAGTACTCTAAATAATACACTACACTGGTAATGTGTAAGAAGTGATGCAGTGTTAGCACTAAAACTCTCCTAATGCTCGAACCGTTTTTGGTTACTCGATATTGAATGATGTATAAACATGACAATGATACCTTGATGGCTGGTCAAGAAAGCTTTTAGTTTGCACATATGGGGTATGCTTAATCTCGCTGAAGAGTTCAGCGGAAAAAATGATATTTTCAAAATGGTAGCCAGTCCACACGCATTTTCATGGTTTCTGAGCTTATTCTGGTAGTTGGAATGAGAGAAAATTACTCTTTCATGCCCAAGGGTGTAGGATAGGGAAATTCCACCCTCGGGATTTTCAAATTTGAAAATCCCTCTGGTAGAACTTTCCTATTCTACATCCCTGGACATGACCGAGTCGTATACACCTACATAGCAGAACCTACTATAGGTACCTACTGTATCTCAAAGAGACGACGTTGTTTCTGTAAAAAACGTTGGTTCGTTTACTAACTGGGATAAGTTAAAGTTTGTAATGACATACGTAGTAACGTATATGCTTTTGACTCAGTAGATCAGCGTTGAATGATAGATATGATCCAATGGAGATACAGGGGAAATCAGAGGCTTATAAAATGGCCTATAAAGTATGTTTCTATTTTCTTTAAATAACTGTAGACAAACACATTCGATTGCGGGAACCTCTAGACCAGTTTGACGTATAGCCAAAATATTGCTAAAATTGGAAAAGGTGCTCAGAAAAGTCAGACAGTTAAACTCGTTGATATAATCGCTTGCCCTGTGCTAGGTTTCTGTGTGTGATAATATGCTAATATCAAATATTTCACTTAAAAAGTAATCATCTTATAATGTTTAAAACTTTAAAAATTCAGATGCAGGAATGTAAATTTCTTGTGATTTATCTCTTCATTATAATTATGTAAGCATAAACATTAGGAAAACGAATCGGGATCATAACGTGGACCAGGATTACCTTCAATAACATCAGAGAGTGGTAAAGATATTTTAGTAAAGGCGAGAATACACAACATCACGAGAGAGAAAGTGCCAACACTCTGCGCCTCGACCGGGACACGACTTTTAACCTGCACAACACAATTGCATATATCACATACATTAACATAGATTATAACGCCAACCGTCTCAATACAAAGTGAATCATTCAATTAAAAATATCCACGGCACGCGATGTGATAAAACGGTACGATACACCAATCTGAGCACGATAGAGACCAAGACCGTTATCTTCCAATGATTGAAGGAGGATTGGATAACGAGAGAAGAAGAAGACAATCAGGAATGTATGTCACACCTTTCGGTAGGAGTAGAGATTGCTTACTCGGATGGAATATTGATGAACTGTTTTGTATTGGAATGGCAAAATTAAAACAAACAAATTTCAAACAGTTTTATGAGTCATATAATGGCAATTATCAAGTTCTGATTGCCTTATCATAATACGCGGAATGTTGGTTAGAAAGAGTTATGGCGGGTTGCTATGTCTATTTCCCCAAAGGCGAGACCGCTAGTGCGTGCGTGCAACCGTGTACTGTTATGACGCGTCCTGTATCTAATAATAGATTAATGTAAACAGCCGAATTCAAGGCCATGGCTATTGATGCATGCGTTTCATGATAAAGACTCAACAAAATGCTTATTTCGCAGAATTTCTATAAATTTAAATCAAATAATATGCAGTATGTAACACTCGTACAATCGTTACCAACAACTTTTGAAAGGATTTAATTTTCATTATTACTGCCTGCCTCATGCCGCTACCTGCTTTCTTACTAAACACACATCTTGATTTTGTTTTTCCTGCACCTATGAATGGTATAATGATAAATATCATTTTTGAATAGCATATCTTACGCGTGTATTGCGATCCTTACTTTGTGCTGCAGTCATCCTGCATTTCAAACAAATATATTTACTTTTGCATGGCATTGTCACTATATATATAGCCTCTTTGAAAGCTGTGTCGTTGATGGGACTTTAAGTACCATGCAGCACGAGACATAATTCTTAGCGTATTAATACAACACTGACCGGAACTACAATATCCATGTCATTGTAAATTTATGTGCAAAAGAAAAAAGTAAATAAAAAATACTTTTGTTTCAACAAAAACAAGACCAAGGTCTGCAATATCGTACAAAATGCACATCGGTTGAAATCACCAATGCCCCCAATGGAAACAATTTTAAAACTCATGCAATTTATCAGAAATATCGTCTGTTACACTGCATTGATCAACAGGGGTTCGTTACAAATGTCTGAAATACACATATTCTATAGACCTACTGACACATATGTTACAGACCTACTGATATGAGTCACAGCACAAATAAACATTTCAGACATTTGTAACGAACCCATGTGCTCCGTCGCCAGATCACTCACTTAAAACGATATCAGTTTCACGCGTCTCGCGGCCACGGTTTCATAGATATAGTGAATATAGCTATATTTGCAGTATCATATTAACAATACCTAATATCTCAGCTGTTCAAAAATTCATATTCAATTAGTTGTATATCTATTCTATGCCTTCTCGCCGCTAGAAATTATTTACTGATTAATTATTTTTTTCGTTTTCATCAATGCCGACTTAGGGAAATATGTGCAGTTTTCCGCCATAGCTCTTTTAAGAAAGAATTGAAGACCAGAAAAAAGTAATAAAAAAGAGCAAAGACCGTAGGTCATATATAGGTTGTGTTAAAGGGGAGTAAGAAAAGAGGTCGGAAAGATATAAATTTCCATAAAACACCAATCATTTACTACACTAAGCATATAGACGACCCCATACTTGATAGATCCAGCTTAAAGCAAATGATATTCCGTTTATTTACATACAATGTAGAGAACCAAGGAACTTTCCTTCGTCAATCTTTAAAAATGATATCAAAATGATAACAATAATTGCAGCTTTAAATCTTTCTTCCAAGAGAGGATGTGGACATGTATATTTAGTGGTGACTTCAGGAGCGTCAAGGATATGTAATAAAGATTCATTGTAAGCTTTCAATCAAACACTGGACAATCATGATCTGCATTTGTTTACAAAATATACACATTTCAAACACACTATTCATTTGCTACGCCAAGCGTTTGCTGATCGTATAATAACCCTGTGATTCTCAGACCCAGCTCACAACACAAACTACACCATTAGTAAGTAGTCAATCCTACTGTAGCTAGGGCGTAAATCAGTAGATACTACACCAACACGATCAGCTGTTTGCGTGAAGAATATAACTAGTTGACTCTAAATACAGATTGTGGTTATCAATCGCTAATTTACGCACCAGAAAGATTGCTAAGTATAAAGAAACGATATTTGATTATAATAATATAATAATATGATAATAATAATATACAACATTTATATAGCGCTCTATAGAATTGTTAGGACCACGAAAATATTGTATGTACTCCAAACCGATCGGAGAGATTTGTCGTCGTCATAGCCTTCGCTATCATTGCTATGCCGATGACACACAAATTTACATGGTCATCAAACCACAGGACAGATGGAATACAGTCTCAGAAAGTCTGGAAGCAAGTCTGGCAGATATCAGTATCTGGATGAACGCCAACATGCTTAAGCTTAATCAGGAAAAGACGGAACAAATCGTCTTTTCCCCAAAGTGTCAGCAAACATTGGCTCTCCAGCCCCAAGGTCGGTGCCAGAACTATTGAGACTGTTCCAGCTGTTAAAAACCTAGGGGTGTACTTTGATAGTTCACTGAACACGGAGAAACAATTGAACGCTATTGCCAAATCCTGTTACTACCAGATCAAGATCATCGGCTGTATTCGGCAGTTTATAACTGCAGATGCATGCAAGATTTTGGTGCATTCACTTGTTACCTCTCGTTTCGATTATGGTAACGCCGTGCTCTGTGGTATATCTGACAAACTAACGGGTTTTGGCTAACGGGTATAATGACTAGCGTATAGTAACTTGTACTGGGTAACGGGTATGATGACTAGTGTCTAGTAAGTTGTACCGGGTAACGGGTATGATGCCTAGTGTATAGTAACTTGTACTGGGTAACGGGTATGTTGACTAGTGGATAGTAACTTGTACTGGGTAACGGGTATGATGACTAGTGTATAGTCACTTGTACTGGGTAACGGGTATGATGACTAGTGTATAGTCACTTGTACTGGGTAACGGGTATGATGACTAGTGGATAGTAACTTGTACTGGGTAACGGGTATGATGACTAGTGTATAGTCACTTGTACTGGGTAACGGGTATGATGACTAGTGTATAGGAACTTGTACTGGGTAACGGGTATGATAACTAGTGTCTAGTAAGTTGTACCGGGTACCGGGTATGATGACTAGTGTATAGTAACTTGTACTGGGTAACGGGTATGTTGACTAGTGTATAGTAACTTGTACTGGGTAACGGGTATGAAGACTAGTGTCTAGTAAGTTGTACCGGGTAACGGGTATGATGACTAGGGTCCGGGTACGTTGAGATGCTGGTGTCTAGATTCTACCCCATATGGACGTAAGTGATATATATAAAACTCCAGTAAGTACATCTTCTGGGGAGGCACGTAGTGGAATGAGATCGCGTAATCACTGATACTATCTGTTCCCTGTAACACAGAAAATAACAGTAACATTATTGCACCTTTAACATATATTGTATATAACAGTTAGTGAGAGGAAGAGTTGACTCCTTTCTCTGGGGGAATTTAATTGGCCATTTTTCCATCATAGGTTATGAGATACGGAGTAACCTTCGGCTCATAGGAAGTCAGTGGTTGGCAGCTTTGGAATACAAGGTGCACTACATGTAATAACTGATGTCGTTTAAATTCAATTTTTAAGTCATGGGGTCGGGTACATATTGATATTAACTTCAATAACTGAGTGAAACGTCGATTGAAATCATACTATTTTATGCCTCTCCACTCATTACAAGAATAACTCAAACACGAAATGTGAGCGAAATGGCCACCCAAAGGGTGACATTATATTGTTTTACTGATTAAGCCACTATGTGGCTTCTATCAAAAACTTATAATTACTTTGAAAAACACATAAAAACAAAGTAGTTGCAAAAGTGGGGAAGTCATTCATGAGAGGTGTTCCATGAATGTCTTTGTGGCGTTTTTGACAACCCCACTTAGGCTAGGCTAGGTTTTAGTAATATTTTGTTTGTAGTTGCTACAATGTTTGGTATATTTGCAACTACTTTGTATTTATGTGTTTTTTAAAGTTATTATCAGTTTTTGATAGAAGCCACTACAGGTCTCCAAAATACGTTTTGAAAGAACTGATAATGAACATGAACTCACTATATTACAAGGATGTTACTACAGAAATATCATTGATACTGGGAGTCGAAAATCAGACTCTAGCTTGGAAAAGCGGTCGTACGAAAATATAAACGGTTATGTTACATTGTAATCTCTTACCTTCCTAGCTCCATTCGCGTCATAGTTGAAGTACCAATCTGGATATATTCCCGATAGGTGTGTTTCGGGGTCGAAGCAGTGGAATCTACTCCTCCCTAAAGCATCTGTAGAATTGCCCGTTCTTACGCCGAGATTCTCCATACACTTTCCGATCTCGGCATCCTCCCCGGCACCATCTTGACGACACACTTTTGGGTCGTGACCCTTTTCAATCAGGCGCCGGAGCGCCTCTTTACTCAGGACATACCCCGCTCCTCCGCTGTGGTACCCCTGTTTCACTATAGTTTTAAAATGGTGTCCAAAATAGACTGGGTCATCACGTGAGTATGACTGTAAGAAATAACGAAGGTTTTCCAGTATCATATAGGTATCGTCGTCTGCTTTAACAAACCAGTCAGCGTCATTGAAATGCTTGTCAAAAACGTATTTAAACGCTTGCATTGTTTTGGCTGTGAGATGTTCCCGTCCCTCTGATACGTTAAGCCCGACGGTAGGGAAACTTGTGTTTGTTGCGGAGCTGATAAATACCAAGATGGTACATCGCTTGGCCCACGTGCGTTTAACATGAACGGCCTTGACATTCAAGTTCTGGGGACTGGTCATCACCCAACACAATATTCGTATGTTCTTCTGTAGGTTCCTAGCAACTGTGTCGTTATCTGCAATAAGTAGTACATTCTTTATAAATATATATAGGTGACATGCACGTACCTACCTAGTCATCACACCTGTTCACAACAATATCTGTGATGATGCATTTTGCATCGAATTACATAAAAAGCATTCGTATGAGTAATGTTCACGACCAAGACCAGTTGTTAGTATCTACTATATACATACCTTAGGTACTGACTGTGATATGGTAATTTGTCCTCTCTTAACTATTAACAAAAGTTCTATATGATCGTAAAGAATTTAAAATTCGGCTGACATAAGATAGATGAACATCACTTAGAACTAAGACCATGCATGCTTTAGTATTGTTACTGATACCTAATGTTTTGCGCGAATGGTTGTATTTCACTCGGGCTGAAATTCTTGTGACATATGTCCTTCCGCGCAATTCCTTCGTTCAGTCCGAGAAGACCGATGAACACGTATGTGTGGTATTCACTATATACATCTGATAATCTTAGCGAATTTAAACACCACCATATGTAATACTAACACACATAGACCATACCAAAACTATATAACTAGTATGAGTGCCTGCATCAGAATCTTCCATTTGGATTTATGGCAATTGTTTGCCTGTTGAAAAAAGAAAACTACGTATTTCCAAGAGAAATATGTGGTTATCCCAAAGTATTGTAACCCTTAAGGAATATTTTGTTTTGTTTGGGGTTTTAATTGCTCTCAGCGTCTAAGGTCAAGGTCATAATTAGACGGGTGACTATGTAGACACTTCCGAAATAAAGAGTAAGAAAGGGACAAAAATGTTAAGGGAGAAATAAGCATCCAAAATAATGATAGGTTTTCGTGCTGATCTTATTTTCATTACTTAAGTTTCAAAGTGTAACTATTTCGAGTTAGATAAACATGAAAACAACCAATATTCTTGGAGAAGATCTATGTACTACCTGTTTTTTGCTCCTCATATTTCGATTAGCAATCACACTTAAACTAAGTACCTTTATGAAAGTTAGAATCTTCAAATTTTATTTGTTTTACTTCGTCAATGTTCTGGTGGCGTGGCCCGTGTCCGTCGTCAATTTTAAGAGATAACGCCTTCGCCTTTTCCAGGAAACCTCTGTCCATACGTATGCTGTCCGCTGCAGTGTTTTGGACTTTGCCCTTGCCACCTCTGGATTTGGTCAGTGACGTCTGTGGGCACTTTATATTAACTGTTAGGAACGCCAGGACGACTCCGATAGCTAGCCCACACCAGAAGTTGCCTCTGAGTGTATAGGACGTTCCGTAAGCTGTAACGAAATTGAAAATAACAGCATTTGAGTCATTTACACGGAGAAGCATCTATTGTTAGCACTTTAGACACTGTAAACAAGAAATGAGACAATCTTAGTTCTTTGTAAAAGGATTTAGAAAGAAAGATAACAGAAACATGAAATGATATTTATTAAATCAATGTAAATGTTTCTAAATTATGTCAAGAGAATTTGAGGGCCTTATGGAATTAAGCTTTTCAAGACTTACAAGAAACTGCTAAAATACAATTCATACAGATTCAGGAATACAGGTATAGGACACCATCATCCATGTTCCTTATCAATATTCCGAATATATTTAGTCCAACTTTGCAAAGTGCATTCTTTGTAACGATAACAGAACCAATGCGTAGACGATCTGGGATAGGAAAATTGTTTTTGCATTCCAATTGTTGAAACGTAAGTTTTTGTATGTAGTATTAAGATATTTACTTTATCAGAACACTTGAAGTTCCGAGCTTTGATTGACCTCATGCAACTATTTCATACGAAAAGGAGAAACATTTGCCGGTTAGACGGTTTTATGTTTTCCATACTGGATACTGTACCCATAACCTAGTAACAATATCGATTCTGTCTTAGATGTCTTGGACGGGTATAATCAATTATAGACGATGCATGCAGCGGAAAATGGTAAGATATTCTCGTCTTTTCCCAATAGCTATAAAGGCTGGTCTAATTTATCGATCGTCACTGAGTGGGCAATAGCTGTATTGGTTCTATCCCGTCAATAGTTAATCAATAACTTCCATGTATAGCAGATCCAGAGACTAACATAATTAGGATTCGACGATATTATGTTTTGGCATCTGTTTATATTTAATACTAGACTTTTTCCATACCTCCAATAAAATTCATGAGTTTGAAAACACATGTGAAGCAAATATTTACCGTTTTTCACGTATCAAACGTCTCGCAACCTAACGTTTCAAGTTCCAATGACTCCATGATTGTTTGATTTGTATTAAATACCTATATATTTGTATCTATTTTATTAACTTTATTACCCACTCGACTACGGAACGTAGCCACTGCATGTTTGGGTGTAATTAGTAATAATGAGTAAGAATTGAAAATACGAACAACGCCTTTCTCTCAATTTTGAAGTTTTGGAAAATGTAAGGTTATGCATGTTACAAAAGGTAGATCGTAGATAGAGTCTTTTTTAAAGTGCTATTGTCGTTCATGTGTTATACCTCGGTATATAATAACTTACCCATAGTATCAGCTCACGGTTCCCGGCCACAGGGATCAGTTCCAAGCAACAGCGTAGATGTCTGTACGTAACAAGTCACATCCACGTGCACTCTCGTGACAACTTCTGATTCATTGGTGCCCTGTTACACATATCAGATCAATGATTGACAAGGAAATTCACCTGTCCGTTATTGAAGGTTCCACGTGGTTTATTTCCACATGTGCTCCGTCCCGTTTGTTGCAGTTTTCTAAATAATGGAGCCAGGTTGAGGGTTTAACTACGGAAACTTAAATTAGATAAAACAGTGTGGAAATCACTGACTATACGCATGATCATATACCGTCTAACCGATAAATAAGTAATCACTGTTAGATGGAAGCATCCCCATACCTGTGTAATGTATCATCCAAGACGGTATTGGTTGAAAAGGGTCATTGACCTAAAGTGAATTGTTTTCTGTTTTCTATTTTTTGTTATATTGTACCAGCGTTAGTTTGACTTGTTGTGTAGCTGTTTAGTAATGCAAAGTTATGGTTATGGCAAGATCTTTTGTAGGTCATCAACTTTCCCTGAACCACCGAAAAAAATACGTAACTAAGTATTGGAAACCGTCTTTTCCGATATGACTGTAGCTTTGATAAATCATTCCTGAGAAGAAAATCCTACCTTACGGGATTTTTATGAAAACATGAAAGAGATGAATCAACACACAAAATCAACATCAGTGTTCTGAGTGTAAAACTAAATGTGTGGCCAGACCACGACTCGAACCCTAGACCTCATTTTATATTAACCGACGGAGATGCCTTGTCAACGGAAGTGTCCTGATCCAATTGTGCTATAGGTATTACCAAAACGAAATCAAAGGGAGCTTACTGTGTATACGAAAAACCAGAGTGCAGTGGGACAGGGCTCCTTAAACATGTCATCAACATCATCAAAGTAGAAGCTGAAAGCATGGCTGTCCCTCCCTCTTACTAGATACTGATTTATATCACATCACATCTCCAGCAAACACGCAGGTATACACAAATAGGGAGATATTAGCCAGGTGGCATATGACTAGTAGTTAGTGCCTGATAAGGCAGCTCTTGCGAATTTCTTACAACTGTATAGATTAATGTATATGCTTATTGTACTAATTGTATATATGTGTACTGTAAAGCTCTTTAGAGTGTGTAATGTTAGCTAGATAGGGCGCTATATCAAATATTGTATAATATTAATATCATTATTGGCTTTGTAATTTTGGTTCTAGAAATGTCGTAATGTCGTAGGATAATTTATTTAAAAATATGAATGTCCATGTTTATCACTGTTAACTCTTACAGTGTGGCTGCTTTAGAATTGATAGTTACTTTCAAATTGAAAAGAAAAATTGATAAAGGAGCTTGTTTAAACGCGATAAGTTTTTCGCTAAAACTTTAATGAACCTGCATTCAATATTATCATTCAAAACCGCATTGAAAACAATTCTTTTATATTATTTTGAAGTTTTTAAAAACGAGGTAACTAATGCTGTTACTTATTAAAAGCAAAAACAGCTGAGAAGGAGCTCATTTGTAACAAGAACAAAAGCCATTGTATCGTTTCAACGTTAGCTTTGTTAGCAGTTTTAATTTTGCAATAAATCATGATAGTAAGTAAACCAATATATAAGTATCATTCAACTACGATTGCTGACTTTCTATGAAGTTCATGAAATATCATTGACTATTATTCAATAATTAAATTGAAAATATATGCTATTTCTGTTATGTATGAAGTGTAACTAAGGTATGTGATATATGCTAGTTATGTTATGTATGAAGTGTAACTAAGGTATATGCTATATGCTAGTTATGTGATGTATGAAGTGTAACTAAGGTATATGATATATGCTACTTATGTTATGTATGAAGTGTAACTAAGGTATGTGATATATGCTAGTTATGTTATGTATGAAGTGTAACTAAGGTATATGATATATGCTAGTTATGTTATGTATGAAGAGTAACTAAGGTATAGGATAGATGCTAGTTATGTTATGTATGAAGTGTACCTAAGGTATATGATATATGATAGTTATGTTATGTATGAAGTGTAACCAAGGTATGTGATATATGCTAGTTATGTTATGCATGAAGTGTAACTAAGGTATGTGATATCTGCTAGTTATGTTATGGTGTATGTTATGTATGAAGTCTAACCAAGGTATGTGATGTATGCTAGTTATGTTATGGTGTATGTTATGTATGAAGAGTAACTAAGGTATGTGATATCTGCTAGTTATGTTATGTATAATGTGTTAGTAAGGTATATGATATAAGATAGTTATGTTATGTATGACGTGTAAGTAAGGTATAGGATATATGCTAGTGATGTTATGTATGAAGAGTAACTAAGGTATGTGATTTATGCTAGTTATGTTACGCATGAAGTGTAACTAAAGTATAGGATATATGCTAGGTATGTCATGTATGAAGTGTAACTAAGGTATATGATAGTTATGTTCTGTATGAAGTGTAACAAAGGTATAGGATATATGCTAGTTATGTTATGTATGAAGTGAAACTAAGGAATATGCTTGTTATGTTAAGTATGAAGTGTAAGTAAGGCATATGATATATGCTAGTTATGTTATGTATGAAGTGTAAGTAAGGTATAGGATATATGCTAGTTATGTTATGTATGAAGTGTAACTAAGACACATGATATATGCTAGTTATGTTATGTATAATGTGTTAGTAAGGTATATGATATATGCTAGTTATGTTATGTATGAAGTGTAACTAAGGAATATGATATGTGCTAGCTATGTTATTTATGAAGTGTAACTAAGGTATATGATAGATGCTAGTTATGTTATGTATGAAGTGTAACTAAGGAATATGATATGTGCTAGCTATGTTATTTATGAAGTGTAACTAAGGAATATGATATATGCTAGCTATGTTATTTATGAAGTGTAACTAAGGTATATGATATATGCTAGTTATGTTATGTATGAAGTGTAACTAAGGTATGTGATATATGATATTTATGTTATGTATGAAGTGTAACTAAGGTATATGATATATGCTATTTATGTCATGTATGAAGTGTAACTAAGGTATATGCTAGTTATGTTATGTATGAAGTGTAACTAAAGTATATAATATATGTTACTTATGTTCTGTATGAAGTTTAACTAAGGTATAGGATATATGCTAGTTATGCTATGTAGGAAGTGTAACTAAGATATATGATGTATGTTATTTATGTTATGTATGAAGTGTCACTAAGGTATATGATATGATAGTTATGTTATGTATGAAGTGTAACTAAGGTATGTGATATATGCTAGTTATGTTATGTATGAAGTGTAACTAAGGTATAGGATATATGCTAGTTATGTTATGTATGAAGTGTAACTTAGGGATAGGATATATGCTGGTTATGTTATTTATGAAGTGTAACTAAGGTATATGATAGATGCTAGTTATGTTATGTATGAAGTGTAACTAAGGTATGTGATATATGATAGTTATGTTATGTATGAAGTGTACCTAAGGTATAGGATATATGCTAGTTATGTTATTTATGAAGTGTAACTAAGGTAAAGGATATATGCTAGTTATGTTATGTATGAAGTGTAATTAAGGTATGTGATATATGATAGTTATGTTATGTATGAAGTGTAACTAAGGTATATGATATATGCTAGTTATGTTATGTATGAAGTGTAACTAAGGTATATGATATATGCTAGTTATGTTATGTATGAAGTGTAACTAAGGTATATGATATATGCTAGTTATGTTATGTATGAAGTGTAACTAAGGTATATGATATATGCTAGTTATGTTATGTATGAAGTGTAACTAAGGTATATGATATATGCTAGTTATGTTATGTATGAAGTGTAACTAAGGTATATGATATATGCTAGTTATGTTATGTATGAAGTGTAACTAAGGTATATGATATATGCTAGTTATGTTATGTATGAAGTGTAACTAAGGTATATGATATATGCTAGTTATGTTATGTATGAAGTGTAACTAAGGTATATGATATATGCTAGTTATGTTATGTATGAAGTGTAACTAAGGTATATGATATATGCTAGTTATGTTATGTATGAAGTGTAACTAAGGTATATGATATATGCTAGTTATGTTATGTATGAAGTGTAACTAAGGTATATGATATATGCTAGTTATGTTATGTATGAAGTGTAACTAAGGTATATGATATATGCTAGTTATGTTATGTATGAAGTGTAACTAAGGTATATGATATATGCTAGTTATGTTATGTATGAAGTGTAACTAAGGTATATGATATATGCTAGTTATGTTATGTATGAAGTGTAACTAAGGTATATGATATATGCTAGTTATGTTATGTATGAAGTGTAACTAAGGTATATGATATATGCTAGTTATGTTATGTATGAAGTGTAACTAAGGTATATGATATATGCTAGTTATGTTATGTATGAAGTGTAACTAAGGTATATGATATATGCTAGTTATGTTATGTATGAAGTGTAACTAAGGTATATGATATATGCTAGTTATGTTATGTATGAAGTGTAACTAAGGTATATGATATATGCTAGTTATGTTATGTATGAAGTGTAACTAAGGTATATGATATATGCTAGTTATGTTATGTATGAAGTGTAACTAAGGTATATGATATATGCTAGTTATGTTATGTATGAAGTGTAACTAAGGTATATGATATATGCTAGTTATGTTATGTATGAAGTGTAACTAAGGTATATGATATATGCTAGTTATGTTATGTATGAAGTGTAACTAAGGTATATGATATATGCTAGTTATGTTATGTATGAAGTGTAACTAAGGTATATGATATATGCTAGTTATGTTATGTATGAAGTGTAACTAAGGTATATGATATATGCTAGTTATGTTATGTATGAAGTGTAACTAAGGTATATGATATATGCTAGTTATGTTATGTATGAAGTGTAACTAAGGTATATGATATATGCTAGTTATGTTATGTATGAAGTGTAACTAAGGTATATGATATATGCTAGTTATGTTATGTATGAAGTGTAACTAAGGTATATGATATATGCTAGTTATGTTATGTATGAAGTGTAACTAAGGTATATGATATATGCTAGTTATGTTATGTATGAAGTGTAACTAAGGTATATGATATATGATAGTAATGTTATGTATGAAGTGTAACTAAGGAATATGATATATGATAGTTATGTAATGTATGAAGTGTAACTGAGGTATATGATATATGCTAGTTATGTTATGAATAGTGTAACTAAGGTATATGATATATGCTAGTTATGTTATGTATGAAGTGTAACTAATATGCTAGTTATGTTATGTATGAAGTATAACTAAGGTATATGATATATGCTAGCTATGATATGTATGAAGTGTAACTCAGGTATATGATATATGCTAGTTATGTTACGTATGAAGCGTAACTAACGTATAGGATATATGCTAGTCATGTTATATATGAAGTGTAACTAAGGTATATGATATATGCTAGCTATGTTATGTATGAAGTGTAACTAAGGTATATGATATATGCTAGTTATGTTATGTATGAAGTGTAACTAAGGTATATGATATATGCTAGTTATGTTATGTATGAAGTGTAACTAAGGTATATGATATATGCTAGTTATGTTATGTATGAAGTGTAACTAAGGTATATGATATATGCTAGTTATGTTATGTATGAAGTGTAACTAAGGTATATGATATATGCTAGTTATGTTATGTATGAAGTGTAACTAAGGTATATGATATATGCTAGTTATGTTATGTATGAAGTGTAACTAAGGTATATGATATATGCTAGTTATGTTATGTATGAAGTGTAACTAAGGTATATGATATATGCTAGTTATGTTATGTATGAAGTGTAACTAAGGTATATGATATATGCTAGTTATGTTATGTATGAAGTGTAACTAAGGTATATGATATATGCTAGTTATGTTATGTATGAAGTGTAACTAAGGTATATGATATATGCTAGTTATGTTATGTATGAAGTGTAACTAAGGTATATGATATATGCTAGTTATGTTATGTATGAAGTGTAACTAAGGTATATGATATATGCTAGTTATGTTATGTATGAAGTGTAACTAAGGTATATGATATATGCTAGTTATGTTATGTATGAAGTGTAACTAAGGTATATGATATATGCTAGTTATGTTATGTATGAAGTGTAACTAAGGTATATGATATATGCTAGTTATGTTATGTATGAAGTGTAACTAAGGTATATGATATATGCTAGTTATGTTATGTATGAAGTGTAACTAAGGTATATGATATATGCTAGTTATGTTATGTATGAAGTGTAACTAAGGTATATGATATATGCTAGTTATGTTATGTATGAAGTGTAACTAAGGTATATGATATATGCTAGTTATGTTATGTATGAAGTGTAACTAAGGTATATGATATATGCTAGTTATGTTATGTATGAAGTGTAACTAAGGTATATGATATATGCTAGTTATGTTATGTATGAAGTGTAACTAAGGTATATGATATATGCTAGTTATGTTATGTATGAAGTGTAACTAAGGTATATGATATATGCTAGTTATGTTATGTATGAAGTGTAACTAAGGTATATGATATATGCTAGTTATGTTATGTATGAAGTGTAACTAAGGTATATGATATATGCTAGTTATGTTATGTATGAAGTGTAACTAAGGTATATGATATATGCTAGTTATGTTATGTATGAAGTGTAACTAAGGTATATGATATATGCTAGTTATGTTATGTATGAAGTGTAACTAAGGTATATGATATATGCTAGTTATGTTATGTATGAAGTGTAACTAAGGTATATGATATATGCTAGTTATGTTATGTATGAAGTGTAACTAAGGTATATGATATATGCTAGTTATGTTATGTATGAAGTGTAACTAAGGTATATGATATATGCTAGTTATGTTATGTATGAAGTGTAACTAAGGTATATGATATATGCTAGTTATGTTATGTATGAAGTATAACTAAGGTATATGATATATGCTAGTTATGTTATGTATGAAGTGTAACTAAGGTATATGATATATGCTAGTTATGTTATGTATGAAGTATAACTAAGGTATATGATATATGCTAGTTATGTTATGTATGAAGTGTAACTAAGGTATATGATATATGCTAGTTATGTTATGTATGAAGTGTAACTAAGGTATATGATATATGCTAGTTATGTTATGTATGAAGTGTAACTAAGGTATATGATATATGCTAGTTATGTTATGTATGAAGTGTAACTAAGGTATATGATATATGCTAGTTATGTTATGTATGAAGTGTAACTAAGGTATATGATATATGCTAGTTATGTTATGTATGAAGTGTAACTAAGGTATATGATATATGCTAGTTATGTTATGTATGAAGTGTAACTAAGGTATATGATATATGCTAGTTATGTTATGTATGAAGTGTAACTAAGGTATATGATATATGCTAGTTATGTTATGTATGAAGTGTAACTAAGGTATATGATATATGCTAGTTATGTTATGTATGAAGTGTAACTAAGGTATATGATATATGCTAGTTATGTTATGTATGAAGTGTAACTAAGGTATATGATATATGCTAGTTATGTTATGTATGAAGTGTAACTAAGGTATATGATATATGCTAGTTATGTTATGTATGAAGTGTAACTAAGGTATATGATATATGCTAGTTATGTTATGTATGAAGTATAACTAAGGTATATGATATATGCTAGTTATGTTATGTATGAAGTGTAACTAAGGTATATGATATATGCTAGTTATGTTATGTATGAAGTGTAACTAAGGTATATGATATATGCTAGTTATGTTATGTATGAAGTGTAACTAAGGTATATGATATATGCTAGTTATGTTATGTATGAAGTGTAACTAAGGTATATGATATATGCTAGTTATGTTATGTATGAAGTGTAACTAAGGTATATGATATATGCTAGTTATGTTATGTATGAAGTGTAACTAAGGTATATGATATATGCTATTTATGTTATGTATGATGTAACTAAGGTATGTGATATATGCTAGTTATGTTATGCATGAAGTATAACTAAGGTATATGATATATATTAGTTATGTTATGTATGAAGTATAACAAAGGTATATGATATATATTAGTTATGTTATGTATGAAGTGTAACTAAGGTATAGGATATATGCTAGTTATGTTATGTATGAAGCGTAAATAAGGTATATTATATATATTAGTTATGTTATGTATGAAATGTAACTAAGGTATATGATATATGCTATTTATGTTATGTATGAAGTGTAACTAAGATATATGATATATGCTAGTTATGTTATGTATGAAGTGTAACTAAGGAATATGATATATGATAGTTATGTTATGTATGAAGTGTAACTAATGAATATGATATATGCTAGTTATGTTATGTATGAAGTGTAACTAAGGTATATGTTATATGCTAGTTATGTTATGTTTGAAGTGTAACTAAGATATATGATATATGCTAGTTATGTTATGTATGAAGTGTAACTAAGGTATATGATATATGATAGTTATTGTGACACTGCATACCTTGTGTATATTAACAGTAAACATAATCAATGTAATCCTTAATATCATAGGTTTAATAAATCTAAAACAAATGAGATAAAACAAGTAGATAGGTTTCAAAATAACATGTTTATTCTAATATTCCATCTCTTAATAAATAATGTACAACAAAAATGTTGTTTCTCAAAATATATTTTCGAATTTTGAAATGAATCATTAACGTCGGTCATGTTAAGCAAAAGTAGCGCCATTTGTTAGTGACAATTTATCGTCAATGTGACGTTTCACGATTGCATGTACCTATGTATGTACTGCACGACTGAGTTACTTATATAATTACGGTACATTAAGTCTGTACATGTCGAACAGGTTTTAACCATTGAATCACCGAGCATACATCTATGATATATATCGGTGTACATAAAAATCCTGTTCATTCTGAGACATATAAACTAGATAATGTATGCAAAGTTCATTTTATAATTTAAAAACTTTACAGTACGTCTGCTAAATGTATGTAATATATCTCTCTCGCAATAAATAAACACCAGTCTGAGGATAATTTCATTCCTATCAGACACATTAAATTGAGTTCCCATTCGATATTTGATATGTATATATTTCCCAATCTTGTAACAGAACTAGTATTTGTTACATAAAATGTTACATGTTCTCAAAGAAAATGAATATGAATAAAGTAATAAACAGTTAAATGAGATATATATTACTTTCTTAATATTGTGATTCTTATCACGCAACTTGTGGTTTACACATCTATGCTTAATCGTGTGATTTGCTTTTTATAGTCATGTAATTTATATGTGAAATCTTTTAACTTAATCACAATATTTTTTTAGAAAGGGAAAAAAAAATTTCAAATATAATCTTTTTTTTCGCTTGGTATTTTGACAAGAAAAAAGAGAGAAATGAAGCCATCCATCAATGGAAAATAACATGTGAAATTACTTTCATTTAAGTCTGACAAATTGAGATCAAAAACCTTTTACATATGTAGTACAATTTAAAATACTTTGACAAACGATACATTGAATGATAAAATGACCAGTTTTTGTAGTCCTTTGTCCTAAGAGGAAAAGGGAATTTTCTGGAGGAAAAAAGTACCGAAATATGTCAAACTGGTTTCATGATTAAAAATATCCTACTTTTTCGAATGCACACCGTCATTTGTCTGTAAATTTGTTATGTTAATAGGAGACGGCTTCATAAGTTGAAATAACTTGTGCCTGATCCTTTTGTGCCAATATTTGGACAATAAAATATGTTTAAAGTCAAAGTCACCGTTAAAAACATAACATCTTAAAATGTGTTCTGGGAAAATCGAAATTCCCGATACTTAATTTTATCGTAACTTTCTTAGTTACGATAAAACTATTACTATTTCCAATTCCTTTTTAAGGAGCCAAAAACAATTTTGATGACAAATAAATGTCTTAAATAAATTGCTTATCAACATTAAAAGGTCATAGAAATTAAGGACTACGATCAGTATTTAATGTTAAGCAAAACGGGTCTGCAAAGATTAAAAAAAGTAGAAATTCAAATTACAATGATAACGGGAAAATTGATTAAATTCTCCTGATTTCTCGAGGCAATGCGCAAAACAATTCTATTTGTTTCCCCAAATAGTTTTTAGATATCAGTGACATTATCTGAGAGAGGGTTAAAATAATTTAACAATTACATTTTAAACCAACATTTCTTAGCATCGTTTGTATTTATTTCACAATTATGCAACTCTTTCATACACTTTCAAATGTTGTCATACTCGTCAGGTAAACACTGGGTGCATATATAAAACATAACTGATAGCATATAGGTTTATCAATTACATTTTTTAATCAATATTTCATGGCATAATGTTTTCTCATTTTCACAACTTTACAATTATTTCATTCACTTCAAATGTTGTCATATTGGTCAGGTAAACATTAAGATGCATATATAACATAACTGACTGCATTAGTTATAATGGACATCACATCACCTCATTCCTTAAACAGACGTTGACATTTAACAAACGTTGACACTTAACAAACGTTGACATTTAACAAACGTTGACATTTGCAAGGTAACGTCAACAGAGACCGTCTAAACAAACGTTGACATTAGCATGGTAACGTCAACAGAGGTCTTCTAAACAAACGTTGACATTAGGATGGTGACGTCAACAGAGACCGTCAACACAAACGTTGACATTGGCATGGCAACGTCAACAGAGACCGTCAACACAAACGTTGACATTAGCATGGTAACGTCAACAGAGGTCGTCTAAACAAACGTTGACATAAGCATGGTAACGTCAACAGAGGCCGTCTAAACAAACGTTGACATTAGCATGGTAACGTCAACAGAGGTCGTCAACACAAATGTTGACATTGGCATGGTAACGTCAACAGAGACCGTCAACACAAACGTTGACATTAGCATGGTAACGTCAACAGAGACCGTCAACACAAACCTTGACATTAGCATGGTAGCGTCAACAGAGACCGCCAACACAAACGTTGACATTAGCATGGTAACGTCAACAGAGACCGTCAACACAAACTTTGACATTAGCATGGTAGCGTCAACAGAGACCGTCAACACAAACGTTGACATTAGCATGGTAACGTCAACAAAGGCAATCAAAAGGAAAAAATATCTTCTAAGGGAATGTTCTCACAAGACTACACAAGTACGATAAAAACGATTTCTGAAGTTTAATTACGACCAAACATCCAACAACAGTAACAAAAAGACAGACTTGACATTGCTTTGTATGTCACAAGTTTTTCTCAAAAACCGTTTTCGTTTATCGGAGAAGACACAATTGTTAATTAAAAATCGATGTAGTAAAGTACATTAGGACACATACATATCAAGAGTACATACGTTCCAGATCATCATTTACTGTTGAATGAGGCCATACAATACTACATGTATAAGACAACCCCAAGAATAGTTTGTACATCGTTCATGGCTTGGTAAGAGCTATACTAACCAGCCATTGAGAAGGCACTTCAACTTTACATATATACAGCTTACACTAGGACAATTTGTGGGCAAATTGTTAGCTTAAGTTATATATCAACATTAAATACAGGTAACTCATATTAAAGCATGCATAGTTTTGCTTATCATTCTCAAAATCATTATTTGCACTATGTTCCTCTTACGCACAAATACACACAGCATATAATAGACTTATAATTACCTTACATTAAAACAATGGCAAAGCACAAATACACACAGCATAGAATAGACGTACCTTACACTAAAACAATGTCAAAGCACAAATACACACAGCATACAATAGACGTACCTTACACTAAAACAATGACCAAGGCACAAACTCACTTCACTAACACACACACACGACGTTTCCTCACTCAACACACGACAAACAAAATCACCAAATGCATGTCCTTTGGATGTCTGGCCATTACACCTGGATAAGACGGCAACGTGATAGCCATACACTGGACACTTCTCATTACAGATTGGTACATTTGAGGCAGTTTGTATCCGACTGCTGGAATGTCACGTGATATGATATAAATACGGTATGAGCTGTGACTAGTGTCCGGGTACGTTGAGATGCTGGTGTCCGGAATCTACCCCGTATGGACGTAAGTGATATATATAAAACTCCAGTGCGTACATCTTCTGGGGAGGCACGTAGTGGAATGAGATCGCGTAATCACTGATACTCTCTGTTCCCTGTAACACAGCAGATAACACCGGTAAGATATCAGATATAATAATTACATGTCATTTATAAATATTTAAGGCTAGGGTCACGTTTGCCATGTCGCACGGTGCTACTTATACTCGACTATAGTTTATTCCTATGTTTTCCGAACCGTAAAGTCCAAAATATGTCACTTATGATTATATCTTAATACAAAATACTTCATTTTTTAAATGACCACATGAAGACAGAAGACATTCCGACTGTACTAACGCCACAAAATGTAAAAATTGGAAACTGTTTATCCGGCATGACTGTGGCATGCATCGCTCAATCACTTTTGAGAAAAAAACACGCCTTGCGGGAAGTGTATGATAGATAAAATGATGAAATACACAAAATATAACCAACAACAGTGTTTAGAGTGCAAAGCAAATCCCCGCGGGGCTAGACACGAATTGGAACCCCGAACTTCAGATTACTGGACCAATTGACAAGGTGGACGGAAGTGTCCTGAACCTATTGTTCTATAGTTCCAACAGAAGTTAGGGGGAGGTTACTGTATATGAAAATAATCGATTGTTCATACATATAATTAATCTCGTTCAAAGTACGATTTGACTGCATGCTTTTTTTGTAGATAACAACTCTTAAGACAATTTACCACCATGTTCAACCTCAGTAAAATAAGATAAAAAATATTAAGCTTAATGGGTATTTCTTTCACACTTTGGAAAATACCCTGAAAACCAAATAACGTCGGATAAGCAGTAACGTTTCGAAAAGTCGCATCTACCAAATTAATTTCCCCCTGAAATTGTGAATTGCAAACGTTTTTGACAATCGTATATTACATGTACAAACGCAATACTATCCAAATAGATTAATAAACATGAAAGAAATATTGTCCTTTGGGAAGTGCTATGTAGTATTTTAAATCTTTCCTGCTGGAACCAATTATCCTGTCATCAGCAAGTCGTATCCGATGATACCGCCCCATGATGTTTAAAGGGTGTTCTTGTTTAGTATTTATACATATAGACTGGTGTACCAGCACTTACCTTAACGCTTAATTGAAATAAAAAATCTTCATTAATAACATATCAGTTTAATTTTGGTCAGCCCCAATTCGCAGAAAACAATTTTCTACAATTCAATGTTAGCAAGAATATTGATTGAATCATGTTAAAGTACCGAGACACTATTTGTACTACGTGTATGTATAGCACAAACAGAATCCACCAATGAACCTGAGAGACATTCCATAGTGACGGTTCATATAATATAGTCATATAATTCATATTATATCACGTCAATTAAGATAATTTTCCAACTGTGATTGTATTTCTCTGTCCCCATATATAGCTACTTTATTATGTTCAAAAGACAAATCGGTCGGTCAACCACTTACCTTCTTAGCACCATTAGCGTCATATTTATAGTACCAATCTGGATATCCTCCGAATAAATGTGTTTCCGGGTCGAAGCAGTGGAATCTACTCCTCCCTAAAGCATCTGTAGAGTTAGCAGTTTTGACACCGAGATTCTCCATACACTTTCCTAACTCGGCATCCTCCGCGCCGCCATCTTGACGACACACTTTTGGGTCTTGACCCTTTTCAATCAGGCGTCGGAGCGCCTCTTTACTCAGGACATACCCCGCTCCTCCGCTATAGTACCCCTGTTTCACTATGGTCTTAAAATGGTGTCCAAAATAAACTGGGTCATCACGTGAGTATGACTGTAGGAAATAACGAAGGTTTTCTAAAATCATATAAGTGTCGTCGTCTGCTTTAACAAACCAGTCAGCGTCATTGAAATGCTTTTCGTAAACGTACTTAAAAGCTTTCATTGTTTTAGCCGTGAGATGTTCACGACCTTCTGATACGTCGAGCCCGACGGTAGGGAAGCTTGTGTTTGTTGTGGAGCTGATAAACACTAAAACGTTACATCGCTTGGCCCACGTGCGTTTCACGTGAATGGCCTTTTTATCCAAGTTCTGAGGGCTTGTCATCACCCAACATAATATTCGGATTTTCTTTTCTAGGTCCTTCGCCACTTTGTCGTTATCTGAAATGCGAAAACCCGATACTAAGTATGCAGAAAAAAATAATTTTAATATTTCACTTTAAATTCCATAATAGTGATAAAATCTGATACGATAGGTGCCTGTAAATATACCACTATGTTCTAGATTACATACAAGTGTGTCATATTTTGGAGAAATTCGCTGGTAACACACAAAATTTATTCTATCCCAAACCTTTGGCATACGTCCTTAAACATGTCATTTACACAGGCATACAGTTAATGATGGTCAGTTTGATGACAGAAAAAATGAGATTTGTAAAACGGATATGTGGAAGTGCTTTAACTGCACCACACATGATTGGGGCTTTATAATCTAAATACAACAGGTTCTGCTTGTAACATTTCTAAAGTACATCTTAATATATACCAACATTACGTAGGTACAATGTTATGTGACGTTATGTGTGTTTTGCGTTAAACTTCTTAAGCTGTAAGCAGGCAAATACATATATAATAACATTTCTCCAAAGGTTTCCACGAGATGACTATTGCTATCAATTGGATCTGGGAATTGGTTACATTTAGAATGTTTCCTCCATGATGGTTTAAATTATCATAGAGGGGCTGCCATTTTTAACAAATCTCACGTCCCTTAGATAGGATTAGCTCCGCTTTTTAATCAGATATGTGTTTACACATATTTCGATCGATCACACCAAAATACCTTTATGAAAGTGAGAATCGTCGAAGTTGACTTGTTTCACTTTGCCGATGTTTTTATCCATCTGCTCGTGAAATTTCTCCTCTTCCTGGTGTATTTTTTCATGCCCGTCTACGACGTTGGTAGGGGACGATTTGTTGGAGTCACTTCCGCCGGAAACAGTATACCGGAACTTGTCTATACCGCCAGTGTATTTTGCCATCAACATCGGCGTCTGCAGTGACGTCAGACTGGCTACTACGAAGGCAATGACCAATCCGATAGCCAGGCCGAAACAGAAGTTGACGCTGGCGGTCTGGGACGATCCGCATACTGCAATAGTTAAAATAACATAACTCAGATACACCCACAAGGACAAAAGTAACAAATAACATACCAAAACAAAAGGAAAGTTAATTTCTATGGTCACCTCAAAAGAACAAGAGACAAAACCAGATTTCCCCAGGTATGTCGGCGGTTTTCTTCCACATGTATTGCCTCCGCTATCATGGCAGCTTTGTTTGTTTGAGGTTTTAGGTCCTCACAACAGCCAAGCTCACATGAAAACAGGTGTCTATATGGAGACATCATCGACAGGGAAAGGTTGGTAAGAGAGAGTAAAGGCAGATCCCAAGTGTTGCAATGGGTAGCAGGTTAATTTTGTTTTTTCAATTTCAATTTTCCGAGTGGAAGAAACCAACGAAAACCAATGTAATGTAAATACACCCGTTAGTGTTAGTTGTCTGATGTAGGTATGCCATACTGTACATAGACAAAACTTGTTTTTAACACACACACACAAATCAGGACATATCGATACAGATAAAGAAACAAATTTGAGAAAATTTAAGTACAAATTTTACGAATCGCCGAGTTGTATTCCTATCGCCAGTAACCAGAACGGTACTACATTTGCCTAATAACGTATTCGTGTAAAAACTTACGTGAAAACATATCAGTGCCATTTCAATTCCAACATATTTGTTTAGACAGAATGCCTGCCGAAGGGATTTGACCTTAGGCTAGGCCTGAATAAACTCACATTTACAGTTAATCACAAATCAATCATACGTTTAAAATAATTCACTCGTGTTAGGTAAAATTGAAACTTTAGGTATATATAAGCTCTATAGGGTAACACTATGGACCATTAAACAGAATCCTTGACACAAATACTGTAACACTAATAAAATGTGTGAGATAACACAGGTCTCGGGTATAATGCGTTAGGTACGTGTATTATATCAGTGCACTCGTACACAAAACATGATGTGTGAGGTGACACAGGTATCGGGTATAATGCGTTAGGGACGTGTAGTATATCAGTGAACTCGTCAACAAACCATCATATGTGAGGTAACACAGGTCTCGGGTATAAAGCGTTAGGTACGTGTATTATATCAGTAAACTTGTACACAAAACATAATGTGTGAGGTAACACAGGTCTCGGGTATAGTGCGTTAGGTACGTGTAGTATATCATTGAACTCGTACACAAAACATGATGTGTGAGGTAACACAGGTCTCGGGTCTAATGCGTTAGGTACGTGTAGTATATAAGTGAACTCGTACACAAAACATGATGCGTGAGGTAACACAGGTCTCGGGTATAGTGCGTTAGGTACGTGTAGTATATCAGTGAGCTCGTACACAAAACATGATGTGTGAGGTAACACAGGTCACGGGTATAATGCGTTAGGTACGTGTAGTATATAAGTGAACTCGTACACAAAACATGATATGTGAGGTAACACAGGTCTCGGGTATAATGGGTTAGGTACGTGTATTATATCAGTGAACTCGTACAGAAAACATGATGTGTGAGGTTACACAGGTATCGGGCATAATGCGTTAGGTACGTGTATTATATCAGTGAATTCGTAGACAAAACATGATATGTGAGGTAACACAGCTCTCGGGTATAATGCGTTAGGTACGCGTAGTATATCAGTAAACTCGTACACAAAACATGATGTGTGAGGTAACACATGTACAGGTCTCGGGTATAATGCGTTAGGAACGTGTATTATATCAGTGAACTCGTACACAAAACATGATGTGTGAGGTTACACAGGTA
>NW_018408783.1:50884-51026 GCF_002113885.1 Mizuhopecten yessoensis | reverse complement strand
TCGTACACAAAACATAATGTGTGAGGTAACACAGGTCTCGGGTATTATGCGTTAGGTAGGTGTAGTATATCAGTGAACTCGTACACAAAACATAATGTGTGAGGTAACACAGGTCTCGGGTATAATGCGTTAGGTACGTGTA
>NW_018408783.1:45463-48826 GCF_002113885.1 Mizuhopecten yessoensis | reverse complement strand
TATAATGCGTTAGGTACGTGTAGTATATCAGTGAACTCGTACACAAAACATAATGTGTGAGGTAACACAGGTCTCGGGCATAATGCGTTAGGTACGTGTAGTATATCAGTGAACTCGTACACAAAACATGATGTGTGAGGTAAAACAAAACATTAACTATACTAATAACTACATAGATACACTTGTAGCTTATGTACACTATTGTATTTATGTCCATTTAGGTATCAATTAATAATATTTGATTTGTATTTTGACTACACTGTACATTTTTGTAACTCTTCAATTTGGAGGAAATAAAAAAATAATAATCCTATCGCTTAATGCATTGTTATCTTCTCGACATCGCCATTGTATATCAAAAACGGCATTAATGAGGTATTTTTTTTAATTTACTTTACTATGACCTCATAAACTTTAAGGAAGTCTTTTACCGAAGATTGCAATGAAACAAATGTAAGACATATTTTGCTATTCCACAGTGACACACACCGGATAATCTCGACTCACAGAATTAAGAGTTATCTCGCTTGCTTCGTACAGTAAACATGTACATAGCCTATGATATGATAAGCTCTGTAATGTTCAGGAGAACATATTTACATAAGACATAGTAGGTTCTACTATAATTGTAACTGACATGGTGAAAACCCGTTTTATTTTCGTTAGCTACCATTGGAGGTCGGGTGGCGCAGCGGAGAGCGCGCGCGCGCGCGCGTTCGCCTTTCACCAAGGCGGCCGGGTTTCGTTTCCCCGATCAGACGTGAAAATGTATGGGGTCACCTGCCTGAACATTTGGGTTCTTTCTCCTTGTACTCCGGTTTCCTCCCTCATTACCATTCATTGAGCTCTTCCACAAGAGCCAGGGATGTGTAGTGGACACATCCCTGACCAGAGCCAACCAGAATGATTAATATAAAGTTTGATTTTTAATGTATATAATTGTTATATACTGAAAATCAGAAACTCGTGGAGAATGTTCAAGAGAAACGAAAGTAACGCTCCAAATCTGAGTACGTGTCCGTGTTTTCAGTTACGGCGCAGTACATATTTATTTAGAACAGTAAATACATGGTGACGCTCGTTTGTATATCTTCCTGCGAGTTAAACGTGAACGGTGAAGTATTACTTGTACGCTTGATCAATTATTTCTTTTTTCTTTATCATAGGAGTTTACAAATAAAAAATAAACTTAAACAAATGCCAACATTTGGAAAAGACAGTCGAGAATTTGTGACAGAATATCAATAACCGTATGTAAAAGATAAAAGTAATCCAGCCTGACACGTTACTGTGGATTTCATTAATGTGATGTATACGCATGACAGTCGCACCTGTCACATGTAAGTCTATACCTGTACTGCATACCTGTGTAAATGAGTTTATGAGCCTCTGGGCATATCATTGTCGAGGCCATGGGTTCTTCCTTATCTCGTTATATATCTCCGTACAAGTATCGTAACCTTCCCGCAAGATATCGTTGTTTCACTATACACGATTTATCTGGTCGCTTATTTCGGCATCAGTGTTTCATGTCCTCGGGGACAGCTGTCTGCCGTAACAACTAGGACTGTCCGAAATTTGAGTTAAGCCTACTGAAACATCTAACACAGATTGGCGCCTATCGATTTCATGAAACAGCTAGGATTTTTCACTGACAGACTCAGTAACTGTTTATAGATAAATGTCTATTATGATTTACCAGGTAAGGAATCCCTGAACCGGACTGGACGTCTCTTCCAGGATGTTTGTATTGGGCTAAAGAGTGTGTGTTAATATATATAGGTCACCAACTCCCGTCAAGTCAGTCATTAACACGTCACCTATACTAATGAGTCTAAGTCAAACATGCGTTTAATTATGCTGGTGGTGGTATCAACACAATAAGGTCTACCGTCACTCCTTGTTACATGTACATAGCCTGCTCGTGCTGTAATCAAAGATTTAACGACGACAGCGGGGACAAACAAATACGTCAGTGATTGTGTATCAAGTTTTGCTAGTACACGCGTACGTTGGTCTATCCGGTTACGTTAGAATGCTAAGATAAAATAAAATGTACAACAAATATTAACGTATGATCATTATATCTCTCGGGCTAAACAAATGTATATCAGGCATCAGAACGAATACAGTAGCATGCTGCTAACATTTTATTTCCATTTATTATTAGACAATTTAGTAGTATATTTGTCTACGTATGCTTATAAACTACGTCTTTCTACATACTTGAGTTGGCCTTTACTTCAAAGATTTTAAAAACACTTCTAAACTTCTGCGTACAATTTTGAACCTTTTACCATTCAGTTTCCTTTGAGTGTGAGTTTGTGTACCTTATGATTGTCGTCAGGCCAGATAGGACTTTAAAAACTAGGATCACGATTCACAAATCTTAATCAAGTAACTTGCATCTGATATCAGTGGCAACACTACTGTATACATACTTGTAATACATCAGTCACTAGCCCGATTTCCTCTCGCCCTTACATCAGACTTAAAACATTTTGACAGACGATGTCTAAGTCTGGAGCAAGGGCCAGAGGAAACTCGGGCTAAATAGCTACATGTTTATAAATTGTACTGATAGTTCGAGTGTACTCTACAAGATCGCAGTCAGGCTGCTGAGCTCTGTGAAGCCTCGATCTACACATGCATTGGGTTTTCACGACTAGTTATGTACGTTATAAACTGGTATATAATCTTCGTTCGTCGTTACACCATTGCCATCGACATATATGTGTATGATATCATATATTAACAATATTCATTTTATCACCGTATCTGGAGCTTACACATATCGACATATTGAGGTATCGGATTTCTCAAGTTTAGTTAAATAGTCACCAAATAAGTAAAGTCTAGATCACGATGGTTGGTGACCATGACCCCCTGGTAATGCAACACCCCTACACACTACACAGGGTATATAGCCATGTATATAATCGTCAAACTTACCCATTGTGTCTGTCTATAGCAAAGTTCCCAGATTATCATGAACACAACATATTTCCCTGTAGAGACTCCACGTCAGCGCTCATGCCTGTTAAAATTTAGGCCACTTCCACAGTGTAGGGCTACAGACTACTGATAACGCCGGGCTCGTGTAAACACAACACGGAAACAATTTACTCCTCTTACACCAGGCTACAGTTTCGTTCCCCTTTGTGTTTGCTCGTTGGATCGAATGCGTATCTAAACCGCCATCTCATTCTCGGAGAACTCCCTAATCATTTATACGTTGTATATATAAAAAATATATACTGCATGTACCTGCAATTTTGCAGTATGTATAACTATATTGTTGTACGTGTCAGCTGTAGATCTACCTGTTCCAAGGGCGGATCTAGGCCCGGCGCGCCCCCCCCC
>NW_018408783.1:44484-45253 GCF_002113885.1 Mizuhopecten yessoensis | reverse complement strand
AGTTCTGATCACGATCAGTGTCTATGATGGTTCTGTGATATATTCACTTCTTATTACATAGACGACAACTAATTTGTGATATTTTCTGGATTCCTACATGCTAAATCTTTGACTTGAGGAAAAAACGGACAGGGGGTCATTATTTCCCGGTTCCCGCCCCCTAACTCATGGTTCCCGCCCCTAACTCCCGGTTCCCGCCCTAACTCCCGGAAACCTCCTTCCCTAGCCCCCGGTCTCCCGCCCCCTATCCGCCTCCCTCCTTGAACTCGATGGTCAGGTGGTTGCGCCCCTCCCTTTCCGCACCTCACCCACTCCATAATCAGGTGCGCACCCCTTCCCCACCATGATTGAGTGACTCACCCATCCGGTGCCTGTGGGTAACTCAGGATGGGGAAGGAGGGGCGCGTGACCCTTCCCCCGTAGCACCCCACCCCACCCCGTCACCCAACTGGCGCCGTACCTATGCAATATTTGCGCTCATGAGTGGGTTTGGGTGCATATGGACTTTGTATGGTTATATTATTGATTGTATCAAAAGTAGGGTGATCATATTAATAGTATATGCTGTACTCTTGTGTTACTGTATATATGTTATGTTGTATTTTGAACCGATGAACCGTAAGCCTCAAGTTAAGTTTAAAAGTACTTGAACTTGAAGACAACTGCTTTAATTTTGAGACTCTCCTTAATGTTGATTTGCATTTCTCAAACCTCTGTTAAAATTATGGTATTATCACACTTATTTTTGTACGAATTTCCACTTCAGTAT
>NW_018408783.1:5998-43789 GCF_002113885.1 Mizuhopecten yessoensis | reverse complement strand
CCCCCCCCCCCCCGTTCAAATAATCCTGTATCCGCCCCTGTGTTCCCTGGTTCACAGGTCGATCCACTGAGCAATTTCATGTATTTTTCTGTCTCGTTTCACACATGAATAATATAGTACAGAGGACAGGTTTTGAATCATGCACCACGTGACATACAAGATGCCTAGAGGGCCCGCCTCGCTCACCGGATGATAAAGAAACACTTGGAAAGTATTCTTATTACATAAAACCCCTCCAATGGTACAGAAGAAGAAAGTTTTAAAGATTAAATTTCCCTATTTGGCCCCGCAGCTCTCAGCACCGAGAGGGGCTTTACCCTTCGTTTAAACAAATTTTAGTCCTCTTGGCCTAAGCATGCTCCAGATAAAATTGGGATGAAATCCATGAGTCCCTATTGTAGAAGAATGATTAAGGGATTGTATCCCAATTTGGTCTGAGGCATCCTTGGGCCAAGTGGATTCAACTTTGTATAACTAGTAGGTATGGCCCTCCTGGGGGCAGAGTTGCGGGGCCCAATAGGGGAAACAGAGGTAAAACTTTTGAAATCTATCTTATATTTTGGTTTGTTTTAGGGTTTTACGTCCTATTACATGTAACAGCTATAGTAATTTAAGGACGTGCCAGGGTTTGATGATGGAGGAAAGCCGGAGTTCCCTGAGAAAAAAACACCGACCTATGGCCAGTACCTGGCGACTTCACCTCGTAGGTCTCGAACCCGCGACCCAGTGGTGGAGGGGTAGTGGTAGCAGAATGTCAGACGCCTTAATCACTTGGGCGCCTTGACCCCTTTGGCAATATAGAATGTATGCATATTAACAAGTAGCAAGTCAAAACAACATAGACCAATATCAAAAGGAATGGAGAGTGTTACTAATATTTTTTTTGGTTTTCTCTTACTTAAAGAAACGACAAGAGAATACCAAAGGGTTAACAAAACCATAACTCGAAATCCAAATCGATGAATTATTGTTTTAACACTTCGATATTCTCTAATCATTTCTTTCAGTATGAGAAAATCAGAATAAGGGTAAAACATGAACAAAGGAAAGATTAACACGGATACCACTGAAAAAGTACAGGGATAATAAGACCAGGCGGTCCGGTAGGGTAAGCGTCTTCTGCTTCATCGACGACACCCGCAAGATTAGTTAAATCTAGGTCACATCTAATAATGTCACGTCAACACATCGGAAACTCTGGTAGTACAATTGTAACAACAAAACCACAAATATAACTATGAAATAACAAACAAAATCGACCTTCATATCACACAAAGACCATAAAACCTGTCCATAGTCTTCATAATCTACCTTTTACTTTCTAGCGCCTTGTTTGGCACATCTCACTTTTGGCTTTAATATTGAGCGTTCGCCCAGGTGAGGAAGGCAATGGGTTTTGTCCCCAGGCCGGGACATACCAAAGTCCTTTAAAGTGGTAGTTGTTATTCCCTGCTTAACGTTCAGCATTCAGGGGAATGGCAACAACTGGTTCACCCGTTGTCAGTATAATATTACCGGGCGGAATGCTGTGCTGGGAGACTTCGGCATGACATTTCAGTGATAGCACTGTAGATCCGCGCAATCACAAGGAGGCAAGAGAACCAAAATACCCTGTCTCCTGCATACACACACGCAAGCAAACATACACTACACACATGGAGGCACGTCATGTAATGGCCTTAGCTGTTAATAGGACGTTAAACAAAATTAAACCAAACCAAACCAAACGTCATAATCCTGCACCTTTGAATCCCTGTGTTGTAAGTTTGTCCGTCAGCAGTCGACATCTATCAAGGCAGTCATGATATGTGGACCAGACTCCTGGATACCGAATCAACTGAACAATGAAAACGCCGTAGCTAGGGGAAGCTTAATAAAATACAAATTTCGCCATATTTATGATTCCTTTATGAACCACGTCTTCAGTTGGCCATTCCTTTTGTTAGGACGTTACACCTCTAATAAACGAAACTAAATCAAACCATTGATATTAGCATTGCTCGAGTGCAGCAGGTGTTCTGTTTAAACATAGTGAGAAATATAGAAATGTGTACAAAACGTTTCTATTCTGGAAAGTATTACTCATTTTTATTGTATTTATTTCAATTAAACCACAAATGCAGTGGATAAATTAAAACATCATATAAACAGTATATACGCAGTTTAAAACAGCGACGTGACACTAGCTACTGTAGTATATATACCACATCAGTCTTAACGCTGTCACCACAGGCTGCTACATTTTTGTACGACCGACGACACGGTGTAATATAATAGGGCGCCTTACATAGAAATCACGGAAAACCTGTTACTTCACCTCACGACCTCTGTTAGATAAAACCCTGTACGTACTGTGAATCGACTTGATTTTCTGCGTCATAAACTTTAAAAAATTGATTTTTTTTTAATTTTCAAGTTGTGTCCGGTAAGTAGATGTTCAGTCATACCTATAAAGGATTGGCGTGAACATTGAGAAAAGGCAGCACAGCGTCCGTTAACTGGTGTTAAACGTAGACAGATAAATAAAGCCCTGAAAATAGACAAAATGTGTCCAGGCAGCTAACCAGCACTGAATTCGATTCTTCATAATATTCAGTGACCATAAAACTCATTTTAAAGTCACTGGGGTGTCGTTTGGTACTAGCGGGGAATAACCTTGAACAATAAAGGAAAGTATATATAATCGAACAAGTTAAATCAACATTCGCCTGAGTTTCTAACGGGTTTTACTTTATTTGAAATAATCAATTTGATCTGCTGAATGGATTATGTTTACAATGTAAACATAGATCAGTGTCCTGGTCTTTTAAGTCCGGGGAAGGTTCTTCCACGAAATGAAAGGTTGTCATACTTACTCGTATAGTTATCATGTTTCATAACTTTATTGTAGAGTTTCCGTTTCGTATTTGTGTTAAGCGTTAAAAGGATCCAGACACCGAACGTTAACGTATACACTGTATTGACTTCATTCAGAAAGCAAACACTTGTATGCATTTTATGACTACAAATTTAACGTGTTCTAATTCACGTTTTACATGTCCGTGTATATTAACTGATTAATGAAACCACCATGCTGTCTAAGGTAACTCACGTTCATTATTGTTAACACAAATTAAAGTGATATACATGTACACAATAGATAAGATTTACTCGATGACCGTTCGGGAAACAATCGCACCCAGGCTGTGCCTTTGCCATATGCCTGATGTTAACAGAGGACGGGGCGACAAAAAATGTTTTCGCGGAACATTGTCATGGAATTATAGTATAACAACTCAGATATGAAAATATACGCAACCATTTTTTATATTTATTACAAAGCTTTGACGCCATGCTTTTAACGACAACATGTATGTACATATATCGCACTTGCCCAATATCTTAAACGCGGGAAACAGCTAAAATAACGACCGCATTCATTACACTGTACAACATATGCACATATAACGCATTGTTCTCTTCCGAACTAATCCGTGGTGACGCAGTTCGTGTTACACAGTTATACAGCCGTCACACCGGACTGGCGTCCCTACGGCGACCCAGGACGTGGAAGGGACGCCATGGACGCCGTAGGGTCGTGGTGAGAACGCATCAAGACGCCGTGGGGACCCCAAGGACGCCGAAGGTCGCAGAGCGACGGCGTTTACTTTGGACATGTTCAAAGTAAACGCCGAGGTTCGGCGTCCTGAGCGCGTCCTGGCTCAGGACGCCGTGGGATCGCCCTGAGGTCGCCATGGTCGCCGTAGCATCGCAGTAGGAACCCGAACAACGCCAAAGGAACGTAGTACAGACGTGGTAGAGTCGCCATGTAAACGCGGAGAAAAGGATCGGGGGAACCAATGGCGACCTTACTGCGTCCTTACCACGTCTATGGGGTTCTTACCACGACCCCATCACGTCTATGGCGTCCTTACCGCGATGTCAGGGCGGATATTTCGNACTCCAAGGACGCAGTAAGAACGCGGTAAGGTCGTGTTGGGAACGCCGTGTACATACACAGATCGCAGAGCACAGAACTCCGGTGTGACGGCTGACTCGAAATCTGGATTTATTTTAGAAAAATCATTGGCGTTCTCAATGCGACCATCGGCGTTCTCCAAAATATGACAGTTTAGGACGCGGTAAGGACGCCAGTCCGGTGTGACGGCAGTATAACATGTAGTGAAGTCAATAGTCTCGCGGTGTTATATTTCACTCTTTTTATTCAGACTGCGATTATAACACATAAATCCCCCGCGAATCATAAGCGCTTTACATAAACAGACTGGTTTAGTCTTGAATAGAACAGCTGTGTTGTTAATATCCAGAAAACTTCACCAGGAAGTTTTTGCAACACCATATAAACGTAGGACATTTAGTTATGCTTGATTTAAAAAGGTTAGATCTTCCCTTTAAGGAATCTGTTCATTTGATGGTCAATTGATGTCAACACTGAAGATACCTTTTAATTAGAACTGTTAATACAACTCTAACTGAAAGGTTTAACTAGGTCGTTTTAATAAGCGACCAAATTAAATCTTACAGTTCAGAGCTCTATTAAATCGACCAAATTAAACCTTACGACTCAAAGCTCTATTAAATCGACCAAATTAAACCTTACGATTCAGAGCTCTATTAAATCAACCAAATTAAACCTTACAGTTCAGACCTCTATTAAAACGACCAAATTAAACCTTACAGTTCAATGCTCTATTAAATCAACCAAATTAAACCTTACAGTTCAGAGCTCTATTAAATCAACCAAATTAAACCTTACAGTTCAGAGCTCTATTACAACAACAAAATTAAACCTTACAGTTCAGAGCTCTATTAAAGCGACCAAATTAAACCTTACGGTTCAGATCTCTAATAAAACGACCAAATTAAACCTTACAGTTCAGAGCTCTTTTAAAACGACCAAATTAAACCTTACGGTTCAGAGCTTTATTTAATCAACCAAATTAAACCTTACCGTTCAGAGCTCTATTAAAACGACCAAATTAAACCTTACAGTTCAGAGCTCTATTTAATCAACCAAATTAAACCTTCCCGTTCAGAGCTCTATTAAAACGACCAAATTAAACCTTCCGGTTCAGAGCTCTATTAAATCGACGAATTAAACCTTACAGTTCAGAGCTCTATTTAATCAACCAAATTAAACCTTACCGTTCAGAGCTCTATTAAAACGACCAAATTAAACCTTACAGTTCAATGCTCTATTAAATCAACCAAATTAAACCTTACGGTTCAGATCTCTATTAAAACGACCAAATTAAACCTTACAGTTCAATGCTCTATTAAATCAACCAAATTAAACCTTACGGTTCAGAGCTCTATTAAAACGACCAAATTAAACCTTACAGTTCAGAGCTCTATTAAAACAACAAAATTAAACCTTACAGTTCAGAGCTCTATTAAATCGACCAAATTAAACCTTACGGTTCAGAGCTTTATCAAATCAACCAAATTAAACCTTACGGTTCAGAGCTCTATTAAATCAACCAAATTAAACCTTACGGTTCAGAGCTCTATTAAATCAACCAAATTAAACCTTACAGTTCAGAGCTCTATTAAATCGACCAAAGTAAAACTTACGGTTCAGAGCTCTATTAAATCGACCAAATTAAACCTTACAGTTCAGAGCTCTATTTAATCGACCAAAGTAAAACCTACGGTTCAGAGCTCTATTAAAACGACCAAATTAAACCTTACGACTCAAAGCTCTATTAAATCGACCAAATTAAACCTTACAGTTCAGATCTCTGTTAAATCAACCAAATTAAACCTTACGGTTCAGATCTCTATTAAATCGACCAAATTAAACCTTACGGTTCAGAGCTCTATTTAATCGACCAAATTAAACCTTACGGTTCAAAGCTCTATTAAATCAACCAAATTAAACCTTACAGTTCAGAGCTCTATTAAATCGACCAAATTAAACCTTACAGTTCAGAGCTCTATTAAAACGACCAAATTAAACCTTACAGTTCAGAGCTCTATTAAATCGACCAAATCAATCCTTTCCAATGCCCTACATCTTCGTTACCTTTGGGACCCAAATATAACAGACGACAAATAAATAAACCTTTTTTTTTTATGTCTCCTATATGTTTATCTAGTCATGAAGGTCCAGCAAGGTGACTGGGACCCGTTTCGACGTGATAGGAACGGAAATTGATTCCCACAACAAGAAAGAATGTCACTTAGAATAATTGCATTGATTGTAAAGGTCGAAGCATACGGCTCCCGATGCGACATACACTCGCGGTTATAATATAGTGTATCATCGTTATGTTTCATTGTCTGTTGTTTAGAATATACATAAAGAACGTTATAAAGGTAATCGGTGGACAAGACAATAGGTCAGTATTCCGATTTTTCGAAAACGCGGGAGGATAGGGAGCGTACGAGAAGGCTCGTAAAGATGAAAAGATACTACATATTAAGATTGAAATTGAACTGCTACACGTAACAACAGCTGTTGTGACGTCACTTCTGAATCCATTACGACGAAAGTCTAGGCACGATCCAAACAAATGTTGCGTCTCCTCATAAATGAAAAAAACACCAATATTTCCCTCTTTCTGCTTTACTGATGGCAATTATTGAAAAATAAACAAATATAAGGATGTTTTCTTAAAGTCAAATGGCCAAATGCAACAAAGATAAAAGACCCACCTCTTCATGTGTGCGTTTTAGGCTCTTTGCACAGACGTCACAACCCTATTTATATTGATGTATATGTTTATTGGGATAAAGATTTACTTACCTTCTTACTTAGTGGTATAATGAAGATTTGTATGCCCTTTTTGTTTATCAATTATAACTAATATTAGTATCCATATGTCGTAAAGCGCTTTCGAGTAATTAAAAAATATATTTAAATGTATAAATATATAAATGTTGTTTTTATATTGAAAAGGTTGAGATGTGTGTTACACTTACTGTTATTTGCAAAGTGGTCGATAGAGTTTTTATAAAAGTATTACTGTAGTTTTTGTATTTCGTATTCAAAATTTCGTTAAAAGCTGTTAAAGGAACAAATGGTTTTAGAAAATATAGTTAATTATATAAATTCATATTTACTATAAACGCATGGCAGATACATAGCACAATGTTACAAAAACAGATATTATACAAAAACCATAATTACTTTCACATTAGTGTAATAAACGTGGTCCATACATTTGTTTGTACATGTTCAGTTTGTTGACTATCAAAACAATAGGTGTGTGATAAAAGTATCACAACTCTGTCGTATCAGTTCTATCTATATCAAACAGCTGAACATTGGAGTTGCCTTTAGCTGTGGGATTTCCCATTTATTTAGCATTACTTATATTTTTCCTCACCACTGATATTCTCCATTGATTAACACTGTATGAGATTTGTTCTGACCTTGCGATGTTTCATACTTTTTCGCATAATAATATAACTCTTGTGGCAATCTAGTCTAGTGATCTATTAACATATTATATATCATTAACACTACATGTATATAGACAACATATTCAACAGTTGATGATCCTATATGAATATATTTCTGTCATGTATAACATACAATATCCTACCATAATGAGATCTAATAAATATCGGATATTTATTTAATTCCTATATGAAACTTAAATACAGTATAAATACGTCCATAGGTAAAACTTATTTGTGACGCCAATGAATCTGGATTTTCGAGCTGGGTTTCTACAAGTATCTAAGTAAAATATTCTAATAAAAAATATCAGATTTCCATTTATCAATAACAATAAAAATATAAAAAAGATGTAGAACATAAATCAATATGCTTTTTTCCTCACTTGATAGTTACGATAGATGAAAATCCTGATACACAATGATGGGTCAAACGTAACGTCTTTTTCGATTATTCCCTTTCCAATACACGTAATAGGAGGGATAAAACTAAGAGTGTTCAGCTCTATCTGTCCTGGTGTAAGTAATATGGCACAGATATACTGTCTGCTTAGGTTTTTATATTACGGCTGCTCGTGGTTATGACAGAACTTCAACAAAATGCCGAGGCAGTTTGAGTTATCTCCCTTCTACTGCATATCCCATTTATTTAGTTACATCAGATGTGAAGATATTAAACTCCGATGAGGCATACTTGTCAGAAAACGTGCATACAAAATCGCAATTAGAACTCAACTCAATAAAACTACAGCAGAAAAAACACACAAGAATACACGCCGACTTTCCGAATGGTGGACCTGATCGATTTTGCATGCAAGATATATTGAATACAAAATAAACACAACAGCTAAGGATAAATCTGGTACAGTTCAAAATCATTGCAAACACAAAACGGCCTTATAAATATTTCTCCGATCATTCAGGAACTAATCAACCGAAACATGTCTCGAATTTATAGTACAGTCGCAAAATATCGTTTTGGTTATATTTCTTACAACTTTTCATTGGTCATAACAGATATTTGTAAGAAATGGTAGGGTGATATGTTTAATTAGGGTAATGGAAATGAGGTTGACTAAACACTTTTATAATATTCAGGTTCGTGTATCAGCCTAGCGATTGGTCAGTTTTTTTACCTGACATCATTCAAACAGCTATCGTCATGCCTTTAATTTTGCTATGACATATTCAAGGGGTGCAGAGAGCGGAAGTGAGCGTAACCCCTGGATATCAAGGATGACATAACAGCAGCATTGATGGATATATCAATAGTCAATGTTCTCAGAAATAACGGTGATTTAAACAAATATATACTGAGACGTAAATGCTGAGTATATTTCTTTGTTTACTAACTATTTGTTTACTATTCCTATGTTGTGAATCATGCAGTAAAGGCTAGCATATTTTATTTTACGAATATACAAAACGACAATATTATGTAGAATTCTATGAACGCCAAAACAGACTTTGAATCAAATAGCTTGAATGATTACAATTTTTGTATTTACGTTATTCGCGCCTCTCGATATATGTGAATAGCGGTAGGGAAATAATTATTTGAATCCCCTTAAGTCGATATCAGATTAAGGGCCATCTAACACCTGTATCCAGATTTACACTGGTGGGCAGAAAAAATCTGGATTTGTGTGTTTGAAAAAAATCGACCACTTAGCACAATGTGTGTTAGAGTCACAGATGGGAGCAGGTATTGATTTATAAAAATGCTTATTTTATTGTGATGATGAGTAGTCGCGAAGTATTTGAGTAATACGAGCATTGATTTGTAATCATGTTTCAAAGTAAATATTATTTAAAAGTACCCTGTTTACACTGCTAGGTTAGTAATTGTAGTACATGTAATAATAATAATAATAATAATATACAGCATTTATATAGCGCCCTATATAATTTGTAAAATTACTCTAAGGCGCTTTACAACATATGGATAATAGTAATGGTTATAATTGTGAAAACAAACAACAAAGGCTTGCAATCACTTTCATACATTTAACAAGCAATGTGCACATAATTGAACAAATAAAAGGGTGGTATTTACATGACGTCTTTGCAAAGATTCTAAAATGCAGACGTGAAGAGGTGAGTTTTTATGTCCCTCTTGAACTTGGCCAGGGTATTCGACTTCCTAATAGCAGATGGTAAGCTATTCCACAACGTAGCCGAAACCCTCCCAAAGCATCTGTTTCCGTAGGTCACAGTACGAGATTTTGGGACACACAACAAAGATTCTGACTCCGACCGCAGTGATCTTGACGGCTGATACAGGGTAACAAGTTCCTGTAGGTACTGAGGAGCTGTTCCATTCAGTGCCTTGTATGTGTATACCAGAATTTTGTACTGCGACCTGTATCGTACAGGTACCACGTGTTAAACAACTGCCACTTCATTGTTATATTATATATAGGCCGGTATCCATTACATACCACGTGATTCATTGTTATATTATATATAGGCCGGTATCCGTTACATACCACGTGATTCATTGTTATATTATATAAAGGCCGGTCTCCATTACAGACCACGTGATTCATTGTTATATTATATATGGGCCGGTATCCGTTACATACCACGTGATTCATTGTTATATTATATATAGGCCGGTATCCATTACATACCACGTGATTCATTGATACATTATATATAGGCCGGTATCCATTACATACCACGAGATTCATTGTTATATTATATATAGGCCGGTATTCATTACATTCCACGTGTTTCATTGTTATATTATATATAGGCCGGTATTCATTTCATTCCACGTGATTCATTGTTATATTATATATAGGCAAGTATCCATTACATACCACGAGATTCATTGTTATATTATATATAGGCCAGTATCCATTTCATACCACGTGATTCATTGTTATATTATATATAGTCCGGTATCCATTACATACCACGAGATTCATTGTTATATTATATATAGGCCGGTATCCAATACATGCCACGTGATTCATTGTTATATTATATATAGGCCGGTATCCGTTACATGCCACGTGATTCATTGTTATATTATATATAGGCCAGTATCCGTTACATGCCACGTGATTCATAGTTATATTATATATAGGCCGGTATCCGTTACATGCCACGTGATTCATTGTTATATTATATATCGGCCGGGATCCGTTACATACCACGGGATTCATTGTTATATTATATATAGGCCGGTATCCAATACATGCCACGTGATTCATTGTTATATTATATATAGGCCGGCATCCATTACATACCACGTGGTTCATTGTTATATTATATATAGGCCGGAATCCATTACATACCACGTGATTCATTGTTATATTAAATATAGGCCAGTATCCGTTACATGCCACGTGATTCATTGTTATATTATATATAGGCCAGTATCCATTACATACCACGTGATTCATTGATACATTACATATAGGCCGGTATCCATTACATACCACGTGATTCATTGTTATACTATATATAGGCCAGTATCCGTTACATGCCACGTGATTCATAGTTATATTATATATAGGCCGGTATCCGTTACATACCACGGGATTCATTGTTATATTATATATAGGCCAGTATCCGTTACATGCCACGTGATTCATAGTTATATTATATATAGGCCGGTATCCGTTACATACCCCGTGATTCATTGTTATATTATATATAGGCCGGTATTCATTTCATTCCACGTGATTCATTGTTATATTATATATAGGCCAGTATCCATTACATACCACGTGATTCATTGATACATTATATATAGGCCGGTATCCATTACATACCACGTGATTCATTGTTATATTATATATAGGCCAGTATCCGTTACATGCCACGTGATTCATTGTTATATTATATATAGGCCGGTATCCGTTACATACCACGTGATTCATTGTTATACTATATATAGGCCGGTATCCATTACATGCCACGTGATTCATTGATAAATTATATATAGGTCGGTATCCATTACATACCACGTGATTCATTCTCCTTGTGACCACTTGTTTCACTGGAAATAAATTGTCGATATTGTCGTTATAAATCCTTGAGACACGTTATAGCGAGCGCAGCGAGCTCTTTTTGTATCGTATGCGTGGTATATATACATAGTTCAAGCAAAAGTCTATATATAGTTACACAAAATTTAAATACATTGTATGAGGGTTCTTATTATGGGAATTAAAGGGTTTTCCCCTGTCAACTACAAGTAAATGTAGAGATTCAACTGGGGAGAATCTTGATTACTTTTTAAGAATAACCTTATGTACAGATTTGAATTGCATTTTATGTACCAGTATATGTGTGCAATCTTATAATGCAAGTATTGATTTTTGACAATTATACTGCAGAATCATAATTAATATTAATGGAAAATTAAGGATCTTCTTATTTTACTGGTATTAATATATCTTAGAATAAAAAACTCGGAATCATTTTTTGCACATTGCAAATTGTATAAACTTGGTTAATACCGGTGTAAAGGGAGAGGAAAAATCCCCGGCCAGACCGGGGTTCAAACCGGGACCTTCCGAACTCTAGTTGGACACTCTACCAATTGAGCTATCTGTTCGCCGACAATCTATCCAGTCCAGTTCCGCTACATGGATATATCAATTTCCAATTTGATAAGAAAAGCAGAGGAGAATGTAAATATAAGTGCATGGCAAAAACATGTAAAAAATAAAGACAAAAATGGGAATAAGACTTGAAAGAAAAGGTCAGTTGTGCTAAAGATATTTCTATAGTGTAGTGGTCATCACACTAGCCACTCTGTGGTGGGAGACCCAGGTTCAAATCCTGGTGGAAATAATAGCACAACTTGAAATTATGTAAACAACTAATTATATAGAACTCCTCCATACATTTCTCATTACTTGGTACATTTTATATTTCATATGTATCCTTCTTAATTTGTTCTTTACTGTTCTTATTCATATTCATTTTGTCTACAGACAGATAGATGCATAGACAGACAAACTAACCACATTTAAATAGTAAAATTTGGGGGAGGGGTTATATTATAACCCCTCCCCCAAATTATACATTTTGGGCCTTGTAGGGAAACACAACTCACAAGGACCAAGCTCGAGTAAAACATTTATGAAGGAAAAACAAAGTATCATTCAACATTCTTCCCTAATGCAAGAGTACTAAATAACTTAATATATACTAGTATAGAACAATAACACAACAGTGAAGACAAATCTTGCTACCACACCATTGTTGTCTATTTCATCAACTTGTAACTCAAACCCAGATGCGGTATCTCTAGCTAACTTTTCTAGAAAAGACTCCACGTTGAAGAAATATGCCTGAAGAATCACTAGACTATCTAGATTACCCCCCCCCCCCCCCCCCCCCACACACACACACACACAAACACACTCACACACACACTCACCCAAGTATAGCCTCTTCCATTTGCACATTTTTTATCACTTTAGGACTGACTAAATATTCCCCATTTAAGAACCCAGCAAAAGCTACATTGACCATCTTGGTCTTTGGGGAATAGGTCATGGGGTTATTCACATAGGTGATTTGTATCATTTGCCACAACGCCACAAAATTAAAAGTATGAACAAAATTATGTTTATAGAACAGAAGTTATAGCCAAATTTATTTATCCAACTTGTGATTTCAAAGCTTTGAAACCTTAAAAGTAATTGCATTATTATATAAAGTCAAACACCGAGAGAAATTCATGTTTGTTTGGTATTTTATCTGAAAAATAAGCTGGTGTCAAGTGTGTAAACACGGCCATAGCCTTTTCTATTTTAGTATTAGTCCTTGCATTGACATTAGGATAAAAAAAAAAACTAAAAAAAAACTATAGCATATCTGTATCACAATCTAGAACCATGTGAAATTTCAGTTGGAACTTCTGATTCCTGAGATAATCTTTAAGTGATAACAGACGGACAGAGGACAGATAGACAGATGGACATCATTACTAATTGCATACGCAGATGCCGAATTAATTCCGAAGAACTTTTTTAGATAAACATAATTTGGCCTTATGATTAACATTTGACCAGATTACCTTTACCTTTGGTAAGTTGACTTCTTGTTGGTTATGACCAACTTTGCTTCATTATGTCATAACAAAATGTTTTCCAAAATCTGGCCTTTTGAGGGTCATATAATGTGTTTTTGACAGTATAGCCCCACTTTTCAATTTTTAGTAACAGCGACCTCAACTTTGACCTGATAAAATTGTGAAATTCTTAGTCCTTTGCACATCTATATGTATCGCACTGTATCACTATGTAAAGTTTTAGAAATTTCGGCCTTTTTTTGGAGTCCCGAAATAATCTCCGGAAACAAAAGTGCTGAAAGACAGACAGACACTGTGATTATACTATAGGGCACTAATGAAAGAAGGTTTGTAGAATTTCATATTGCCAAGTGTTTGTCAAAAGTATAAAAAAAAAACACCACACCAACACCTTCTGTTTATGCAAACTTGAGTCCCCTTTGTCCAAAGATGCTCTAGAACAAATTTAGTTAATATCCTTTTGTACAAAATTATTTTTTTTCCCCTTTATTTCCCCTATTGGGCCCCACCCCTCTGCCAATATATATACTGGCCATATGAGCTAAAATTGCTTGACAGCATATACATAAATATTATAACCACATGAATTTTTTCAAACTATGAGAATGAAATGTTAACAAATCATTTGCAAAAGATACAATTGTTTAATTGTCACTCAATGCTGAACCAGAATTACGTGGAGCAACATGTTGAGATATAATTAAACTTTAGATACAATCAAATCTTCACACCTGCCTAAGTTTGCAGAAAGTTGCAGAATTCATCATAATAATAAATAAATTGTCATGTTTAAATGTATTTGAAATATCGCCAACACCAGTCACAGAAAAAAAGGGTCTTTAAAAGCTTTATCTGGAAGTTTGCAATAATAAAATATTGTATATTACAAATTTGTGTCTTGTTGTGACAGGTAAAATTAATATATTTTAGAGAGGAATTAATAACAATGTTTAAACATTTTAAAATAAATTTTAACTATCATTGTACAATACCAGAAAGCTAATAATATAATATGTCAGATCTATATCTAAAATTGCAAATTAAAAAAAAATGTGTCTTGTTGGTATAGGTAAAATCACTGAATTAATGCTATGTTATTATATAATTAAAGCTATGCATGGTTAAATGATGTTATTTTAGATAGTAATATACATAAGTAACAATGTACATGTATATATTTTCAAATGAACTTTAGCTGTCATTTTACAATATCAGAAAGCTAATAATATTACGTGTTAGATCTATATCCAATTGTAAATTAGAAAAGACGTCTTATTGGTACAGGTAAAATCACAGAATTAATTAAAGTCCAGGGTTCATCAATGCTAATTTAGATAGGAATAAATTACAATGTATGAATATTTTCAAATGGACTTTAACTGTCATTTTACAATAACAGAAAGCTAATAATATTACATGTTAGAAATTGGACAAAATGTACCCAAAGTGTTTAAATACCTATTATACATAATCTATAAAATCTACCCGTTTCCAAAGGGTCAACAGATGACCCTTGGGTAACATGGGGGGAACCCAGGAATTCATTTTGGGTGTTGCCCAAAATTTTAAACTCAGAAAAAAAAGAAAAATTTTTGCACTTATCTAGAACTAATAAATTAGAATTTTCATGTCAGTTGTACATGTAGGCTACATTCTGGCACCAAAAAATATATAGAATTTCATTATTTCTGAGATTGTGACAATTATTATTTGTTTTTATGAATATGTAATACTAAACCATTTCAAGCACTGCCGAAACCAAGAGCTTATCAGACATTATATCCTTTGTCAAACAGATCGAGTGAGGCGTAGAATAGTTTTCTGAGTTTGCGGTATTATTCCAGGTTATATTTTATAACGTAGAGTATCTATATTTTATGCTGGCCGAGCGGAGCGAACGTTAACAAATTCTGTAAAAAAAAATGTAAAAATGTAGGTTTTTTAATTAAAATGTTGATGCTTGTGTCATGTGCAGCATGTAGTTTAGACGAGCATTTTGGCAATTAAATATTAATTTATTTTGTCATAAATGTGAGTTATGATTCAACTGTTTGTCTTTTATTGTGAATTTGTAGCATACATATGTACAAGGGCAACACCTAATGAAAAGGATATATACATGCTAGGCTTTTATGCTGAGCAACATTGGTTATCATTCACCTGATAAAGTGATCCTAAGGAGGGTGCGTCATTGTCTTTGAAATAGATGTTTTTTAATTGGTATAAAAAATCACTCCTTTTGATCATGTGTACTAATGTACATGAAACCACAGGTGAAAATACAGGTTTATCTATCATGAAATGGACTCTACCTTTGTAATTATATATACGGTCCTCTCTCAACTGACAGGGTGGTCATCACACCGTGACATTAGAACAATAAGGTTAGGTAGAGGGAGTCGTCCAGTGAGCCTTGACCACTGACCTGACTGAAGACCATATAGCTGCTAATAATATAGACAATAGAGGATGAATCCTCCATTGCTTAGAGTATAAGTAGTGGTCTCCTTGTTTGGGCAACACCCTTAGGCATATATAGATATTCAAACTGCTGGCAAAGGGAAGCCATAGAAAATCATAGTTGAAGGGATGGTTATTATTAGAAGGAAATCCCATATGAAATAGAGGAAAATCTTCAAAAACCTTGGTCCAGATTAAAAACAGAAAAAAGGGTGTTGCCCGGGCAACTAGGGCAACACCTCTGGGTACGTCACTGGGTAATAAACTTTACAATTTAGATAAAACATGTACATTGTACATTGTATGGACATTTCCATCCATCAAGAGTACTAGTATTGGATTCTAGTAAATCTGAGTCTTGACAAGAAGACTTTTAAAATTTCAGCAAATATTCCAATGGGCGCTGCCCCTCCGAACCAAGGGGTGAGTCAGGATCTTACTTTCTGATAGCATCAAATTGATATCTCATTATTATTTCAAGCAAATTTGAATTATTTCCTGTAGATCTAGAGTTAAAAACCAAATATGCCTAAAAACATCATTTCCCTATATAAACTATAGTAAACTATACCCCTTCCCAAAGGATGACCTGATGACTATGGCACAATTTTGATAAAACACTTAGGGACTTTTCTGTCCATGAACAGTTCACCTGAATCTGAAGAAGATTTTTGAAATATTGGTCAATTTTCCCTTTGAAGATATCCTAACCCCTAGGGTAGCGGCAGGGACCCCAAATTTACAATTTGATACCCTCTTTCACAAAGACAGATTCTTATAGTCTGAAAAGAAAAGCATACCTTGTGGGACTTAATTATACATAAATGAACAAAATATAATAAAAAGCAGTTAAATTAGTTAAGTGTAAAATTCTGCAGGGCTAGTCCAGGATTTGAACCCAGTGGACTTCAGATTGCACTATATCTATATATATATAGCAGACTGAGCTATTTGAGCTGCATGATCATTGACATTGGAACTGTCCTTGCCCAAATGTGGTACATTTATGTATCCAAAACAAAATTAAGGGGAGGTTAATGTATATATATACCAATACTTTAGCTACAGTTATATATACCTAAAACAAAATGAAGGGGATGTTCATATAAATATATATATATACTTTAAATAACTGTCCAAGATCCAAAGAAGAACTCAGTTAAATAACTCAGTCTTAAATATAAACACCATATTATTATACACACCATTATGATTGCCTATAGGTCTTAACCGTTAAGTTTGAACACTTAACTACTTCGATCAAATTGCTCCTATGCTAGGAGAAGGCCACTGATCAGCCAAGTGGAGTTTTTGTTGGGATTTTTGCCCCTCTATTTGTACAATTTTGAATTCCCACTTTCCTCACAATGCTTCCAGGCAAATATGGATGCTATCCCATTATCCTTCCCCTAGTTTTACAGGAGAAGATATTCAAAGCAATATGGCAATATTAACTCATTCACCCCTGTAGACACATTTGAACCCTTCCAATTGAAAGGTTGATACATTAGTTCACTATGAATGAGTTAACCCCCTTTTTGCCCCTACACTCAATCCTCTGGGTGTTTAGCTGCACTATTTCTCGATAAAGCTATCAAGCCTGTCATGTTGTATGGTTGTGAAGTCTGGGGTTTTTGTGATTACAAACTTTCAGAACGTTTACATTTGAAATTCTGTAAACTTTTTCTTCAGGTGAAAACATTGACACCCAATTTCATGATTTATGGAGAACTAGGAAGATTTCCTCTGAGTATAAATATCAAAGTTTGAATGATTGGATTTTGGGCCAAATTGTTAGAACCAATACCTAATAAATTAAGTAATAAAATGTATAAGATAGTTATAAACTGTAATACTCAACGGACTAATTATATCAAAAATAACCCTGATGAATGTTATTAAATACATATAGTTGAAAGTCAAGAATTCCATAGTACCCAACGGTTGAAAAATACATATACACTCAAAGATAAATTCATTAATAATTGGAGAAGCGATGTTTTCAATTCACCTAAAGGGACCAATTACAGAAATTTTAAAAATGACTTAGTATTGGAAAAAAATACCTGCTAGATCTCCCTCCAAGACTAGCAAATGTTTATTGTAAATTTAGAATTTGTAATGCTAATTTTCTGATTGAATGTGGTAGATGGAATTACATACCAAGAGAAGATAGAAAATGTATTCTTTGCGACCTGAATGGAATTGGAGACGAATATCATTATTTGTTTAAATGAACTGATCACCAGATACTGCAAAACAGAAGAAAATTTATGTCGAGATATTATTTTGAAAATCCTAGTACTTTCAAGTTCAACACATTATTTAATTATGTAAATAATGAAGAATTAATTTCACTTATAAAATTCCTTAAGCACATAATGGAGGGAATTGACACTGTCCATTAACACCATGATTTATATGTAAATTGTACTATATATATGTGTGTGTAAATTCTCTACCTGTAACCAGTTTGCGAGATTAAAAACTTGTCATTGTCATTATTAATTGTGTGTACTTAGAAATTACCATGCTCTTTGCAGGTTATGAAAAGATTAACACACTCGTACTAACTGTGATTGGCTCCTAGGGTCTTGTCACTCCAGCATGCATGGTGACCTTATAACATTGAAATGGTTGAAATAAGTGTCTTATAATGAAAAACGCCTACTGGCAATCCATAGACAACTACCAAAGTTTTCCCCAGGTCTGTTACCACCCTGGAATACAATCATGGTAGCCCTTTCAAGGGGTCATGCATGGTCGAGATATACGACATAGTAGTAAGTAAACTTTAGTTTGAAGGTTGTTTCGAAAACAAATACACGCCTAACTTATGTTTCAAAGTAAACATTGACATTTTTTACTAGCCTAGGGCATTGGGCTTGGCAATTTAGACAAACATGTAGATGTTCATGAACTGAAAAAAAGTACATTGTTTTATTATCTTTTTAATCCTCGAAGGGTTCTCGAAGGATTATAGGTTTGCACTTTGTCCGTCCGTCCGTCTAAGAAGTTTTTCACCTGGAGTAACAAGATTTGGTGTACAAGGACATCTTTGGATGGCAGAGTGAAGAGTGCAAGAAGGTCACTTTGACATAACTGTGTCATATATGATTTGACATTTGACATTAACTTTTGAAAAATTGGACTTGGGCATATCTTCTTTTCTATATCATCTGGTGTAACCAGATTTAGTGTAACAAGGACATCTTTGTAATGTGGAGTGAAGAGTGCAAGAAAAAGGTCACTTTGACCTTACTGTGTCCAATGCTTTGACCTCTGAACTGAACCTTTGAAAAAAGTTAATCTGGGGCATATCTTCTCTACTATTTCACCTGGAGTAACCAGATTTTATGTCCAAGACCATTTTGGGATGGAGGAGTGCAGAGTGCAAGATTTAGGTCACTGTGACTTGACCTTTGACCTTTACTTTTGAAAATATTTGTACGGGACATATCTTCTATGCTATTCCACCTGGAGTAACTAGATTTGGCCAAACAAGGACATCTTGGGATGGTGTAGTGAAGTAGGTCACTATGACCTCACTGTGACCTATATATATGCTTCCTGACATAAGTGTACTGTTTGTGTATAGAAATTCTTAACGGTGGCCATGTGGGTCTATGGATTGCCTTGCAACAATTTGCCTTGTTAATACATATTTTCTATAAACAGTAGATCATATTTCTTTCATTTTGTCTTCAGAAAATTTTGCCTTTAATGGATCAGGCGATATATTGACAAGGGTGTTAAAATAATAGTAAATTAGTAACAACAAAAAGGCCTACATGGAATATCTGACAGATTTTCTTCATTAAAATTCATATTTTTTAGACTACCATTCATTTCATTTTCATGGAAGAATATTCAGCGCACTATGTCCCAAGGAGGAATTCTGTTTGTTTTGTTACGTTAAAGTTCTTGGCTGGGGGCGCCGCAGGCGCCCGAAATCTACACTATCATCACAAAGGTTACTTAACTATGTGCGCTCGCTTATAGGCAGTGCCTATTTCATATTAAAAAATGCAACGCTAATTAATTTGAGTTGTAAAACGACATTCGATTGGCCAATCAAAATATTTTGCGACTGTATAACCACAATATACCGCAGCAAATTTCAAAATACAGTAGGGTTTGTCCCCTTAGTGTCATGAAGGACAATTCATGTTCCAAGGGAATTCAATCTGTCTAGGATGGCCCTTTGAGTATTTTCCAAAAACTCTAACAGTATACTGCTCTTTATATAAAACAGGGTTTTGCTGTGTGACAAATTCGTCCTAAAGGTTTTAGGCAAGTTGCATGGGTAGATATCACCCAATTAGTATTTCCTTCAATGATACAGTTATGCATACCATTGATACACATATCTATCTAATATTGCCTTCACTATTTGAGGATATAATCACTATTACAATCACGCGCTAGTCCTAATCCGTGATCGATATTCAAGGCAATGTAATCGTTATTATTCACACTAATGTACAGCATTCTATTCAATCTGAAGGAAATAACTCGGAGGAAGGGGAGGGGATTATTTAGTTTTTATGAAAGAACTGAGTAACGCATAGGGTGATAAGGTGTCTTTCTCAAAGAAACAAACACATGTCACTGTCGACAGGAATTCTAATCTATGACCCTGTTGTAAATTAATGTACAGTATGTATCGGGGTTCAGTTCTCTTGCATACATCAAATCTAGCGGCCAAATTTGAGAAACAATAATGCTTTGACTTACCCTCCATTTGACATGGAAAAAGTATTTAGCACTAATTATGGACAAAACAATGTGATAAAGTAACAGATGAACATTTTGGATGACTCGGAATGATGAATGAACCAACGACACCATGAAAATCATGGATGAATGAACCAACGACACCATGAAAATCAGAATTCATGCGAGTCCCCTATAGGCAGCATTACATTTTCGCCAAGAGCAGGAACACCGAGGAGGCAAAGACGTGGACCGTTCAAACCTATGACGTTTAAACACTATGTATAGAGGAAGAATATGTTTTAAGTGGACTATATATAGTAAGAACAGCTAGAACGTTTCTACTATTGTAAATATCGCAATCAATGGGGACTAATAGAGTAACTGTAAACACACCGAGCTTTAGTGCGAACTGTCACGGTAATCGCTGTTTAACTTAAGGTAGTCCATGCAACGTGAATTTACCGACTTCAAACTGTGTTATATTTTATTAACGGCTTTTCCTTCAATTCGTTTGTTTTGTTAAGATCTTTTAAAAATACTTTATAGATGTATGTTTACGATCTTTATAGATGTATGTTTACAATCTTTATAGATGTGTGGTCGTGAACCAAAGAAGTCTGGGAACTCTAACTGTAGTTTTCTTTGGTCCTTTCTTACTGACTCGGATTCAGCCACAAGATTATTTGTGACCAGTGACTGCCGTTAAGCCCATAACAGCTACTACAATTACGGGTTATCACAGAGGTACCACTGAAGATATATGTTGTCCATTTTGATAACACAGGGGCCTGTTCGTTTATGCGGAACAACCGGTTTTACCGTTTATAAATGTAACAATTTCGGGTATAAATCCTGGCGGACCTGCAAATGTTTATGCAGGCCTTGCAAAGCTTGGTCAAGGCTCGCCTGAAAGAAGCATCAGATTACCAGGTCCGACCTTATTTAATAAACGAACAACAGTGGTCCGACCGGTTTGACCGTTTAAACGAAAACGGCCCAGGTGTGTACGACATGAACAAACCCTGTTCGGTAACACAAGTGTGTACGACGTGAACAAACCCTGTTCGGTAACACAGGAACAAACCCTGTTCGGTAACACAGGTGTGTACGACGTGGACAAACCCTGTTTGGTAACACAGGTGTGTACGACGTGAACAAACCCTGTTCGTTTCTTTTCACATCACATCATATCAAATATACAAATACTCACATTCTTGAAGGGGTTCACAAAAGGTCATATGAAAGAGGGAGAGGGGAGGGTCAAATCAGCCCTCCTTAATGTCGTTCTGAGTCAAATATAATGGTATACGCTACGTAGTGCATACCTCCTACCTTCTACAGAAAATACATTCACAAATTCAAATAAGAAAAAATCCTTAACTAATTGTTCTGAATGGAAAATCCCAATATTTGGTCTCCATTTACAATACTTTATCTTGTCTAGTAGGCTACATTTGCTTTCAATCAATGCTTCGTCTATACCAGTATAGTGCTACAGTACTATGTATGTCACCCCGCTGTTACATTCCTATCATATTAAACAAAGCAACAAGAACCTAACGAAACACTTACCTGACTGTTGTTTAGTTTATCTCAGGTTAATCTACCAGGTAGGTGTAAATTGATATTTCACGTGTCACCATAGGGGAATTACATGTTATGCTTATCATACACTGAGAGCCCAAGGCCTTAAGAAAGTCACATAAGTCTGGAGAAACGGATAGTTAGAAAAGGGATACATTTTGCATTTTAAGCCAGAATGTTAAAGCAGAAACATGTTTTTCCCGATATAAATCTTCGTTCTTTACTGTTTTCCGTTATAAAGACACAGTTTACGAAAAGTTTCCATTTTTTTTTAGAATTTAATTGATATGTACTGTCTCTACTACTTCAACGTTGCCCAATGGAAGAAACAGATCTGTACAAATCAGACTGTCTGCATGTTCAAAGGAAACATCGGATGAACTGCAGAAGGCCTAATTTGGATCTCGGCTTTTCGGATTGGCCGATATCTGATTGAAACGATTTCTTTTTTGATAACCCGATTTGTAAAATACTCAGCAAATTATCAGATACACGTAGTAGTATCCAATAAACAAAAATGATACGATACACGTAGTGGCAACCGATACATATTATATTCTCAGTCGGAAGTAGTGGCATCCGGTACAGAAAACAATTCAGTTATACGTAGTGGTATCTTATGTACATCTTATTGCTAAATACACGTAGTGGTATTCAATATATAACATATTATAAGATAAATGTACATGTTGTATCAGAAATAAAAACATAATATCAGATATAAATAGTGGTATCAGATACACATCATATCATCAAAATACACAAAGTTTAACAAATATGCGTAGTGGTATCAGATAAACAATATTTCATCCGACGCGAGTATCTGTATCCGATACAAAACATGTTATAAGATACACGTATCTGTATCTGATACCCAACATATCATCAGATACACGTAGTGGTATCAGGTACACAACATATCATCAGATACACTTAGTGATATTCGATACACAACATATCCTCAGATACACGTAGTGGTATCCGATAACAAGATATAATAAGATACACGTAAAGGTGTCTGATACACAACATATCATCAGATACACATAGTGGTATCAGATACACAACATATAACCAGATACACGTAGTGGTATACAATACACAACATATCATCCGATACATGTAGTTGTATCAGGTACACAACATATCATCAGATACACTTAGTGATATTCGATACACAACATATCATCAGATACACGTAGTGGTGTCCGATACACAAGATATTATCAGATACACGTAGTGGTGTCCGATACACAACATATCATCAGATACACGTAGTTGTATCCAATACACAACATATCATCCGATACATGTAGTGGTATCAGATACACAACATATCATCAGATACACGTAGTGGTATCCGATACACAAAATATCATGAGATGCACGTAGTGGTATCCGATACACAACATATCATCAAATACACATAGTGGTATCAGATACACAACATATCATCAGATGCACGTAGTGATATCCGATACACAACATATCATCAAATACACATAGTGGTATCAGATACACAACATATCATCAGATGCACGTAGTGGTATCCGATACACAACATATCATCAGATACACATAGTGGTATCCGATACACAACAAATCATCAGATACACTTAGAGGTAACAGATACACAACATGTCATCAGATACACGTTGTTGTATCAGGTACACAACATATCATCAGATACACGTAGTGGTATCAGATACACAACATATCATCAGATACACGTAGTGGTATCCGATACACAAAATATCATGAGATGCACGTAGTGGTATCCGATACACAACATATCATCAGATACACATAGTGGTATCAGATACACAACATATCATCAGACACACGTAGTGGTATCCGATACACAACATATAACCAGATACACGTAGTGGTGTCCGATACACAACATATCATCAGATACACGTAGTTGTATCCAATACACAACATATCATCCGATACATGTAGTGGTATCAGATACACAACATATCGTCAGATACACGTAGTGGTATCAGACACACAACATATCATCAGATACACGTAGTGGTGTCCGATACACAAGATATTATCAGATACACGTAGTGGTGTCCGATACACAACATATCATCAGATACACGAAGTGGTATCAGGTACACAAGATATCATCAGATACACGTAGTGATATTCGATACACAACATATCATCAGATACACGTAGTGGTATCCGATAACAAGATATAATAAGATACACGTAAAGGTGTCCGATACACAACATATCATCAGATACACATAGTGGTATCCATTACACAACAAATTATCAGATACACTTAGTGGTAACAGATACACAACATGTCATCAGATACACGCTGTGGTATCAGGTACACAACATATCATCAGATACACGTAGTGGTATTCGATACACAACATATCATCATCCGATACACGTAGTGGTATCCAATACACAATATATCATCAGATACACTTAGTGATATTCGATACACAACATATCATCATCCGATACACGTAGTGGTATCAGATACACAATATATCATCAGATACACGTAGTGGTATCCGATACACAACATATCATCCGATACACGTAGTGGTATCCGATACACAATATATCATCAGATACACGTAGTGGTGTCCGATACACAAAATATAATCACATACACAACATATCATCAGATACACGTAGTGGTATCAGATACACAACAAATCATCAAATACACGTAGTTGTATCCGATACACAACAAATCATCAGATACACGTAGTGGTATCAGATACACAACATGTCAACAGATACACGTTGTGGTATCATATACACAAGATATCATCAGATACACGTAGTGGTATTCGATACACAACATATCATCAGATACACGTAGTGGTATCCGATACACAACAAATCATCAGATACGCGTTGAGGTATCAGGTACACAACATATCATCAGATACACGTAGTGGTATCAGATACACAACATATCATCAGATACACGTAGTTGTATCCGATACACAACAAATCATCAGATACACGTAGTGGTATCAGATACACAACATGTCAACAGATACACGTTGTGGTATCATATACACAAGATATCATCAGATACACGTAGTGGTATTCGATACACAACATATCATCAGATACACGTAGTGGTATCCGATACACAACAAATCATCAGATACGCGTTGAGGTATCAGGTACACAACATATCATCAGATACACGTAGTGGTATCAGATACACAACATATCATCAGATACACGTTGAGGTATCAGGTACACAACATATCATCAGATACACGTAGTGGTATCAGATACACAAGATATAATCAGATACACGTAGTGGTGTCCGATACACAACAAATCATCAGATACGCGTTGAGGTATCAGATACACAACATATCATCAGATACACGTAGTGGTGTCCGATACACAACATATCATCAGATACACGTAGTGGTATCAGGTACAGAACATATCATCAGATACACGTAGTGGTATCAGATACACAACATATCATGAGATACACGTAGTGGTACCCGATACACAACATGTCATCCGATACACGTAGTGGTGTCAGATACACAACATATAACCAGATACACGTAGTGGTGTCAGATACGCAACATATAACCAGATACACGTAGTGGTGTCAGATACACAACATATCATGAGATACACGTAGTGGTATCCGATACACAACATATCACCAGATACACGTAGTGGTGTCAGATACACAACATATCATGAGATACACGTAGTGGTGTCAGATACACAACATATAACCAGATACACGTAGTGGTGTCAGATACACAACATATAACCAGATACACGTAGTGGTGTCAGATACACAACATATCATCAGATACACGTAGTGGTGTCAGATACACAACATATCATCAAATACACGTCCTTGCATACTTAACTGAATCGGGTAAGAAGAAAAAAACTTTCAAAATGAAAACAATAAATATTTGTAATTTACATCAATGAGATTAAAAACGCCATGCATCATGTTTTCGCTTATTGAAAGTTTTTCCCATGATATCTACGACGACGATCCCATTCTGAAAATGTTGCCAAAATATCGTGTTAAAACAATTTAATGAATATTAGTTGTTGTACAGAAAATCTGTTTATGAAGAGACTTTTCAAGAGATATTTGTTACAGGTAGAGAAAATAAATAGACGTTTTCTGACAAACTTATACTTTAGAATCAAATTTTAACATGCATTTATGATTACGTTTTGGGCTAGGCCTCATATAGAGAAAATAAGTAAATAAATCTAACCTTTTCTTACAAGGAATCTCATATCACTATGTGGTTATGCGGAGTTCTCCTGATAACTTAAAACATGTGACCGAGAACTTGGACTGTCACTAGTATCTCTGCCACGTCCCCAAAGTCGCTATCCATTACTGGGTAATCAGCCATCCAATTACGGGTTTTATTTATACAGGGAGTACTTATACATTTTCTTTCCTGATAACACAGGTATAGGGTAAGACAAAGCAGAATAAAGCCCCGGGTTATTTTTATTTGAAGCGTTCTTGTCGGTGAAATAAAAATATGTCCTTCAGCTATATCAACACGTGAATAAATATTATTCTAACGACCGTTCTAACGGTGCATTGTAGCTTATACGCTTTGCGACTACTCCGAATTGTATGCTCGTTCGATAGTTGTATACAAAGATCTGATATGGAGCTCAATGTGATAAAGTGAACGAGGAAAATATATCGAACAGTGTGTAAAATTATACATGACGATAATGTCAGAACTGAAAAAAACCATTTTGGTTATTCAACCATCTTCGTCTGCAGGTCAAGGCGATTAAGAAAAGTATTTACTCTACATATTGTATTAGAGACTTCTAATGTTAGGATCCCTTGCAGAGTTGGATTGGCTTTTGTTCTTAGACTTGGGAAAACTAAAGCGATCAAGATTTCCCTTCCCTAACGCCTCTCTTCGAAATACCTAAAGCCTTATTGTTGAACGATTCCCCTTACGATAATGGTATTAGGGTGCGTCCCCTGACAGGGACAGATCCTTAAAATAAGTGTTTGCTTCTCTCTGCTTTACATTCAGCTTAAATGAGTGTCGGTAAGGTGTGGTTGATCCATTGTCAGTATAATGTAACGATGTAGAGTACAGTTTTTGCGCCATTTGTCATGGTTTTAGTTGAAGAAGGACTGGAAAGTCGGTACTAGGTCTATGTTAACGCTAGGAGGCACACTATACCAGTATACCGCTTCTAGCAAACACTCATACGTTACACACACGGGTGACTATTTAAAAACCCAATAGATAATATAGTCGTTAATATGTATCTAATACAGATGTTTATGTGACAAGGAAGTAATTCAAAAAGCGTAGACAATAAGTATGAGGTTGTCAAATTTACAGAACAATCCGCTCCGTTACTTCCATTACATGAAAACAAAGCAGAAATATGAAAATATACAACTTATAGTCAAAAACAATATACCTAGCGTAAACAGAAGGCAGAATTTCCATTGACCGTTTCGTTGACCAATGGAACTGACGCGTAAAAACAGATACCGAAGCTGGAAAAAATGACACGACGATTCGTTCAGTGATGATGAATGGGATATAGGGTAAATGTTTATCTTTATAATGTATTACGGTCAGATATTTAATGAATTAACATTGACACCTTGGAATGTCAAACAAATGTGACTCCGCCGTCATTTTGAGTGTGGTTTTGTTTTATCATGTTCAACTGTATACATGTACATGTAACAGGTAGAGTCCTTTATGGACTTGCCTTTAAGTGTGGAATGTTAGCGTGCGGGTGTTTATATTTGTTTCTGGCAGGGCATGCTGGTGTATTTGCCTCCTTGCGGTAGCACGGATCCCGGATTTGTTGCCGATATTAAAGTGCTACCTCGCTGATATTCCATGTTTAAGCCACCCATCACAGTATTCCATCTGGTCACACTGTACTGACAGTGAGTACACCCTAAATAATCAAAAGCACGCTGGCAATGACTCGCTGTGCTGACAGTGAGTACACCCTAAATAACGAACAGCACGCTGGGAATGGTCACACTGTACTGAAAGAGAGTACACCCTAAATACCGAACAGCACGCTGGGCATGGTCACACTGTACTGACAGCGAGTACACCCTGAATAACGAACAGTACGCTGGGAATGGTCACACTGTCCTGACAGCGAGTACACCCTAAATACCGAACAGCACGCTGGGCATGGTCACACTGTACTGACAGCGAGTACACTCAAATACCGAACAGCACGCTGGGAATGGTCACACTGTACTGACAGTGAGTACACCCTAAATACCAAACAGCACGCTGGGAATGGTCACACTGTACTGACAGCGAGTACACTCAAATACCGAACAGCACGCTGGGAATGACTACACTGTCCTGACAGTGAGTACACCCTAAATACCGAACAGCACGCTGGGAATGGTCACACTGTACTGACAGTGAGTACAACCTACATACCGAACAGCACACTGGGAATGACTACACTGTACTGACAGTGAGTACACGCTAAATACCGAACAGCACGCGGACAATGACTACACTGTGCTGACAGTGAGTACACACTAAATACTGAACAGCACGCTGGAAATGACTACACTGTAGTGACAGTGGGTACACCCTAAATACGGAACAGCACGCTGGGAATGGCCACACTGTACTGACAGTGGGTACACCCTAAATACGGAACAGCACGCTGGGAATGGTCACCCTGTACTACCATGCTAGGACTCCGCTGTGGCCCGGCCTGAGGACAGAACGGATTTCCTTCCTCATTTGAGTGAAAGGTCAAGAGTATGCACAGACACTTCTATGTTTTTAACTCCTGTTAATACATAGAAAATACGACTACATTTATGGCTGTATTCACCACCCATCACAGTATTCCATCTGGTCACACTGTACTACCATGCTAGGACTCCGCTGTGGCCCGGCCTGAGGACAGAACGTATTTCCTTCCTCATTTGAGTGAAAGGTCCACTGTACTGACAGTGCGTACACCCTAAATACGGAACAGCACGCTGGGAATGGCCACACTGTACTGACAGTTAGTACACCCTAAATACCAAACAGCACGCTGGGAATGGGCAAACTGTACTGACAGTGTGTACACCCTAAATACCAAACAGCACGCTGGGAATGATCACACTGTACTGACAGCGGGTACACCCTAAATACCGACAGTGAGTACAACCTAAATACAGAACAGCACACTGGGAATGACTACACTGGACTGACAGTGAGTACACACTAAATACTGAACAGCACGCTGACAATGCCAACACTGTACTGACAGAGAGTACACCCTAAATAACGAACAGCACGCTGGCAATGGCTACACTGTACTGACAGTGAGTACAGCCTAAATACTGAACAGCACGCTGGGAATGACCACACTGTGCTGACAGTGAGTACAGCCTAAATACTGAACACCACGCTGGGAATGGTCACACTGTACTACCATGCTAGGACTCCGCTGTGGCCCGGCCTGAGGACAGAACGTATTTCCTTCCTCATTTGAGTGAAAGGTCCACTGTACTGACAGTTAGTACACCCTAAATAACGAACAGCACGCTGGGAATGGTCACACTGTACTGACAGCGGGTACACCCTAAATACCGATCAGCACGCTGACAATGCCTACACTGTACTGACAGTTAGTACACCCTAAATAACGAACAGCACGCTGGCAATGGCTACACTGTACTGACAGTGCGTACACCCTAAATACGGAACAGCACGCTGGGAATGGTCACACTGGTGAGTACACCCTAAATACCGAACAGCACGCTGGCAATGACTACACTGTACTGACAGCGAGTACACCCTAAATACTGAACAGCACGCTGGGAATGGTCACACTGTACTACCATGCTAGGACTCTGCTGTGGCCCGGCCTGAGGACAGAACGTATTTCCTTCCTCATTTGAGTGAAAGGTCAAGAGTATGCACAGACACTTCTATGTTTTTAACTCCTGTTAATACATAGAAAATACGACTACATTTATGGCTGTATTCACTGCTTTCATATACATGTTTTATCTACGAATTATCAGAATGAATCCAGCTATAAATTTCCTTTGGCTATCGAGAGATCGAAGGGATATGCGTTAACATTTACATATTATATAGGTAATAACTAGTTGTTTGTACTTTGTGATGGGGTATCGTTTCATGGTGGCTGTTTTTATCTCTGTGTTATATGTTGTGATATGTAACAGTTCATGTTTCTGTCTTTATAAAGGGGCGGATAGTTTGGAACATTTGACAACTTTCTTTGCCTGCACTGTTGCTATTAATTATTCGATTATATATCTATTTAAGTAACATGCATCCAATGAACATGTGTTGGTTCGGATCAATGCCCATATTGAACCAAACTGCCGGGTCGTCGTTATAACCTACATGTACGAGACCTAATATCAATCACATAAAGAAATACGCATCATAATCTGGTTTCTTTCTAGAATTTGGCAAATTCCATTGTCTGCACTCTCGTCATTACATCTTGGCCTATATATATCGATTGACGTAGTACGCACCTATCGACTTGTTTGTTTCGATACAGTGCCTGTAGTAACTACTTATAACACCTGTATGTGTTATATATAGATAACACAAGGTCACCTGGAATATCGTCGATCAACGGTACAAACATATAGGTCCCAGTATTTATCCTTGTGGCATTCTAATAATGAAATCCCTACATTTCGATCTGGCTCATTTCTCACAGGAATCCTTTAATTCAACAGTTTAACTGGTTTCGAAAGCTGATGATAAATCGACTATCATTATTAATTGAGTAAAATCTAAAGATATGATTGCTGATTTTACGGTGTATATATATATATTTATGAAATCGCTTAATACTTTGTATTAAAAACAGAGCTCAAATTCAAATTTCCCCGATGTTATATTGTCACAACAAGAGTGTGAGTGAAAAGCGTTACATTCCTGATAGAGAGTGAGTGAGAACCGTTACATTCCTTATAGAGAGTGAGTGAGAACTGTTAGATTCCTGATAGAGAGTGAGTGAGAACCGTTACACTTCTGATAGAGAGTGAGTGAGAACCGTTACATTTCTGATAGAGAGTGAGTGAGAACCGTTACACCTCTGATAAAGAGTGAGTGAGAACCGTTACACTTCTGATAGAGAGTGATTGAGAACCGTTACACTTCTGATAGAGAGTGAGTGAGAACCGTTACACTTCTGATAGAGAGTGAGTGAGAACCGTTACACTTCTGATAGAGAGTGAGTGAGAACCGTTACACTTCTGATAGAGAGTGAGTGAGAACCGTTACACTTCTGATAGAGAGTGAGTGAGAACCGTTACACTTCTGATAGAGAGTGAGTGAGAACCGTTACACTTCTGATAGAGAGTGAGTGAGAACCGTTACACTTCTGATAGAGAGTGAGTGAGAACCGTTACACTTCTGATAGAGAGTGAGTGAGAACCGTTACACTTCTGATAGAGAGTGAGTGAGAACCGTTACACTTCTGATAGAGAGTGAGTGAGAACCGTTACACTTCTGATAGAGAGTGAGTGAGAACCGTTACACTTCTGATAGAGAGTGAGTGAGAACCGTTACACTTCTGATAGAGAGTGAGTGAGAACCGTTACACTTCTGATAGAGAGTGAGTGAGAACCGTTACACTTCTGATAGAGAGTGAGTGAGAACCGTTACACTTCTGATAGAGAGTGAGTGAGAACCGTTACACTTCTGATAGAGAGTGAGTGAGAACCGTTACACTTCTGATAGAGAGTGAGTGAGAACCGTTACACTTCTGATAGAGAGTGAGTGGGAACCGTTACACTTCTGATAGAGAGTGAGTGGGAACCGTTACACTTCTGATAGAGAGTGAGTGAGAACTGTTACACTTCTGATAGAGAGTGAGTGAGAACCGTTACACTTCTGCTAGAGAGTGAGTGAGAACCGTTACATTTCTGATAGAGAGTGAGTGAGAACCGTTACACTTCTGATAGAGAGTGAGTGAGAACCGTGACATTTCTGATAGAGAGTGAGAACTGTTACATTTCTGATAGAGAGTGAGTGAGAACCGTTACATTCCTGATAGAGAGTGAGTGAGAACCGTTACACTTCTGATAGAGAGTGAGAACTGTTACATTCCTGATAGAGAGTGAGTGAGAACCGTTACACTTCTAATAGAGAGTGAGTGAGAACCGTTACATTCCTGATAGAGAGTGAGTGAGAACCGTTACACTTCTGATAGACTTCTGTTTACGCACGCATGTGTTACCATTAAAGAGATTCGCTCTAGCGCCTTCGGCGCCCGAGAGCTACGCTCTTATAAATAGCTAAATACATTGTTATTCGAATGCACGATCAAAGTTTCCTCTTAAATTATATTAAGGCTGTTTAAACAGGGTTGAACTTGTGTGTGACGTTACAGATGTGGTTTCCCATATCGAGGCAATAGTCGCTGAAGCAAATGTGTGTTTGTTAGAAAAGTCACAAGATTTCGAAAACGGAGGTCATTACGACCTTCGCAGATTTAAGCTTTTTATTGCAAAATATAAAGTCTTATCCTAGTGTTCTATAGCCAGTCATGCTGGGATAACTGTGAATAGATAGATAGCTGGTGCAAACCGTTGTACGTTGTATCATACAAAACCTGGCATTGCTTGCTAATCCCTTTTGTGTTTTCCTACTTTCTTTTATCTCACTTCCGTTTATTTGGTACTTAATGATAGTGGGTATTTTCTTTATAAATTAAATATAATTATGAATCAATGGATGTTTACCTTGCGAAGTGGACATCATACGTTTGGAGATAAATGAAATGGGGTTTTCGAACAAACTTTCAAAATGTTTTTTTTTTTTTTATTAGGAATGAAGTAATATTAAAATCGTTTACACAATATGTGACAATACAGCCATTTAGGGATATTTCTATAAAGCGTTGATTATCTATATAACATTTATTACCTGAGTATATGCTATTTCCACTATGTGATCGATTAGGTCGCTAAACGTATTTTGTCTAAAATAAATACAGATATTTCTCCTTTAGCTTCCTGGTGCAGTCGAGTTTTATGAGACTGGTGACACGTGGGGGTTTACGTGTCTCTGTGATGATTAATGATTGGACCATATGGTTGATTCTAATCTACTTTATTATCTACCTTTTGATGGTGGAGGCGAGGGATATTTGTTATACTATAGCAATAAATGAACTCAGCATGAATACACACACGTCAGTACGATATAGAACACTAGCGAAGCGCTGCTTACCACTGTCACTATGCATTGGGAAATGTTTTACCTTCATGAAGGGACTGGTGTTTGTTTATGTAAATGATCAAAGATGTAAACAAATGATTGATTATCAAAAGGCCTCTTGGTGTAAATAATCGGCGGCTAGAAACAGATTCGAACCCTGGACCTATAATCGTTAAACTAGCTCTCTTACCAACTGAGCTATCTCTTCAACGTAAGTCCACTTGCCCATTGCGCTACAGTTATGTCTAAATCGAAATTAGGGGACTGTTACTGTATATATTGTAGATAAAAACAGTGGAACAGTGTAAGACATGAGGCAGAGGTCCTTAATACTCATTATGTCGAACTTAACTGTTTGTCAGATATTCTACACTTTGAGTTTGGTCCTTTCACGAAATCTCGGACAGTGTTGTCATTGGACATACATCTATCTCGATTAGATAAATCAAGGATTTAACATCTCTACCATTGTCACTTGTATACCGCTTTGTTATAACTATCCTCTTACAGAAAAAAAATCACCATTGCTTTTGAACAAGTACCACTTGCTTCAAAAGCACTTTGAATGTTAAATATGAATAAATATTCATCGCATACGTTTATTCATAAAGCAACAATCGATTACTATTTTTCCAATTTTTATAAGTTATATCGGTTATACTGGAATGACAGAAAAGATCGTCAGTGACATCACAGACCACACTGAGACAGGTCCTACATATTTTTACGTGAGACATATATATAATAGGTGGAACTATCAGAACAGTTTCCAATAGGAAAAATGTTACGTGTAATATATTTTGCGTTATGTTTTCATAACAACATTTTGGGTCGGTAGCATTATTTAGCAAATAATTAGCAAATATGTAGTTTATAAAGGTAATATGGGAATACAACATATGTTGTGAAAAGGAAACGTTCGTGATACTGTATAACTAATGGTTTTGAGGTCACATAATGTGTGCTCTTGTTTCATAAAGCAAACAACCTTTTAAAATTTACAGCGCTATAAATTAAGTATCATTAAACACAAGTACAATCGGGAAAGGTACAATGTAATTTTCATGTTTAGGCAAGTGTGATCGAGAGTTGGGGGCCATGCTCTGTATCATACTCCGTTCAAAGTCGTACATTTTCTGTCTAGATACAATGATGCGACGAGTAATGGTTGTTTTTTGGACATCTTACCTGTACAATTGAATAACATTTATGTTATCAAATCTGTTTTGATTCAATTAAAAATCCTCTGTGTATAAAGTTTTAAAAGTTATTATTATGAAAAACGATTTTTTTTTCTGTTTAATATCACAAAAACTCTACCAACGTTGTAGAATATATCGGTATTTGCACTCGAGCCTTGCACTCGTGAAAACATTTTTTTCTATTTTGATAATTGCACTTCAAAATTATTTATGTGTTAAACTAGAAACTACATATTACGCTTCTCCTTCATATGGATTTTCTTCACACATTTATGAAGTAGACTATGCTTCATCACTACTCATTAGGTCATGTGACTTACCTCTGAGAACTAAAGTCCCTCTCGCCATGTCCCCAGACTGTAGGGTGATAAAGGCAGACTTTTGGCTGTATCAGAACTCGAAAACCAGGCTTGGTATAAGTTCGCGGTCTACACGGTCTAAAGGCTGATCAAGAGAAGGGGGACGTCACATCCGCAACGTGTCAGATTATTGATGTCTGTATCGACTGGCTGCACCAGTCCAATAAAACCTTTCGACTAATTAAACACAACTTAACAGACGAAAACGTGTCCAAGTGGCTTCAACGGGGCTCTGTACTACACGTACTACACGTAGGTTATCCCCCGCGACACAGACACCCGTAATCACCGTCACAAACCGTATCTTACCTGTTAGTAAAACTGTTCCTCCTACATATTATCTTATTCTGTGCAATTTATGAAGGTGGCTTTCTGATAGCATCTGCCACACAAAGTAGCTTGCTGGTGGTCAATGATAAATGCATCCCGACACTATTGTTACGGTGCTCAGTGTTTACTTAGTTGATGGGTCGTGTGGGTTTTATCTCTCCCATAAAGTTTTAAGAGCCACATTTGTGTGAAATCGAACGCACGTATAAAGTTAAGTACACATATACCGGTACAGTTTAACTGAATTTACTAAGATAGGAGACAAAATATCAATAGTCCATTCAACCTATATATAGTAGATAAAACGCAGTGTTATAGTGATTTTTATTTAAAATTTGACACGTTCGCTTTAATTTCCGAAATAACTAGCACTTGCATTGGTAATGATGTGATTTAATGAAACGCAGTAAATTTTGTGTCGAACCGATTACTACCAACCTTGATCATTGTCTCAACAGTTTTTGCTACCAACAAAATTCTTCTTAAAAAATATGAATTCTTATTCTAATGCGAATATTGATTTAGGATCCAAACCTTTTATTCCCTTTTTTAAACGAATAAGATATGCAGTGCTTCATGTATATAAGCGTAGAAGAAGGTTAGACAATTATGATAAGATATTGATATCTTAAAATAGATTTTGTTTGATTTGATAAATGCACGTATTTGTCTACTCAAACTGTGATGTCACTGTATCGAGTAAACCTGAATTTGAACACAAGTAACGCAATTTTTTTCGGCATTTGTCCCCTGTATTTTGGAACAAATCATATATATTTCGAAAACAGTTTTTTTTGGTATTCAGTTATATGTTATAGCTATGACATTTTGTTTTTCTAAATTAATTGTTCTGCATGTAGTTCACTTATTGACACCACTCGTAAACGTAAGGAGGTAAAAAAGAAAAACAAACAGGGTATTGAAATTTGACAATGAACATTAGCAATAAAGAGCAAAAGTTTTTGCCGACTCGATGAAAATTGCAAACGACAAACAGCTGAATTTAGATGTGCCTATGATTTGGGTTTTACTCAATATCAAATTGTGTATTTTGTAAGACAGGATGGTCCTAAACCGGAATTGTATTGATATCTGTTTCTAACAACAAATTTAGGGGGGAAAACAGGTGATCAATCTTTATATATTTCATAACGTGTTTGTAAAAAACAATTAGTACAGAATCTCATCTCATTTCAATCAGCTCAACAATTTTTAAATACAAAAAATATCTATGTGACTCATATATTTATTCTATCAATCAATGTATCGATCACATGATACACACATTTCTAATATCTTGCTTTTTGTTTGAATTGAATTAATTTTTTTGCAAAACATTAATTATTTTTTGTTTGTTAAGTAAAAATTAAATTAAAGCAACAATTTCTTTTTTTGAACTTGTCTAAAGACAACAAGTCATGCTTTAATATTTCATGTAAGATTGCTGCATGGGTTTATACATAAAATACATTTAAAAATAAAGTGACACATTAATGATGTAAGAAGCCGTTTGATTTCACCTAACTGATCAAAAAGCTTAGCATTTGTAAAACTGTAAATCCTTCATCGGTTTAGTTTTCACCTGCAAATTAACTTAACCATTTTTGAATATTGTAATAAACACGAAAATGTGATCATGTTAAGGTGTAAGAGCGATAACTCTTATGCTAATTATTACATACATGAAATAAAGAGGAAGTTGCACAATCTTGTATACATCAACATTACCGACATATAGAAGAGTTCATTTTTTTCATTTTTTTTTCTCCAAAAGTTTACAACTTATAGGTACAGGATATTACTACAAACATATATATTCAATACATGCTTACCAGGGCGGCAGTTTGTATGTGTAAACAAATAAGTGGCATGTATTTTAAATGAATGGTGTACTACTTATAAAATAAGTAACATGTATTTGAATGAATTCAGATTCTTTATTTCCTTATGTTTACAACACATCGGAGAGTAGACATACATATGTACAAGATATCACAATGTATAACACAAATTACAGTTGATGCAATAGTGTACAATGCATAACATAGATTATTAAAACACAATATACCTGTATGTGGGTATAACATACAGAACATGCAGTATTATATTTAGTTAAACAATATTATTTCGTCGTTTTGTACTTAAATGCAAAAATTTGCCTAGGTTATTTAGATCTTTAACGATTTTGGTATTGAACAGTTCTATTAACTTGAAAACACTTGGTCGTTTGTAAAAATAAGGTTTAATATATTCATGCCTAAAATCCTCATAAAATTTGCATTTAAGTATAAAATGGAATTCATCTTCAACATCATTAGCGTTACAGAATGTACAAAGTCGTTGTTCTCTTGGTTGATTTCTGTACCTGCCTTGCTCAATATTTAAACTATGTGAGCTTAATCTAAAACGTGTTAAGTATTTTT
>NW_018408783.1:0-5764 GCF_002113885.1 Mizuhopecten yessoensis | reverse complement strand
TTTGCTTGTTCTGCAACGTGTTTTTGTGTAACATTAAATTTACCATTATAATTGAAAAGCATTCCTAAGTAATTGAACTGATTAACAACTTGCAGCTCTATGTTATCATATATCCACTTTTCGTTATTCCGTATTATGCCACCATTCCTGAAAACTACTATTTTCGTCTTTTCTGTATTTAATGTAAGCTTATACTTGTTATTATATACTTTCAGAGCATCCATAACTTCCTGTAGTTTTTCTGGTGTTTCTGCAAATAAAACCATATCGTCAGCGTACATCAACAGAAAAATATTAATCAAATTAAGTTCAATTGAAGGACATCCTTCCTTGATAAAATGTATTTCACAATCGTTCACGTACATGGAGTACAAAATCGGTGATAATATTTTACCCTGAAAAAGACCAATCGTATGAATGTACATCATCAGTGATATACTAGTTAAAGAAAAATAATAAAAATAATGTATTGGAGGAGAACGCATTGTTGTTAGTTCATACATTTAAATTTGTTTTCAGATTATTTCTCAACATAAATGATTTGTGCAGAAACTTTTCAAATTTGCATAATTCAGATGTATTGCTAGAGTTCAAAAGACTAATGAATTTAAACATGCTGGGTTTCAACCAATAATATTTTTTCATGTGAATATGTCTATGTATCTGAAAAGATGGACATTTAAGCACAAAGTGTTATTCGTCCTCAATATCTAAATTGCATAATTTACAGATTCTTTGGTTCCTTGGTACATTTCTATATCTACCTTGCTCAATTTCTAACTGGGTACTGGACTGGAGTGAGTTTCGTAATGACTTTTCTGTACTTGAATTGGATAGGTTTCCCGAGATAAATTTTCATATCAAAACTTTGTGCATATATAAGGTGTCTATACATACTACATTTGGTCGATTCAGCTATATGACTCCTTATTTCTTGTACACAACAATCAAAAAATCTTTGTTTAATAATATCCAGAGCACTTTTTACATTTAGTGTCACCTGGGTGTCCCAGATGTAACCCAGTCCCATAGTATACAGTTCATTTCTAATATCTCTCAACCAGTTATATTTAACACTAACATTTAACCTTTCCATAAGATCATTATATATTTCAGTCATAATACAATTCTGACTATGTACTAATTTCAACCAATTTGAACACTCTCTGCTTTCTTATTGTGATCAGAGGATATACTCCTAATTCCTCATATATCATGTTATTAGCTGTACTTCGCTTCACCCCTACCACTTGCTTTAAAAAATGCATTTGTACTTTTTCAATATCCTTGGCACAATAAAATCCCCAGATCTCGCTTGCATAATTGAGAATTGGGCTCACATAGGTTCTGAATAATGATAACATAGTTTGTACATTAAAATCAAACTTCCGTGTCTTTGAGTTTAGTGCAAACATTGCTTTTCGACCTTGCTCAGACAGCTTATGCTCCCTGATCTAAGATTTTGTTAAACATTTAATAACGGGTAACAAAGTATGTTTACACTCAATGATAAGTTCGTTTATAGTGCCATCTGTTCCATGTCCTTTATTTCTTTTTAAGTTTCTGATCGCAGTAAGGATCTCTTCTTCTGTAAATTCATTATCAAGTTCAGGGTAAATAACATCTTCATCTGGGTGTTGTTGACCGTCACTGTCCATGTTATCTCCATCACTAAGAGACACAAGACTTTTGAAGTAGCTTCGAAAATCGTCAATATTAAAGTTCGAAGTTTTAGCCGACTTGCGTTTGCTAAAATATTTGAAGAATAGTCTTGGATTACGTTTCCTCATATTATCAAACATATCGCCTTCATCTCGCTAATATTCACGCTTTCGGCGTCTTTCCAATGGCTTATACGCCCTCTTTGCATTATGTAAATTCCTGTGTGTTTCAAATTTTTTATCACTGTTGAATATTCTAAGGAATGATAAATAAGTTCTGTTTTTTCGTTTACACTCTTCATTGAACCATGGCTTGTCTTCCTGTTTATCCACTGTGTGTTTACCTATGTGATTCACATTTCTCACCAAAATTGGTTTATTTTTACGTATAAAAGGAATGTCATCAATAATATTACATATATGTTGCACTGTGTTGTCCGTTTCCTCCTGGGTACTAAATGTGCTGTCGCGTACTAGCGTTTCGAGTTCTACTATTCTTTCATTAACTGCCTCAATAATTTCGTCATTGTGTTCCTCTGACCATCTGGTTGACACACATTCTCTCCCGTGTGGCATATGTGTACTGGTGCGATCACCAGTGACAGCATCTAATGATATGCAAATTCCAAAGTGCATGGGGGCGTGGTCCGAGTGTGTATTGAAACTACTCACTATCAAGTTTGAAATGGATTCAAAGTTATCACTTGTTTGTCAATACGTAGTCGATGACCGACACACCGCGCGATCCATTAAATGTATAATCGCTGTTCATGTGTGGATGATGTCGTCCGTTCAGTATACGGAGTCCAGTTGTTCTGCAGAAGTTCAACATATGATTTCCAAATGTATTCACCGTACTATCTGGGTTCACACGCGGCGGTAGATACGTATCTCCTGCGTAGTTCATCTGATACCTGTGCTGTCAGGGTTTGATGAGTGGAATCCTCTTGGACACAATCTATTCGGTTTCCCGTCCTGCTGTTGAAGTCGACAGCTATGATCACTTTGCCTTGTGATGAGAAACATTGCTTATGATTCTAATTCACTACGTTCAACCGAACATAAAGCATTTATCATATAAAACTCAACACCTATGTATGGGAGTGGCCTTCGACGGTCAATCATTTTATTACAGGAAAAGTGTATACATGAAATACAAGGGCACATGCCCGATCATTCTTCCATTCTCCCTTCTCCATCCCTCCTGAATCCGGCTCCTGGCCCGACTCTAGGAATTCTCTTCCCGGCATCATCCCTGAAGTCCATGCCTGTCTCAAGGAAAACGGAGAAATTTCATAATTCTATGATTTAACAAAAGAAAATATAATTTCTTGCCCCCAGTTGATGAACCGTCAAGACTCGAATGACTATGGTACCCTCAAACCACCTTTAATACTCTATAGACACCCGTGTCGCACCTGTAACTCGTGCAGTTACACGTTACCCGTCCCGCCTCACGCGGCTACCTGTGTCACCTTGGCCTCACATCCGGACACTAGTACACCTGTACTACCTGCACTACATACATGCCGGTATACCGTGACTATAATAAATACATATATCACGCTCCAACTCCTCGAATAAATCGATTTCATATGATTTGTAATAATTTGCCTGATAGGGTGGTATATATACAAAACACAGATACACATCTTGTTTGGTGATCTTTATCCAAACTAACGAATCCTCGGTTACCTTACACACTTTTACGTATTCACTGAGATTTTCTTTATACATGAGAATCATCCCACCACCTTGCTTACACTTTGTTTTCGATCGAAAAATACACTTTGAACAGTTACCTTTTAAATCTGGAGTAAACTCATTATTAATCCAGCACTCACTAAGGCACACAATATCGTAAGTGTTGATATAATTTAAAATACCTTTGTTTTCTAATTTTGTCTCGGCGCCACCATTGATGTTCCACGAGAGAATTTTTAGCTTGCGCGCATTCTCCTTCCTGTCCTAGTTGGAGATGCCCGGTGGGGTTGTTATCCTTGACTGTTGTCCTGGCGTTGGGTGTCTGACATTGTCACCTATCCCCGTGGGAGGGGTGCTACTTACATTTCTGCGTGTGGGGTTCCGTCCTGGTGGTGGTACATACAGGACCCCCTCGATATATAGTTTGTCCCTCACTAACAGTGCCTTCTTCCTCTCACGTTTGGCTTGTTTTAACACAGGGTACTGTTGCTTTCTGTTCCCCGTTATCTCCTTAGGAAATTGTTCTGAATTACCTAGCGGTTTCCCCTGAAGCAGGTGACTTGACGACCTTACATGCTCCCGACATCTAAAGTCCAGAAAACGCGCTACTATTGGTCTACTTTGGCCGCGTTTGTGTGGCCCCATTCTATGGGCGCGGTCTATATATCTGCCCACGTCTGGAATACTCAGTTCAACTTCACAGAAACCGTTTATCACCCGTATGCAGTCCTCATTTTGTTCCTCATTAATCCCATAAAACAACAGGTTGTCTCTCATTGACCTGTACTGTAGGTCTGTGACGCACGCTTTCAGCGACTTCGTTGACGAGTCCATTTCACTAATGGCGGCGCGCACCTCTCGTCCATCTGGAATGTCGGAGTTCTCGATTTTTTCTACCCTAGACGTTAAATCTTTAATTTCCTCCCTCACCCCTTGTAGTCGGGATGAGACGTAGCGTGGTGGAAGGCTATTGAGCCATATACATGTGATACAACTCGATAAAGCCAATGACTACTTTGTGGTCGGTGGTTCGGGACGCCATCACGCCAATTCTATACTCATTCTTTTTCTCTTTTCTTCTTTTTTTAATTAAAGAAATGGATTAAAAGTAGGCAATAACGAAAATCCTGAAAGTATATGAAATAAACTTTGCATTTATTCAGTGATATACTTTCAGTACTGTTTCGATGCACATGGTATTGACGATTTGATATTATTTAATTATTAATATATACATTTCTTTACGAAAATGATAAATTTGTATAATATATTTCATAAGCTATAACACTTAAGTTCGAACGTAAAAGATATATTGTATTTCAAATATGCGTTTTTTGTTTGATAATAAAATGAAGGCCGCTATCATCGTCATATAAAAAAAAACATGTTGTAATGTTTGCTTCGAGGTAACGTTCAGTAAATGAAAGGAAACATACATTCATTGGTAGTGTTGCTGATGAGGATTTGTAAGAATTGAAATGCCTCTACTACATATAGCTATCGGATGATAGCATTTTGCTGGATTTTATCATCAAACAACCCTTATATTATCAAACTTGGCATTTAGCATAGTCATCAAATTGACGCTTTTGATTTCGGATAATATTTGTATTTCTCGCATACCTGTTGGTTACGTGAAGGGCATACGACGTTTAGAAACAATAATATTAACAAAATTTACATTTATACTACTAATAATAATGATATACAAAATTTATATAGTGCCCTATATAATCTGTAAAAGAACAACGGATGATCAACATTTATAAAGATATGACCCGGATGTTGCACAATCTCGTATGCACCTGCATCAGCTACATATAAACAAACCTACGAACTCTCAAGCGGGGTGAGCCGTAGCGTGGTGGTGATTGTCATATGAGCCATAAGCATCTGATACCAACTCGATCCAGCCAATGATCACTTAGTGGTCGGTGGTTCGGGGCGCCATCACGCCAATTCGATACTCATTCTTTTTCTTTCTTTTTTCATAATTATAATTTGATTAAAATGTAGTCATTAACGAAATACATGTATTTGCACTAAAACTGAACATTTTTCAATTGTTATATTTCCAGTACCGTTTCGATGCACATGGCAATGTCAATATATATTATTTAGATTTTATCATCACACAACCCTAATAATATCAAAATATACATTTAGCACAGCCTTCAAATTAATACTTGATGTCAAATAACATTTGTATTTCTTGCATCCCTGTGGATTAGGTAAAGGACGTATGACGTTTAGGAATTAGCCACTTAGTGTGTATTATAACTGTATTCTATGTGTGCTTGGTGATAAAATGAATATTAGGACACGGTTGTACATGTACATTATGTATTACGCCCGATTATCTTAACGAAAATAAAACGAAAAATATCAATCAAGTATAC
>NW_018408782.1:236733-280438 GCF_002113885.1 Mizuhopecten yessoensis | reverse complement strand
TAACGAATAACGAATAACGAATAACTGTCCAACTTTACCTTGCCTGGTTCTAAACAGCTAAGGCCATTTAAGGACGTTTGGACTCTTACACCTACGATATACAATGAACACTTGCATCATACCGTCATGGGACGCTTACACATCTAAAAGAAATCTACTAGGGGTACATTCACGAACAAGATCTGGAGGAGACACACTATCGTCAATTAAGGGACGTTTTCACGTACGATGTACTATGAAAATTTACATCATGTCGTCAATGGACACTTACACCCATGAAAGATTTTGACTAGTTTAGTAAATTACTTTTACCCTGAAGGGACGATGTAGATCTACTGGCAACATTTGCAAAATACCGCCAAGAAAGAAGTGTGCTAGGGAAATTCACATCGGAACCATGATGTTGGTGTTGACTGTCTATCTCGTTCAAAAAACAACAAAGATGAGAATAAAACTGTTATTCAAAAACCAAAATTGATCAAACTATGGGGAAATATGAACAACCGTAATATTTACACGAAGACCCTTGAAAGAATTACAAGACCAGGTGTTTCGGAAGAATAAGAGTCTTCTGCTTCATCGAAGACAGCCGCCATGTTAATCTAGGTTAATTATTATAGCAAGAACTTCAGTAGTGACAAGTAAACAACAAAACTCTCTAATGAGAATAATAAAAAAAACATCGACATATCAATCACACATAGAAATATCATATTTCCCAATGAAATCTTCAGAGCAAGCTTATGAATATCGAATGAACTTCGATATGTAACGTAAACACCTTTATGTTGTGGAAGCTTGGATGCTACTATCAAGTAAGGGAAACTTTACGTTCCGCTTATATTACATCTTATTAGTAAGTCGTTTCTTTTCGTCATGATGAAAGTAAAGATTGAGGAAAGCAGTTTCATTAGAAGAGTCTGTAGTTTTATAGATTTGAAGTTCAGGAAGGTTTATACGATCGCCATGATCAAAAATGTGACGAAAGTTTGTCTGTTCGGAGTTTTGCGTCCTCTAAGATACAGTACATGGTTACTTTTCTAGTAGACACAATATATTCTCATCTCGCATATCCTCGTGAGTTACACACAAAATGTATTAAGCACAAATGTATTTCACACTGTCCAATATTAATCTGTCTTAACAATATGTGTGAAATGTATTGATACACCGTGGTAGGTTTAATCATTAAAACTGTTTTCATTTCGAATATTGTCACATTTTTTTTTAAATTGGCACTATCTTTCGCTTTCAAGTTATATTTCAAGCAAACTACTATAGTAACGTGGGAAATTATGACGGCGCCAATAAAGTGGGGTTTTTTCATTTAAGCGAAGGTGTATAATGATCGTATGATATATAATGATTATATGATATATAAAGTGGTTAGGTATGGCATATTTCAATTGTTTTAAAACCAATACAGGGATGTCAGCGTTTCAGTTGACAGATTTTGCGTTTTCATTTCGTTTTCATTCCATTCCATTCCATTCCATTCGCGTTTTCATTTCATTCCGTTCTCAAGATTCAATTCGTTCCGTTTCTGTCACAGACTGGTTTTTTCGTTTCGTTTTGCTTCGTTCCATTTAAAACCCGCTCTACCCTAATCGTTCCGTTTCGCTCCGTCATTGACGTGAAATAAATGGCGATGGTAACAGAGGCAGCCTCAAAAACTTATCGACTCAGTTTTTTTCAGACAACTCTACATGATATTTAGATTTTTCTCGAACAATGCCTGTAAGATTGAATTTCGTCGAATTTCAGGCTTAACGTACAATAATCTCACGAACATACTTCATTCACACGAGCTCGGAATGAGAGAAAAAACAATACGAAATCACAATCAATGTCAGAGTGTGTGACCACGGACTTAGGTAGCGATAGGTATCGTTACCCGTGGTTAGAAGTTTGCTGTGACCCTTATCAGTATAACATGCATATGTGCATTTAGACATAGGCCTAACGAACCGTGCGGCTGAAGTTGCAGAATATTTATCATCGCGGGGGGGGGGGGGGGGGGGGAGCATACTGGGGTTTTAGTAATTGGCATCCTCCTTTTATCTCTATTTGGCAGACCCACTAGAAAGATTGTGATACCATAATCATATAGGCCTATAATTTTTTATGTCAATTCCACTATACCTAAATTCCCATACCACACCACAGGAGCACAGGGACCTGAGAATTTGTTACAACTACCTGTTTGTTATATTTGGCCCTAAACAAAGGTGTTCAGAGTAATTTTACATGTTTAAGGTGTTTAGATTGACTTTTTATAAAAATGCCGCCCCAATGATTATATATACGCATTGGGGTGGCATTTGTTTTACCGAAAGTAGATCTACACCCCTTCAACATGTAAAACTAATCTAAACACCTTAGTTTAGGTCCAAATATAGCTGTAATCAATTCTCAGGTCCCTGTGCACAGCAGTTGTCAGTCCGAAGTTCTGTTAATAATTGATGTTAAAAATTAAAAAAAATACCTCCAATATTATGCTCTCAAATATCAAGCATATAATATAATTATAGAGCCATTAGAGGTTAATTTTTTTATCACTTAATTATTAATTAATAACATAAATTCAGACTCATTTGACCACATAATGATTATAAAAACCATCATAGTCAGTACATTAAACCTATTTCAGCAGATTCGATAAGGTCGGTCTGGAATTTCAACCTGTACTTCTGAACTCTAGATGGGCATTCTGATTAATTGAGCTAACCGGTTGCCAGCGATCCACATACTCCACTTCCGCTTACATACATTCCTCCCATAGTCTTTGACTCCGAGGACATGTATACAAGATCCGTATATGGGTATTGCTACCAGACCAAGATTCAAACCTATGGCCTTCAAACAATTGGACATGACAATCTTAACCAAATGAGCTTCCTGGTCCCTGGTGATTGACAAAGTCCAATGCCGCAACATTTTAAAGCATCAATTTGATAAATTTTGTCTGTGTTTAAGAAAGCTATCAACATTATCATCCTGTAACACGCATGTAATGACTGTACATATTTTTCAAGAACAAATTAGTGTACAGAATTTTGAAAACCGAGAACATTCTTCTGCACTGAAAATCTGTAGCATCATTAAAAATAATGTCCGAGAGGAAACAATTAATATAGTGTTCAGTTTAACATACAGTTCTATATGCAAAAACCAGCTAAGGACGATCAATGCCATTTTAAGAAGCACCCTAGTTTCATTTCATTTACAAGTTAGGTAGTAAACAGAAAAACTAAATGTTCAGAAATTACATTTCTAATTGCATTCCTAGGCCTGTTATTTCGAGAGAAAAAACAATCTAATATTACATGCAAAAAGGACTACGTTACTGTAATATAAAATTGCTAAAGCAGAAGAAAGGACATGTTATATAAGTATTGAATTAACATTTTATTTGCTCTACTAAGCTGAGCCTAGGAGCTATTGCATTTTATCTATATCAGATGTTACCTATAGAGTGTGACAACTCATTTCATCGCTTATTAGTTCCCCACAGGTTCCTGGGGGGACTAGGTTTGCACTCTGTCTGTCCATCTGTACATCCAGCCGTCTTTCCGTCCGTCTGAGAAGTTTGTCCGGGGAATATCTTCTATACTTTATCACATGGAGTATCCAGATTTGGTGTACAAGGACATCTTGGGATGACAGTGTGCAAGAATTAGATCACTATGTAGTATGACTTGACCTTTGACCTTTAATTTTCAAAAAGTTTGTCCGGGGCATATCTTCTGTACTATTTCACCTAGAGTAACCATATTTGGTGTACAATGACATCTTGGGATGACCTCACTGAGACCTATGCTTCCTAACATAAATCATCACCGGTGGGGGACTATGAATTGCCTTGTAATACTTTGCCTTGTTGTTTTTTCAGCTAATATTTATAGGTTTCAGCTAGACTTTCCTTATCAAATACAATTATCTAAGGTGTTTGGAATTAAATCTTATTCATCACATCAGTCTCAATATGTCACACTGTATGACATTAAAAAAATAATCATAAATTGGAGAGCCTGGTGAAAATGACACCTAAAGTAAAGGCTACAGTCAGTTAAATTATATTATTTTATGGCCATCAAAACTTTGATGGGACGTATTGTGGTTAAATATTGATTGATTTTAATGAAACTTGGTAAGCATGTACAATTTACAAAGACTGAGCAAGTTTAAAGCTCAGCAAAATCTGTGAATTATTAATTAGCGTTTTGTCCTCTGATTGGTTGGTTAGTTGGTTTAAGTTTTCTTTATTACAACCATGACAGGATTTTGTACAAAAACAAAGACTTAATTTGAATTTTAGCAAAATCTGTACATAATTATTTAGCACTCCTAGTTTCTGCAAGCTTATTTGCTTAAATGTCATTCAAATTTAATCAAACTTCATAATCATGTACAATATACAAAGACTGAGTCTAACTTTAAAGTTCAGCCATATATGCATATAATTAGTTAGCGTACTAATAGTATATCCTGAATTTTTTGTAACTTAGTCAATATTTTATATTAAAGAAAGGCAAAGACTTAGTTGAGCAAATTCTGTGCATAATTAATCATCATTCTCTTGACCAATAAAGATGTTTAGACCTTAGAAAAAGACAAACCAATAAAGAGGTTTAGACCTTAGAAACAGGCAAACCAATAAAGAGGTTAATACCTTAGAAATAGGCAAACCAATAAAGAGGGTTAGACCTTAAAAATACACAAACCAATAAAGAGGTTTAGATCTTAGAAATAGGCAAACCAATAAAGAGGTTTAGACCTTAGAAATAGGCAAACCAATAAAGAAGTTTAGACCTTAGAAACAAACAAACTAATAAAAAGGTTTAGACCTTAGAAATAGGCAAACCAATAAAGAGGTTTAGACGTAAGAAGTCGACAAACCAATAAAGAGGTTTAGACCTTAGAAATAGACAATCCAATAAAGAGGTTTAGACCTCAGAAATAGGCAAACCAATAAAGAGGTTTAGACCTCAGAAATAGGCAAACCAATAAAGAGGTTTAGACCTTAGAAATAGGCTAACTAATACCGAGGTTTAGACCTTAGAAATAGGCAAACCAATAAAGAGGTTAATACCTTAGAAATAGACAAACCAATAAAGAGATTTAGACCTTAGAAATAGACAAACCAATAAAGAGGTTTAGATCTTAGAAATAGGCAAACCAATAAATAGGTTTAGACCTTAGAAATGGACAAACGTAGTATGCTTGTATCTTAGAAATTGACAAACGTAGGATGCTTTGATCTTAGAAATGGTCAAACTTAGGATGTTTGTATCTTACAAATGGTCAAACTTAGGATGTTTGTATCTTACAAATGGTCAAACTTAGGATGTTTGTATCTTAGGAATGGTCAAACTTAGGATGTTTGTATCTTAGGAATGGTCAAACTTAGGATGTTTGTATCTTAGGAATGGTCAAACTTAGGATGTTTGTATCTTACAAATGGTCAAACTTAGGATGTTTGTATCTTACAAATGGTCAAACTTAGGATGTTTGTATCTTAGGAATGGTCAAACTTAGGATGTTTGTATCTTACAAATGGTCAAACTTAGGATGCTTGTATCTTAGAAATGGTCAAACGTAGAATGCTTGTATCTTAGAAATGGACAAACGTAGGATGCTTGTATCTTAGAAATGGACAAACGTAGGATGCTTGTATCTTAGGATTGGACAAAAGAGGAAATACTGGGTTTATTGGAATTCTAACAAATCTGCAAATTCTATGTCCTTTGGCTTCTTCTATGCTTTTGTATGTTTCCAACTTGTGAGATCTGCCTGTCTGATGTAAATACAGCAAGCCTGTAGTTACATCTTATTGGTAGTCTCGGCCACATACAATCTAGAAACCTATCTTACATTCCTGTCCACCCAATCCACACACTTGCTATTCTGGTCGTCCACCCATATGGTGTTTGAGGGCGATCCTGTACATTACCAAGCTTGTACGACACCTCCAGTACATTACCGTCCAATCCACTGGTTTTGTCTGCAGCTCCGTTCTCACCTTTCAACCGTTTGCATTAACATGAACTGTATGGTATATTACAGCTAGATAAAAGTGGAGCTATGTAGTAGGACTGGGTTGAAGGTCAGATTCAGGATAATTATGCACGGGAGATTTTGGATGACTCTGCACGTTGCCCGCGGCCCCAATCTGTAGGTATGCTGATGCTATCTGTTGGGTAGGGAATGCAGCCTATTTTATGCATCAAGGACTTTGAAAGGGCTTCAGTAAATTATCCTTCCCTCCAAAAAAACATAATTTTGTACATGACTAGAAAAGTAATTAAAAACAAGTCCTAATAGGCCGATCTAACTGAAAATCGGTCTAGGAAAGATCAGCTCATGGTCCTAACGTTATACTTAACAATTTTTTACGCAAATTGGTACATATTTCAACAACAAAAATAAATACTGTAGGACTCAGGTGACCGTTAAGGTCCATGGGCCTCTTGTTATTATATGCAACTAAAATGGAAAAATTATAACCCAAAGGTAAATAAATAAATAAATCACCCAATCAATTTGTTAGAATTTTGGGTGGCTTGTCATTGACGTGGTAATTTTAATTTCAATAAACTTTATTGTCAAAGGACAAATGGATTGGGCAGCAGGCATAGCCTATTTAAGCCCTTTCCAAACATAGTAACAGACAGTGGTACAAGCGTAGACATATACATTAGAACACGTACAAACACATATAAACAAGTTGGTATTATCAAATTAATAATCAAATTAAGGGAAACAACTACTAATACTCATTTTTATTATAATTGAATCTAATGGTTTGAATTCTAACCTTTTATTTTGAGTGTTTCAGTGTCCTCAGGTCCATGACAAGTGTTTTAGTGTCCTCAGGTCCATGACAAGTGTTTTAGTGACCTCAGGTCCATGACAAGTGTTTTAGTGGCCTTCGGTCCAAGAATAATTTGTTTCAAGCCAATAAAACTGACTTTTTAGCCAATTCACTTTTCAAGTAATTTCAAATGTGTCTATTTGTAGGAAACATTCCTTAAATATATATATATTGGTTGGTTTAATGAAGCATCATAATTTATATTTTGGTCAATGTATCATATGTATATATATGTGGGTGGAAAAATGATGGATAGATTGGCTCTAATGTTTTATCATTTACAGGAATGAAACGTTTTTGAAAATTTAGGTCATAAAGTCGACTTGTTTGATAAGACAGTTTGTATTATTTGTGTTGGGGACCTTGTTTTTGTGGTTATTTGACAATGGTTACGGCTGGTCGATGTGAAGCATTGTTTAATATATAAACAAGTTTTCAGAACTTACACTCACAATTACCTGAACAACGAGTTTCTTGTTGATAAAAATAAACCTGATTGTGCATTGAAGTACAGAGATAGGGAAGAAAGATAGATACTTTTATGTACAATCTAAACAGTTTGTTACCGGCAATTAAACTTTTTCCATAGCTCCATATTACCAGCATGTGAAACATTTATGTTTTTGTGTCAGTTTGACTTGACTGGTAGTATTGTTTTTGCAATGGAATCAGTCGGGCCACTCATTAAAACTCACCCAAAACTTGGGTTGATGATTCCAGGCCATGAAAAGACAAGAGGATGAACTCCATTGCAAATCAACTTCATACGTCAAATGTCAAGGTCATGGTTGAAAGATATTGTTTATGGATGGCACACCTTGTAGATATTATACTACATTATATTTAGATGTTACAGCCAGGTCAAGGTCACTGTTCTATATATAGAACTGTTTGGCACCCATATATATATACACGTGTCATGAAATTCATTTGTCATTAAGAATGAAGTTGCCAGAGTGTTATTTATCAAGGCAATTTATGGCGCACTGTAGTCTAGTGGAAGGAAGCTGGGCTGGTGACCGAGGGGTCGCAGGTTCAAATCCTGTCATGGCATTGTGTTGTATCCTCGAATAAGATACTTACCTCTTTAATTGATGAATGATGTAATTAGTGTTCCTGGGTTAAGCACAGGTGATGTTGAGGAGTTGTCATGTAATGTTAATGTGTTGTCAGGAGTAAGGGACAGGTGATGTTGAGGTGTTGTCAGGTGATGTTAATGTGTTGTCAGAAGTAAGGGACATGTGATGTTGAGGTGTTGCCAGGTGATGTTGAGGTGTTGTAAGGAGTAAGGGACATGTGATGTTGAGGTGTTCTCAGGTGATGTTGAGGTATTGTCAGGTGATGTTGAGGTGTTGTCAGGTGATGTTGAGGTGTTGTCAGGTGATGTTGAGGTGTTGTCAGGAGTAAGGGACAGGTGATGGTGAGGTGTTCACAGATGATGTTGAGGTGTTGTCAGGTGATGTTGAGATGTTGTCAGAAGTAAGAGACAGGTGATGTTGAGGTGTTGTCGGGTGATGTTGAGGTGTCGTCAGGTGATGTTGATATGTTGTCAGGAGTAAGGGACAGGTGATTTTCAGGTGTTGTCAGGTGATGTTGAAGTGTTGTCAGGTGATGTTGAGGTGTTGTCAGGTGATGTTGAGGTGTTTTCAGGTGATGTTGAGGTGTTGTCAGGTGATGTTATTGTGTTGTCAGGAGTAAGGGACAGGTGAAGTTGAGGTGTTGTCAGGTGATGTTAAGGTGTTGTCAGGTGATGTTGAGGTGTTGTCAGGAGTAAGGGACATGTGATGTTTAGGTGTTGTCAGGTGATGTTGAGGTATTGTCTGGTGATGTTGAGGTGTTGTCAGGTGATGTTGAGGTGTTGTCAGGTGATGTTGAGATGTTGTCAGGTGATGTTGAGGTGTTGTCAGGAGTAAGGGACAGGTAATTTTCAGGTGTTGTCAGGTTATGGTCACTTGAGGTAAAAAAAAGTATAAAAACAACGGCAACAGAAAATGAAATTAGACAAGAAAACAAAGCCAGTACAATGATGTGTATACACCTTCCCCTTGTCAATATCAGAAATACTTTTTTTCATATTTTTCTGTATTATTTTCATTAAATCACAGGAAGTGATCCTACTTTGAATATGTAAAAAGGGTGGAGCATTAAACACTAGTGTTATAAATGTGTTATGTTGGTGGGATAAACAGGAAGTGATCATACTTTGAATATGTAAAAAAGGGTGGAGCATTAAATACTAGTGTTATAAATGTGTTATGTTGGTGGGATAAACAGGAAGTGACCATACTTTGAATATGTAAAAAGGGTGGAGCATTAAACACTAGTGTTATAAATGTGTTATGTTGGTGGGATAAACAAGAAGTGCCCATCATCAATGCTAAATTTAGGCGAATAGTTTTTGCAAATTTATTCTCTTTTTTTCTGTTTAATTTAACTTCATTGCTGCACATATAGAGTTCCATTCTTTAGATCTGGTTATCTCCTCAGTCAATTTGACACACCAGCTTTGCTGGTTAACCTATATAATGAATGGATTCCCAGGTCACAGGGGTCAAATATGTCAAACTCTTCAAACGACTTCTTCTGAAGAACTAAAAGGTATAGAATCTTTATATTCGACTGGTGGCTTCCTGGGATAGAGCCCAACACAGTTTGAGAACGAAAATGACCTTGACGTACTTTAAAGGTCACAGCGGTCAAATATGTTTGGTTTGGTTTTATTTTGTTTAAGATAGAGGCCTCCCCTGTGTGCAAGTGGCATGCGTGTAATGTATGTGTGTGTATTTTGGGAGGCTGCGATATGTTCGTGTTTGTCTCCTTATGATAGCGCGGAACTGAAGCCGACTTTATAGTGCTACCTCACTGAAACATACTGCCGAAGACACCCAGCAGGACGCCCCACCCTGTCACATTATACAGACAACGGGCGAACCGGTCGTCCCACTCCTAATTTACTGAGCGTTAAGCAAGAGTAGAAACTACCATTTTTAAGGACTTTGGTATGTCTCGGCCAGGGCACAGAACCCAAAGCCTTACTCACAGGGGCGAAAGCTCAACAAATAGCCAAAAGTGAGGCATTGTCAAGGGAGACATTAGGAAGAAGAACGTTATTTAGAAAGGAGAGAAGAGATAAGGTCCCAAATTAAGTCGCCTCTTATGATCACGCAATTGGGGGCAGCAGGTACAATTCTTCCGCCCTACCTGCTGGTCAAATATGTCAAACTCTTCAAACGACTTGTTCTGAAGAACTAAAAGGTATAGAATCTTTATATCCGACTGGTGGCTTCCTGGGATAGAGCCCAACACCGTTTGAGAACGAAAATGACCTTGACGTACTTTAAAGGTCACAGCGGTCAAATATGTTTGTTTTGGTTTTATTTTGTTTAAGATAGAGGCCTCCCCTGTGTGCAAGTGGCATGCGTGTAATGTATGGGTGTGTATTTTGGGAGGCCGCGATATGTTCGTGTTTGTCTCCTTATGATAGCGCGGAACTGAAGCCGACGTTATAGTGCTACCTCACTGAAACATACTGCCGAAGACACCCAGCAGGACGCCCCTCCCGGTCACATTATACTGACAACGGGCGAACCAGTCGTCCCACTCCTAATTTACTGAGCGTTAAGCAAGAGTAGAAACTTCCATTTTTAAAGACTTTGGTATGTCTCGGCCAGGGCACAGAACCCAAAGCCTTCCTCACAGGGGCGAACGCTCAACAAATGGCCAAAAGTGAGGCATTGTCAAGGGAGACATTAGGAAGAAGAACGTTATTTAGAAAGGAGAGAAGAGATAAGGTCCCAAATTAAGTCGCCTCTTATGATCATGCAATTGGGGGCCGCAGGTACAATTCTTACGCCCTACCTGCTGGTCAAATATGTCAAACTCTTTAAATGACTTCTTCTGAAGAACTAAAAAGTATAGAACCTTCATATTTGGCTGGTGGCTTCCTGAGATAGAGCCAGACAAAGTTTTAGAATGAAAAGGCCTTGACCTACATTCAAGGTCACAGGTGTCAAATATGTCAAAAACATCAAACAACTTCATGAGGCATAAAAGTATAATATTTGGTTGGTGGCTCCCTGGGATAGAGCTCACCAAAGTTTGCAAATGAAAATGACCTTAACCTATTTTAAAGGTCACAGAGGTCAACAACATTTCAAAGGATTTGTTCTGAATAACCAAAAGGAATGGATTCATAAGATTTTGCTGGTAGCTTCTTGGGATAGAGCTAACAAGATTTGAGAAGGAAAATGACAGTGATCCCCGGAATTAATCATATGCTATTAACAGTCGATGGTTGACATATTCCGTCGAAACCTTTACAGTCGATGGTTGACATATTCCGTCGAAACCTTTACAGTCGTTTTCACCTTGAAACATATAACGACCTACAAGGGTCCGAACTAGGCATGTCTCACCTTATTAGAAGAGGAAATTTATCTAACACCATTATCGTTACAGTGTACGCTGAATTCGACAACATGATAGAATTCGACAAATTTTATTCGATTTTATTGCTTTATAATGGATATTTTAGAATTAGACATCAAATTAAAAAAAAACATTTCACCTTTTTTTTCAAGACATATATGGGAGAAATAGACTGCCTCGTAGGTGAAATGTTTCATGCTCATTAGTTGGTAATACAGATCCTGATACTAAACAATGTCAGCATTGGATTGCCGTGTACATTACGATCCGTTCGGATAGCCTCCCGTCACCAAACCTTTGTTCACTTTTTAGATAAGCAATGCATAACAAGGAGATATAACAATTTGTATACTATTTATTTGGTAATAAGTGGAGTGTATCTACATGTACTTTTAATTTTCATTAACAATATTTCCGATTTGTTGAATTAGTTGTCTGATGGACTGCTGTTACAGATCCTTCATAAATATGTATAGATTTAAGAAATTGGAGCTTCATAACGGTGAATACGATTCTGATTGTTGTTAAATAGTTATTTATATAATGACAGGTAAAATTATGACACTACCATTTAAATAATTACAGTATTAGATAATATGTAGATCATAAATAAGCATCGATGATGCACACAGTTCAATTTTTTATTACTTTCAGTCAGATAAATACATGGAAATTACAAAGCTATAGCATGGCCTACACATACATGTAGAGCGACAGGCTCTGTTGATTTATATTGTTTAACAATTTAATCTTATTATTCTTATAAAATTCTTGATATATTTTCTTCCTTAAAGAGATATATGCGTTACATTCAGGAATAAAGAAAAAATATATTCTTGAACTTTTTTTATATCTGCTCACTTCAATCTGTAATTGCTAGACAAAATGTACATACACGCATTTTTATAATGGATATTCTATATTTATTTAAGTTTATATAACTATCACATGTTGATGAGATTTCCAACATATGTTGAAAGTGTTGACGGGCTTGATCCAATCTCCGCTGTCTCTGAAGTGGGTAGTAATATATAAGTGGTAATATACTATTGGTTATACACTAGCGCGTATGTCCGCGTGTTGTGATTGACTTACATAGGCAATATGTTGATACATGCATTTTTAAAATACATATTCTATTTTTGACGTATTTATTAAGTTTATATACATATCACATGTAGATGGTAATACACAAGCGGTGATGTCCGCGTGTGATGATTGATTTACCTACACATATCCGAAACCAAGTTCAAAATAATCAGCCTGAGCAAATTTAACCTAGTTAGGTTAGAACACATTTACTTGTTTTCTGTTAATAAAATGGTTTATCACAAATCTAGACTATTCTGATTGAAAATTCAGAATTTAAAATTTCATTCATTAAAGTACTTAGTGCTAGTAAAAGTAATGATTGACCAGCTAATAAACAATCACTTCGGATGACATCTACACCATGTCCTTTCCTCGCTTCACAGTGAGAATGGCTTGCAAAATTTCATTTGTATTAAGTTCAAAATCTTATTCATCACATATCGGTAAATGTTATTCAATTTCAATGTTTTAAAACATATTAGTGTCTGCTTCCACGTTTAAATAAAAACCGGTGGTATTTTTTATAACTAACATTTAGGCGTTTCAAAGCCATTTAAGGTCCTGATGTTCTTCTAAATGCAAAGTTTATATAAAATGTTGATTATGTGATCCTAAATGATCTAGCATATCTACATCCAATCTTAGATATTGTCTCTTTATCCAAGATTCTTTAATTGTATTCGTTAAGTTACACGTTGGTGATTTTGAGTTTAAAAACGAGGGTATTTTTACATAAATGCATTAAATATGTTTAAAATGTGTAGGTCATCTGATGGTCATGAAATCTTAATAAAAAGTAACAAAACGAATCAAATTGAAACCTCTAAGAGAAACAGATAATACTTAAGAAAGGAATTTAAGCAATATTAAATTATAATAATTATACTCGAACCGTTGTACCTGCAATAGGTATAATCGTTTGAAAAACCAAAACTATTCCTTCCAATATAATGTAGTACATCACAGGCTTCACATAAATCGTGAAAACTGACAAATATTAGTTTGTAAATCATAGTAAAAGTCACGATTGTTTTGATGATCAAATTTGAAACCAACAGCTGGGATATGGACACATGGTAGAAAAACATATTTCTCCTTATCTATGATATTTTTATCAATTTTTACGGAGTCACCAGTTACTAAATTTAACCAAATTTGAGTTCACTATAATACAATTTCACCTGCCTGTGAATGGGTTGTACGTATTTTAAGTATAACATATGAAATATTGAACGTTTTCATAAATTGTGTCTTTAATTTTGTGTCCAAACTGCCATTTATGTTCCAAGCTAAAATTCTCATCTTCTCAACACTTCATATATGTATACGACCTCCTGTTTTCTTCTCGGGCCACAGACGTTTTCTCGTTTCCTGTATTTCCTCGGGGAACTTATCCGATATAAGTTAGATCCCTAAAGTTGGTTGGACTTCCTTTTCATCATTTCTTTTTACTGTAGATGCTGTTCACTTAAAGGGCAAAAATCTGACATGGCTCCCCCAGTGTCCACCGACTTGTAATCTAGACCCTCTTACTCCTCAATAACAAACAAAAAGATAATAACAAAAAGGTCGTCCCTCATTCAGCTGATGTTCGTTATAGTGCCCTTATCACACACATGTACGGGGACATATAGTACATAGGGTTACGGTTTAGACAAACTCGAAACCATTTATAGTTCGTGAACATCATTACCTCAACATACAGATTTGTACCTCGTAACAGTATCAATCTTAGAGAATGAACCCTTTTAATAGACACGTTTATCACCCAATACACTACATTGAATAAGATAGAACTGGTTAAAAACTAAATAAAATAGGCGAAGAACAACTCATTTCAGTATCCTTCAATACAACAGAAAGACAAAGTTTACTGGTACCATTCATGGCGGTCTATTTTTGACATAGGAGTTATTCCTCCCCGTGAGTGAAGGACAAATATCTTTTCAAATAAGTGCTACAAAATTGACTGAGTGCAACTGAATATATACACCAAGGTATTATTTAAAAATCCTACACAAATGTGGTCCGTCGCTTGGAAAAGAACAAAAATCTATCTTTAAACAATGTAAACCTGGCTCTTGACGCTTAAGACACCTTAAGACCGTGCATGTTGTTTTTTAATCAACATATCTAAGAACGTGACATCGTGAATATATAGCTTTTCACAATGTTTTCTTGTGATTACAAATGGTTTATTCCATGCACTGCCTTCAAAGGCAATCGTGGTGTTGTTTTGAGCTTCAGATATTGAAGTTAAACAGAAATTATCATATATTATTCTAGTTTTTCTGAAGTAAGCCAATTCGTCATAAAAATCAGGTGACTGTCTTTCTATCTTTTGTTTCAGTTTGTGAACAAAGAAATTATACAGACGGTGATCTAGATATGCGCAACTTTTGTGAATGTTTTCTTCAATTGTTCCGAACTTTAATCGATTATCTACCTCTTTATTGACACGAAGTTTTCCGTACAAAACATGTCTGAGATCCCAGTTTAAGATTCGTCGCATCAACACAATAGATTCATCAAGAAATTCCACCACTAAAACGATGTCTAGTTCCTTATCCAGTTTGAGTAAATAGTTTTGTATTTCGTGTTCATTCTTATTCCAACGTAGTTTTCTAGGAAACCCAAAATACATAGCCATATAATTGCACAATATATCAAAACGACCCGTTGAGTTGATGTCTTTGACTTTACGAGACAGATATTTCAAAACTGGATTTGGTCCTGGTATACCTTGCACTTCTTTGGGTCTCATAAATCTGATAAAAGATCGAAAATGGCTGAATGGATCCCTTACGATTCCTATAAACTTAGTATCGTTAGGCATAACTTTACTGAATTGTTCTCTGTTGTATCTGGCGTGCCCACAAGTTATATCATAAGTTCTATTTTTGGGTGGTGGAAAGAAGAAGCGTGATGTCAAAGAACCACCACCCCCTTCACGGCCTCTTGGCAGAGCAAATGTGAGATTCCTTTCATCCCCATAACGTAGAAATATATTCTCAACCGTTGTACTGGCGGCCTTAGGTACCTTTATAAATGCTATGTGATGGACAGGATTGCCTGTCAGGATGTATTTGGTATGAATGGAAGAGCCTTCAATTCGATAGAAAATCTTGCTCCAGTATGTATTCCGAACTTCAGCCGTGGTATTTGTATTCCGAACTTCAGCCGTGGTATTGACGTAACGTGTTATACTGTACAACGTTACCAATACACAGATCCCCATCAACAGTGACCTGCAAAACATTACATGTGATGATGAGTTTAAACATTATCGTAACAAAAGTTCGATATGTATATAAGTTATTTTCGAAGTGTAAACGAAGCCGTTATTCAAACTCATAATCGGTGCATGCGTAAAACTGTAAACAAAAGTAATATGTTAACGGAGCTTTTGCGAAGGGTCAAGGACAATAGGTCAAGGTGTAACGGGAAGGTAAGTGTTTTCTACATAATTAACGACATCCGCCATGTTGCTGTACGTCAAATTCAAGTTAAATAAAAGTAGACACACCTTCAAACAATTATAATACTTGTACTATAATTAAAGGCATCGAATAGAGCGAAAGCAGACATAACTGTTTACTGTGCAATTTTAGATCACCTGGCCCGAAGGGCCAAGTGAGCTTATGGCATACCGCGTCCGTCGTCCGTCAACTTTTTACATTTTAATCTCCTTCTTCAAAACTATTGGGCCAATTTTGACCAAACTTGACATGGGACATCACTACAGACCCTGGATCGTTTTTCTGCGCAACGCAAACGGAACTCAAACGCAACGGAAACGCAACGGAAACTCAACGCAAACGCACACAAACCGTTTAATTAAACACGCTCCTAAAACGCCTTTCATAGTAGACCAATAACGGACTTAGATTTAGATGTACTTGCTCGTGGAAGCGTGTCGGTCTCTGACCCTAACTCTGACCTGTATTTATCTATACAGCGCTCGACTGTTATTTGCACAGCGGCAGATGCAGATGTGCTTATAGGCAACATTTTCCCTGTTAGCACCAAAAAAATAATTTGGAATGATGATTTGTCCGCCGATTTTTTTATGAATATTGATAATTCGTATAAACTTCTAATGGCATCCGTTTGGAACTCAACAGTACATTACATTTAACATCTAATCAGTTAACCTACACGACGCCGAAACACATTCCTTTATATGAATTCATAAGATTAAAACTATATTTGATGTTGGTGGTTCCTCACTTTTTTTTTTTTTTTAATTTCTATATTATATTATATATTATTTCAAGATGAAGTTACGGGAATAGTCTTGACTAAATAACGTACGTGTAATTGTTTGTTTTTATTTAAACTAGGCGATAGAAAATGTTCAAAAGGAGAATAAATATGAAACTTGCGTTTGGAAAATATTGGATATGAATATCATCATATGTATAAAACAAGTGAATGTGATGTGCTTTGCATAGAGTATTATTCCTGTATTATCTTACAAATCCAACTGAAATGCTGCAAGCGAATTCCGTGTAATTATAGTTTTTTCTTAAAATCGTCCTTATCTACTTGTATCTCAAACAGGTATAATTCTTATGATATTCTCTTTAGTGGTATTTTTTGATAATTATAATCAGTATGTATATGAATGATATTGAAACCGGAGCGTAAATTATAGGTATCTTATCTATACATCTTACAACACAAAATACATGTATACATTATATGCACCCTGTTACGCTTAATCTAATTCCGTGCTGTACCTCAAGTTACACATTTCCATTTGTCTGAGTGATGAAAACATAATCTGAAATCTGAATTACTTATGTAATTCCCTCTTTAAAACAGCCTTGAACCAAAGTTTTTTTTTATTGCTTTCTCTTGACCGTCATTTTGAAAAGTATATTGTACAAACAGCATTGATTTCACTATCCTAAACAATAGTGAAACAATCCCAACTATCATCTGGTCTTTGCTTTTACCTGGCCTTACCTTTATTATTGTTTAAACGTGTGATCACTCCTGTTACCCTCGGCTATTGTTATTTCAAATGTAAAGACCACAAGACTATAATAATTTCTACTACAACATTGTAATAAAAACCTATAGGAAGTTGATATAATACAATTTTCAGATTTTAATATCTTAAACCAATATTTTATCATTCTAATTTTTATCATCCAAACTAGAGGTAACCGTCCCAATTTAAGATATACCATATTGTTATTGGCCGATTTCTTCACTTTTAGTAGTTTCTTACAAAAATGTAAATGTACATGTTCTATCTCTGGAGCTTTGTACATACACCAAATTTCACTTGCATAGAAAAGGATACTGCTTACATATGTATCGAACAGGTGGAACATAGTTTTTACATTTAAGTTTAATGATGAACACTTTGAAAATAATGCAAACATAGCTTTTCGTCCTTGGCTAGCTAATTGTTTTTGGATAGAAGTGAATTTATTGTTGTAATTTAAAATAACACCTAGGTTAGGAAATAGATCCACACATTCAACCTTACTTCCTTTGTACATGTTATACCATTTTTTATCATTATGCAACCTTCCACCTTTTCTAAAAACTACAATTTTTGTTTTTTCAGCATTTACAGTTAAATTCCATTCAGTACAATAATTTTCTAAATTATCAAGCATATCTTGCAGACCTTCTACAGTCTCGGAGAATAATACCAGATCATCAGCATATGGCATCAGACATAAACTGAGTTCCTCAAACTCATAACTACCCTTGCAATTTTGTATAAAATATGATTCAAAATCATTTATATACATAGAAAAAAATATCGGTGACAGAATTTCACCCTGTAATAATCCAACGCTGTTAAGAAACAAATCTGACAATTTTCCATCCAATTTAACACAAGATTTAACATGAGAGTACATAGACCTTACAACTTTTAGAAGCTTTCCTCTTATACCAAGTTTTGATAGCTTATTCCATAATTTTATTCTATTTACCATATCAAATGCTTTACGAAAATCGACAAAGCAACAATACAATGTTTTCTTATTAATAAATAATTTGGATATAATAGAATGTATACAAAATATAGCATCTACTGTACTAAGACCAGGTCTAAACCCAAATTGAGCATCAGTTATTACATCATATGTTTCTGACCATTTTTCATGTAACAGTTTATTGTTTAAAACAAAAGTGAATAATTTTCCCAAACAACTTACTATACTAATACCTCTAAAATTGTTAGGGCCAGTTAGGTCACCCTTTTTGTGTACCGGTGTAATTACAGCAACTGCCCAATCAGCAGGATAGAGACCAGATTCCAATATATTGTTAAAAAGTTTACACAAAATAGGTAATAAAATATCCCTCCCTACCAATAAACTTTCATTTAAGATACAATCTATACCATGGGATTTTCCCTTCTTTAAATTATTGATTGCTTCGCAAATTTCATCAATAGTAATTACTTGGTCCAATTCTTCATATAAAGGTACTTCATCTGAATGATTGTGAAATTGATCAGGTTCTTGATCAGAGTTATCATTCCTGACCACATTTTTGAAGTGCTCAAATAAAAGTTTCAAATCAATATCTGGTTTCTTGGACTTGGTTTTCTGTAAAATTCCTTAGGATTGTTAAATCTCATATATTCAAGCATGTCGCCTTCACACTTTAAGTACATTCTTTTTTTCATAGAATCTTTTAATTTATAGTTCCTTTTCTTCTCCACAAGCAGAGTATGATTAAATACATTTTTTTCCTTATTGAAGTTATACAGAGCTGATTTGTACAAGTTGTACAAAGTTTTCAATTCCATATCAAACCATGGTTTGTCAGTATTAAAACTGATTAACCCATCTCGTCATGTATAATTATGGTTATCTTGCTTGGCATCACAACATTTAGTTAATTCTACAAGGAAAGGTTTCATAAATGTCATCAGTATTTTAGTAAAACTACTCACACTAGTTTTAATATCAGACTGAGTAACAACATCAGGGACAGTTACAGCATTACATAGGTTATCCTGATTGTCAGACAACAAATTTAAAAAACAATCCTTAAATTCATCATTCCATTTGTATAATGGTTTACGCTCCCCACTTTCAGTAACATCATGTGTAACAGTGTGATGAATCTGACATTTTAATTGAATATGCAAAGGAGCATGGTCTTTCAGAAAATACATTAAAATTTGAAATTATAAATTGTTCCAGAATATTAAATAATCAATCTGTAATTATACAGTAATCTATAGTACTCATGCCATTGTGTCCATAGTATGTAAACTCATTTGAGTATCCTTGTTGGTCTCTTCCGTTACATATACACACATTACATGATTTACATAGCTGTATCAGGCGATTACCAAAAGTGTTAATTACTACATCTGGATTATGTCTAATTTTTAAACCGTCATCAGGTTCATAATTTATTATATTAGAGAGACAATTTTTAATACTGTAATGGATTACATCATTCTGGATATAATCAGGTAAAATACCTGTACGACTATTAAAATCTCCAACCATCATAATGTCCCCGAGGGAACTATAATTTACAATACCATTTTCAAGTTCAAAGAAAAGGTCACAGTTGTATATGTTATAATATACAGTACTAGAAGGTGGCATGTAAACACATGCTATATATAAATCATTGTGGTTATCAATTACAGATACATAATTTACAAACACGTTTTTAATTAGATAACCATCCTACCACCTTGAGATCCTATAACTAGAATTCTAGGGTAAATATAACATGAAAACCCTCAATTGATAAAGAATAATCATTGGGTATCCAACATTCAGATAGAAAAATCAAGTCATATGTCTTGATATTATTTTAAAAACTTTTTGTCTTTAACTTATAGTCAAGTCCACCGTTTATGTTCCATGATAGAACTTTGAGATTCTGGGGCGTGTCCCGACACTCCACATTGTCCTATGAAACAGGATGATGTCCACGACCGACATTTCCTCGTCCACGACAAGCTTTACCTTGACCACGACTAGCTGTTCCTTGGCTGGCTCTGCTACCATGGTTACTTGGATTAGGGCTGGCTCCACCGGTGTCCTTGCTAGTGATCGCTTCTACTGTAGGCTCGGTGTACAAAATACCATCAATGTACAGCTTTTCACGCACAAAATATGCCTTATTTCCCTCGTCCCGAGCACTCTTACATGCTGGCCAAAGCCTCCTCCTAGTATCACGAACTTCCCAGGGGAATTGTTCTTTTATACGAAATTTAGATCCTTTCAACTTTTTGGGTGCTAATTTTTTCTTTTTTTCTTTTTGGTCACGCCTTTTAAACCTTGCGACGATAGGCCTGGCAATTTGCTACAGTTGGGTTTTTTTTTGGCCTATCCCGCTGTGTAATAATATTAGATGTTCTTCTTCTTGTTGTTGTGATAAGGCGTCATGTAGATTAACTTAATCTGAGAATTTAGGAAGTATAAATTAGATGTTTTAGTGGTTAACACTACTGATCGAAATAAGTACCTCCCCTCCTTCCAACCGCACCCAAGGAATGATTTAGACCCTCGGGTCCCTGTGGACGCAGATACGTCCTTTGTCGACGTATCTAGAATAAATTTCTCCAACGAAATCTGAGAATTTAGGAAGTATAAATTAGATGTATCTCAACCAACACTTGGGGAGAATGAATACTCCGACATATCAGGATAAGTCCAAACAAACATTAGTGTAACTAATTAAATAGCTTATACTACTTAGTATACGTCTCTGATAGAATTTTATGTATCGTTTTAATTTAATGCAAATATTAAACAGGGAAAGTATGAAGACGACCACCGTGCACGGGGGTGTGTAACTTCGGGTATATAATAATGAAGAATGAAGATGAGTAACACTTAATGCCCTTTTCATTATGCGTAGGAAACGTATGGTTGTGAGGCATAGATAACAAAGGACTTCAAGGGATTAGGGGTTAGATTAGTGTTTATTTATTTGAAATTACGCTATAATTATATCTGAATGTGCTTTATGAATTTTATATCAATTTAATTCAAATGAGATTTAGATCACTAGTACCGTATAAATAAAATAAAAAGTGTGTAGGGGAGAGGTGTGGCGGTCAGAATCTGACGATAACGGCAACATTTCTTTTAAAATATTTTTCTAACATACATAATAATTATTTTTCAGAATTTCATTTCTTAAATCTGCAACAAAGAGGTATTTTGATAGGAAATAAAATATATCCTTTATATCTTATAATTGGCACAAACATGTCCAGTATATAACACCTTCCTTTTGTATTGTGACTATATGTAACTTCTTTCAGATATACGATTAGCAACTGATTCGTGTGTCAAGAGATTGAATGAGTTTAGTATTCATTCCGAATTTCAAAAGAACAAATCAAACCTTACACTGTAGCTATTTAAATTTTCATATTTTGTATTTACTTTTATATCTCTAAGCACATTTTATTCTACTTAAAAATCATAAATTTATATTTCTAGTTGTAACTATTTTATGATAATTTCAGCAAAATCACAATGTAAATCCTAACGTGTGAAGTCATCTTATATCAAATCCTTTTTGCTAATTTACCTGGATATGTAAACCAGAAAAAGACCGGCGTGTTAGTTATGATGACCATGATCAATTCAATTCAATTCAAGTTTATTCCGGGGGCCTTACGACCCATAGGCATACATAAATATAATACATAATATTACATACATATGTGGAGAGTGATCTCTCATGACATGCATACAGAACACAGAAAGTAACATATACATGTCTGTATAAGATACACAAACAACATACTAACCGAGACAGGAGGTAACTCCTCGGCAATGTTATCTTGAATGCGATTACATCAATGCCAATTATTACTAAGTTTAATGAATATACATTTTACACCATTAGCAATAATACTTGTATTATACAGACAGACAGACATACACACACACACACACACACACACACACACACACTCACACACACGCACACACACACACACAGAAGTATAAGTAATAATTATTTTTCAGTCTAGGCATGCTTTTCTTTGCATTCGAAATGATACATGAAATACATATGAAAGGTGTTTAACGATAACATTCGCTTTTAGCCAAAGTATGTTTTTCTTTACTTAACGACAGAATGCCAAGGTATACATGGTTACAAAACATACCTATTGCATACGTATTTGGAGAGTGATCTCGCATGACAAGCATACCGAACACAGAGAGTAACATAAACATGTATGTATAAAATACATCATAAACATAATAGTACAAGAAAAATTAACTTAAGTTAAATTTAACTTAACAGACACATACTGACGGAGATGAGCCAATGTTACCTTGAATGGGATTACATTAGTGCTGAGTCAATCTACCACTTATGTACCACTTATTGATTAAGTTTAATAATACATATATGTTGTACAACATCAGCAATCATACTACTATTATACAGACAGACAGAAGTAAAAGTAATAATTCGTTTTCAGCGATGTCATGCTTTTCTTAGAATTCGAAATATACCTGAAATACATATGTGAGGTATATAACGATAATATTCACTTTTAGCCAAAGTGCGTTTTTCTTTTCTTAAAGGCAAAATGAATATATTTTCCAAGATTATTTAGTTCCTTAACATTATTTATACTTAACAGTTGCACAAGTTTGAAAACGCTAGGTGATTTATAATAATACCTTTTAATATACCTTTGTCTAATTTCTATATAAAATGGACATTGCAGTATAAAATGGAACTCATCTTCAATTTCAAAACTTTGGCAACATTCACATATTCTGCGTCTCTTATCAATGTTCGATTTTTAACTGGTGTGATTGTAACAGAGCGCATGATTAATTAAATATAAATCACTACCTCCGCATGGGATCGAACCCGGGACCTCTGGCTTACTAGTCTAACGCTCAACCGATCGAGCTAAAGAGAAGTTTTTAGCCGAGCGATATATTGCGGCTAGTATTTACCAGGGTTACATACTCCCCCTTCCAGGAAAGAACTCGTCCTCGAGTTTTTCCAGGGGTAACAGCGATGCTTGTGGAGCAAGGCCGAGTATTTTTCCCGGGGCCCCACGTTGGGCGCCAATGTAACAAAGACAACTGGACTGACCACTAACGAAAACGAGGTAACACCTATATTTAGAACAATTAACTTATATGGACGTAACAAGGTAAGACAAGTGACAGGTGACAACATACTCACGTGTACAAAAACAACACAGGTAAACGGCACAGTGATCGTACACAGCACATGTATACGCGAACAGCACGATATTGTTACATGATGACAATCTAATACTGGCTATAGATTTTTTATATATATTATCAAGAGGTTTCAGTAAATAATATTGCATGCAAAAATGATCAATTAGATGTTTGTATAGGTCACCTCTGGCAGCATTTATAATTCTTGCTCTCATTTCCTGGGTGTAACCATCTTTAAATCGTTGTTCTACTACTTTGTACATATTTCCATTTATAGCATTACTAGTCCAAAAGTAAGATAAACCAAGTTTATCTAGTTCTTGTTTAATATTGTTTATCCAATCATCATTCATTATTAATCGCTCTTCTAAACATGTGGCCAATATACAATTTTTGGATTCTTTTAATTTTAACCAGTATTTTATAACTTTTAACTTTCTATTTATGTAACGTGACTGTCTACCAAGCTCGTAATATACAAAATCAGTACCTGTACTTTTTTTGACACCAAGCAATCGTTTACAAAACCCAGAATGGAGCTATCAGGGGTGGCCTTAGCTCAGCCGGGGTGCACTACCCCTCACCGGTACTTCACGTTACGCCCCCTGGGCATCCCCATTTCAGTAAAGCCAGAGCACACGCCTGTACTGGTAGGTCGTCTACTGTAAGATGAGACTGCGCATGACAGGCAGGCGAACGGACGTCTCAGGTATATTCTCTGATTCGTTTTTGATATTTTGAGCATTCTACGGACATTTACTTTATGGAAACTGGACAATTAACAGACTGAGTGGTTCTGAATGTATTGGAAAAGATAATTATGTGATGTGATTGGCAGTAAACGCAAAAGGAGCAAAAGTGCCACTACAGGTATCCCCCCACCCGAAAAAGTATACGTTCGGCAAATGGCTGCCCCGACCCCCACCCGGATACTGTCGTCAGTAATTGCGGACGTCCATGGCTCGCTGTATGGTCGTTATGACCAACACAACATTGTAGCGAATGGGAGTGGTTATTGTGATGGCTATTATTATAGTGGTCAGTATTCAACGATGTCGGCAACCGGTATCATACCGAGACCTGTTACATGTACATGCATGTCGCCTAGCACGTTCGGAGTGTCGCTTAGGCTTTATAGTACACGTACCCGTACACCGAGGTAGCCCTCCATTACACGGATAGCCGGTTCGATTTGCCTCTTCTCAAACCGGAAGTAGAGAGGTGGAAGATCTTCTGAATCGAACGAGATTTAGGAAAACAAACATGGCGTCTGATGGCGATATTGTGGCAGCTGTAATGTGCCTGGATGACGATGTTGAAGATTTTCAGCTATGTGGATTGACTACGATGAATACCGTTGTAATCGGGATTATGACAATGCCATTGTAAGAAAAATGTTTTATATTAACCCACTTTAGAAGCGCCATATATCTTAATAATAAATGTGTAAATTTAGTTGTCGATTCTACTTACATGTAAGGCCTAGCTACTGATAAGGTTTAAGGCCCCCTATCCATAAAAGTATATGTCAGTGTAATTGCTTTCAGAACTCAATTAGCTTTACGTTTACAGTGTTTGTTTTCATTTACAGGCGGAGAGATTTGCCTCGAATCGAAAACTATGTGGAAGAAGTGGTACCAAAATACAGCCCTGATTCTTTCAGAACCTTTTTTAGAGTTTCTAGGAGTACTTTTGAGACAATTGCAACTAACATAGCAGCTTATCCAGAATTGCATCCACGGCAACCAAATGCAGGACGGCCACAAATTTCAATAGAAAAAGATCTGTTGATGGGTTTATGGTATCTTGGCTCGCAAGAGACGGTCAGGTCTATTGCAGACAGATTTGACGTATCACTATCAACCTTCAACGACCACAACAGGAGACTTCTGGATGTGTTTACTTTGCACCTGAAAACAAAATTCATCTCGTGGCCTGCTCGTGCTGATTACAGAGCAATTATAGACAACTTTCAACAAATGAAAGGATTCCCAGATGTACTTGGTGCCATCGACGGTACACATATCCGTATTAAACCACCACATGAACATGCTCCAGATTACATAAATCGCAAAAAATTTCATTCCATCTTACTTCAAGGAGTGTGCAGAGAAAACAGAATGTTCACAGATATAAATGTGGGCTGGCCTGGCCGTGTACATGACGCCCGAGTTTTAAAAAATTCCCAGATATGGTTAAATGGTCCTGTGTTTTGTGGTAGACATCATCTACTGGGAGATGGAGCATATCCATGCAAGCATTGGCTATTAACACCATACAGAGACAATGGACACCTCCAGCGTGATATGGTTAAGTACAACAGGGCTTTGTCAGGTACCAGAGTTGTTATCGAGAACACTTTTGGAATACTCAAAGGGCGATTTCGGCGCTTGCAGTTTGTTGACATGGTTGATAATGGATATATCTGCAAAGTTATAGTGACAGCTTGCATATTGCACAATATGTGCATTCTAGAAGGCGATGAACTTGAAGACCATTTTGAGGATGATATTGTACCCCCTGTACCCATTCCACAAGGACAGTTGTTTCAAAACGATGCAGAAGGACCTCTGAAGAGATTACAGATAACCAACCAGCTTGCTAATATGTAACTTCATAGTCTACACATGGCAAACTAATTAATAACTACTAAATTCATAAGTGAAAACAAAGAAAAAATATTGGATTTCACATTTATTTTTCCTGGACTGGAAATTTAAAACATAATAATTAACAATAACAGTAACAAAAATAAAATGTAATGAACAATAAACAAATTGGACAAAACAATGGACTAGGTACCATAATTAGATGTATAATATCTAAATGTATAGAAAATGTAATAATACTTATGGAATAAATTGTAAATCTCAATTCTTGTTTAATTTGTGAATTTTAGCAAGGTACAAATTTAGTGACATTGAATGGATGAATAATGGACTTTAAAATTGTAAAAAATAATACATTACTTAACAAAATACATGTATTCATATCAGACAATTTGTCTAATCCCAACACATTCACTGCTATTTGGTGTTAAGATTAGACAGGTTTCACTCAACTTAAGACTTGTTATGTATTTGTTCCATTAAAATTGCATGAAGCCTACTTGGACAAAAGAACTAAAAACAAAAACTTAAATGTATTGTTTGGTTTGAAAAAAAAACATGTAGTAACTGTGAAGACAGGTCTTTGACACATCTAGAGCTATAGAGTGTAACAATTAAGAACAATTGAACTGTAGCAATAATTCCTTGCTGGCTAATAATTAAATTTGTAGAAGCCTACCATGGTCTCCTGGCTTTGCTACAGATACAAAGAGCACAGGGTAAATTTAAGATTTTCAACACTTAACACTTACTAAAAGTAATAACAAAGTAAACTGGATAGAAAACTTGCTGTTTAACATAACCACATGGAGTCATTACATAATCAACAATGGTTATATGTTCAACTTTGTAGACTACAGACTTATTTCCAAATCTTTTTTTTTGAATTTTGAACATTTCAATAATCTGCCTCAAAATTGAAAGGCATCATACAATATGCCTGTAGACTTTTGTTCAACAGTCTTTTGGGAATTCGGTCTAAAATTGCATGCCCAAAGCACACTCTGCCACAATACAAATTTAATATAGATGCCCAACCTTCAATATCCTGTGAAGGAGTGATGCAGATTGCTTTTAGTTCTTTGAGACTGACCAAAAGTCTTTGTAAACATGCTGGTGATACAGATGTTAAGGTATTTTCCACATGCAAGTACACAAGAGTATTAGACAGATTTTCAGACAAATGAATGAACACACTCTCATCAACTTGCGGCAATGATGAAATTTCAAGGTGTTTGAGATGAACACAAAGGCCTAAATTTTGCTGAATGTCTGAAACTGGTATATGAATATTCTGTGCTCCCTTAATTTTCAGGCTTTCCAATTTTTTCATTTCTGGCAAAAATGATAGAGATGAAACAAGTTTAGCATCAATATTTAGATATACACAGTTCACAGACATTGCAAGACAACCTGCACAGATATATGGATTCCATGAGATACGATGCATACATATGGATGTATATAAATGCCAGAGCATTGGGTTGAATGTAATACTTTTTAATGTCTTGTTGACACAAGCTACATTTTGCAGATCTTCAATGTCCAAAAATGACAAAATTTTTGTCAAAATTTCAGGTGGAATGACTTGAAAAACTTGACCTGAAAATACACATTAATGAAATTTGATAATGATGAATACTACAGCATATTAGAAATATAACATTCATACCACTGAAAGTTATGTCTATGAAAATATATAGAATTTGTATTTCCTATCTTAATTTAGCATGGTTCAACCAGATTAACCTGTTTTAACAAAAAGAAGAGGCTCAAAAGGCTTGTATCACACATCCTGACTAGCATGAAATAACTCATTTTGCATTTATGTAGGTGGGTTATATTTTTTTTAGCAATTCAATTTTGAGTTTTCAATTGTTATCTTTTTGTTTGATTGCATCGATGAGGCTTTTGAAAACATTCATTTTTTCATCATGCATTGTTTTTTGAACTTTTTGTCTCTCCTCATTTTTTCTGTCTTCTTTTTCTACATATTCCTTTAGAAAGCCAATGACATCGGGGGAGCTTCGAACTCTCTTCCTTTTGAGTGTTTTCTCTTTCTCACCTTTCTCATCAGATTCACCATCAGGTTCACTGGGTTCATTTGGTTGTGTACTGGGTTCACCTGAGTCAATTATCGTCACTGGGTTCATGTCGTGTCTTTCCCCAAGTACCTGTGACATTTCCTCCTCAAACTCAAATGTTTTGCTACCCTGTCCAGTCTTGTTTTGGTTAGTAATGTGTTTCCTGTATGCTGATACTAGAGTCTTCCATCGACCCTCTACCTGTGCTGCGGAGAAGCCTGGTGTCTTTTCAGTAAGGGCATTCAATTCTCGTGTAATTTCTTCCCATAAGGATTTATTCCTATATTTGGCACTATTAAATTTGTCTTTCCTCTCTGAATACATCGCAATCAATGCCAAACTTTCATTAGTACTGAACAGCTTGGAACTAGGTTGGGATATAACAGGTGGTATGTCCGGAAGGTCAGTTGCTGGTATGTCCGGAAGGTCAGTTGCTGGTAGGTCTGGAAGGTCACTGGCTGGTAGGTCTGGAAGGTCATTTGCAACTGGTATGTCTGGAAGGTCAGCATCTATAAAATACATATACAGTTGCAAATCAATAGAAAAGAAATCAGCAAAAAGTCCTTGAAACAGTATTCCATTTCCTTACATTTGCCTTAAAATTATTTCATATTTGTAAACATAACTGACAAATGGTCAAATGAGGAATAGTTTGCCAAGAAATAACAGGAACCACTATTTATATTTAAAACTTAAATTTTGTTATCAATTTTCGTGTCATGGATAATAGATGCTGTGCATGCATCTATTAATTGATATTATTATAAATTTAGTTACCTTCGGCTTCGTCCAATTTTGCCTCCTGTCCACTTGACATGGCAGCAATCATCTTTAAAGTGGCTGGATCTATTATAAACAAACAATAAAGGTTTCTTATAGACATAATTTTAGTATTTTCTTAGCTATAGTTCATTTTCCCCATTGGATGGTGTCTTTTTGTTCATTCTTTATAAATATAAACTTTTATTTATTTTACAACAATTATGAAACAAGTTATTTAACTTATATTAATCACTCTAGATCTTGTTGGCTTAGATGTTTGTGCGCGAGAAGTTTTTGTGTGGGAGGAAACCGGAGAACCCGGAGGAAACCCATATGGTCGAGTAGGTGACCCCATACCTTTTTACGTCCGATCGGGGAATCGAACCCCGACTGCCTTGGTGAAAGGCAAGTGCACTATCCACTGCACCACCCGACCATTCTTTACTCTCCTTGGTCAAAAATCTGTTCATATCACATGTTAAAATGTTTCCTCTTCGTTAAATAATCATATACTTTAGCAAAATGGTTACAGTGCAAGATTGGAGATTTTATCATGATTACTTACCACGCCTTTGTATGGCTGCCATTGTCGCTCGGTCGACTTTAATTACGGTATGGTGATTGCCATTTTTTACAACTACTTCACTCCTGAAAATAAAAGTGAACAGTAGAATTCCAAAGAAACACAAAAGACCAATCTGACTGATTTAATAGTCAACACACAGGGTCTTGGCAAATATTACGACCCGAACGTGTCAACAAATGTTGCTCTAGTATATAATAAACGACAGAGTATATATATGTGCATGATACAGTACAGTAGGCCTACGACAAACCGTCTTACAAACATCCATTTAAATCAGCCTTCATATGATTTATAAGATAGTACTCCAACAATATTACATTATTGTACAAGGCGAGAAATTTCTGATGGCCACCGTGTAATGATATTAACAAAAATTCAAATAAAAAAGCTGGGGGGACTTATAGCTACATGTAGCACAGGGGCATGTATCGATATTATTTTTAAAAGATCAGTACTATGTGTGGTACCAGCGTGTATATATATTGACAATATATATACACGCTGGTACCACACATAGTACTGATCTTTTAAAAATAATATCGATACATGCCCCTGTGCATGTAGCTGAAGTAAACAGGATTGAAAAACGGGTCAGACTCCTGCGATGGCATTAGTAATGCTAATCACTCCTGCGATGGCATTAGTAATGCTAATCAGCTGCTAATATACTTACCAGAATTAAGATTATTTCTTCATTTAAGCATATTTTAACGTTATTTATGATACTTTGTGTAAAAATGGCATTGTCATTGAAAGAAATTGAGTAAATTTCCTACTAATCTCTTTTCTTAAGCGTTTGCTCACCTGTTGTCTGCCATGTTTTTTCCTCTGCTGATTTTCGTCTTCCACGTGCTGGCTGGAAGCGACAGAAGAACTTCCGAGTAGATAAGAGGTCAAATCGAACGCACAGAAGACGCATCTTCCATAATCGGAAGTCTTCTGTTGTGCAAATCGAACCCGCTAGGACATTACCCAAACAGCTCTCCTATACTGCCGCCCCCCGAAAATTTAATGAAAGACAACAACGACTTCAAAATAATATCCTGAAACTAAAGACGCATTCGATGAAATATATAACCTGCACCTGCTGTTCTCGGGAATTCCGGATAATGAGGGTCATATTGAAAACACTGAAACTGTTCTTAGATCATTTATTCAGGATCAATTACAAGTAGATAATGCCGACGGCATATCATTCGACAACGTACACCGCCTGAGACAGCGACGTGACGGCAAACCTCGTAGCATAATTGCCAAATTTGCCAACTTCAATGACCTGGAACGAGTCCTCAAATAAGCTCCTATCAAGCTCAAGATAAACCGGAGTTTAGTGTTTAGCGGCAATACCCTCCTGAAATTGCCCAAAGACGAGCCGTTTTGTAACCAATAATGAGGGAACAAAAGCGCCGTGGCAATAGGGCTACCCTCAGTTACGACACATTGTAAGTCAATGGGGAACCCTATAGAGTGGTTTTTTTTCATTATGTAGTAATTTATTTACATTATGTACCTTCGCGCTGAAGTATTAAAGATTTCCTCTTATCCCTCTTGTCACAATGGATGGTTCCGTTTACCGATGTATTGTGCATGCCCCAGATGTCAAAATGGCGGCGGAGGTTGAGGCGATTCCGGTAGACATTTTCGCGAATGTTACTGCGATTATCATCGGAATTGTCATGTAGGAAAATTACAGACGTTAAAAGGCAAACATGTTGACCGTGGATTCACGACAGAAATGCAATGGTTGGCAGCGTATTAATTGGCAAACTACACAAACTCACGGAGCCACGCTGACGGCGTAGCCTGAATCCTGCGTCATACGAAGGTAAATGGCATGTCACTTTAGCGGGGTAATAGCAACAATACCTATTGGTTACTAAAACTATGGCAACTTGTGTCGACATGATGATAAGACGTGAACCCATAGGTATGGTGCCTTATATATGACATTTCGTTTTTTCGCTTTGTCGTCCGCGAAATAACGCCAAGCGAAATAACGAAATAACGAAAAGACGAAAACCCGCCAAAGCGCCAAAGCTAAATAACGAAAAGACGAAAACCCGCCAAAGCGAAATAACGAAATACTCCGGACATTAACTCGAGTTGACATTTCCTGTTGTCTGAAATATTAATGAGGAAATATAGACAACCGGAAACTTTTGGACCCCACCGTTGTTTCCGTCTCTGCCCCTAGTATTAACTCGTTGATGGAGGCATTTCGTCATCCACTTCATTTTGAATGGACAAAGTCTAACGAACGGGGGGACCTACATTCCGATGTCTTCAAGATGCAATTAAAACTTTGTTTACCTTGTCCTCCATGTTAGACCAAAAGCAGGACGGACAGCTCCGTTAGTTGTAGCGATTGTTTAAGATCCCCGATGTACACGACAGTACTATGTACGCGTGTGAGAAAGGGTTGGAGGAGTGAAACACTGCTGGGGTGGGTCACACGAATACAGTTTATAAAAGGCGTTTGTAAAAAAATACAATCCAAACATCTCTATATTTGCTAATGGTAAATTCTGTTAAATATATAACTAGATCTGTGTCGCTTTACGTAAAACAGCAACGGCATTTGCAGTTTTGTTACAAATACACTTTTATATTTCGATTTCTATTCGCAGAAAATATTCCCCATTATGTAATTTTCTTGTAAGATACATGTACAATAAACATGTTTTATTGTGTATTATATGGTAAACTAGTAATCGGGCAAAATAACCAGGAATCGCCTGACTACTATAAAAAAAATAGCACCTCCATACCCGAGGCACATGTCAATGGCGTGGATGTTGGTTTGTGTACTGGGCACGTATGTTACGGCACGATTTCTCACCCGGGTGAGACATCGTGCTAAAAGTGCTGCAGTCGCAACACGATTTCTCACCCCAACTGTCAATTAGGAATGGATTTTGTCCATGGTGTCTCAAACATGGAGAAACAAGTGAACGCTATTGCCAAATCCTTTTACTACCAGATCAGGAACATTGGCTGTATTCGGCAGTTTATAACTGCAGATGCATGCCAGATTTTGGTGCATTTGGTAACGCCCTGCTCTGTGGTCGAAAGACACAATTCTGGTGTACACATACAAGGCACTGATTGGAACAGATCCTCCTCAGTACCTCAATGAGCTTGTCACCCTGTATCAGCCGTCACGATCACTGCGGTCGGAGTCAGAATCTTTGTTGTTTGTACAAATATCTCGTACTGTGACCTACGGAAACAGATGCTTTGGGAGGGTTTCGGTTACATTGTGGAATAGCTTACCATCTGCTATTAGAAAGTCAAATACCCTGTCCAAGTTCTAGAGGGACATCAAAACTCACCTCTTCACGTCTGCATTTTAGAATCCTTGCAAAGGCGTCATGTAAATACCACCCTTTTATTTGTTCAATTATGTGCACATTGCTTGCTTAAATGTATAAAAATGATTGTAAGCCTTTGTTTTTTGTTTTTCACAATTATAACCATTATTATTATCCATATGTTGTAAAGCGCTTTAGAGTAATTTTACAAATTATATAGGGCGCTATATAAATGTTGTATATTATTATCATTATTATTACAGCCTGGCAGAAATTCAGAACTATGCGAAATTAAATTATTCACCTTATAAGAGAGGCTAAGCAAAATTATTTAATCAAGTTGCAAAACTCTCTTATTGACAAGTCTATTCCTCCAGGTAAGTGGTGGCGGGTTGCTAAGTCTATCATGAATATAATAAATCTAACAATGATGCTCCTTTGGTAATAAATGGCTAATTTAAGTCTCTTACTGTTGACAAAGCAGAATCTTTTAATTCCTATTTCACATATGTTTTCAAACAAATACATGACGGATTTTATAATGTACCCACTATGAAACGCTTATTGATACAGTTTCTGTGCAATAAATCCATGATTATTTACATTCAATTAATCTGTATAACAAGATATGATATCTCTTATACACAATTCGTTTGCAATTGATATATTTTGACATCTTTACACATTTTAACCTTTTGTTTCTGGTTTTTATGTATTCAGTTTTTTGTGAATGTCTATTTTTTACATTGTCGTTGGGCCGTAAAACTTCTACTTCTGACAAAACTTAACTAGACATTCCACCTAACTGTCCTATCCCTCAGATCAAATTATCATATCATACTATTACTGACAAATCTTACTTAGACATTCCACGTAACTGTCCTATCCCTCAGATCAAATTATCATATAATACTATTACTGAGAAATCTTACTTAGACATTCCCCCTAACTGTCCTATCCCTCAGAGCAAATTATCATATAATACTATTACTGACAAATCTTACTTAGACATTCCACGTAACTGTCCTATCCCTCAGATCAAATTATCATATCATACTATTACTGACAAATCTTACTTAGACATTCCACCTAAATGTCCTATCCCTCAGATCAAATTATCATATACTACTATTACTGACAAATCTTACTTAGACATTCCACCTAACTGTCCTATATGAATAAAAGATAAATAAAAATAAAATACAATGTCTCTTTTCTTCATGCATGTTTCCCACTACTGTTAATTATCCTTCATTTCACAAGCACAAAATGCACCTATTCTTTATTATCCATCACCGATTGCCATTCTGCACGTAAATGCTCATGTCACATCATTGGAGGATGCTAATGAATGAAAATTACAACAATGCGTCACACTTGAAGAGGGTGAAAAAAGAGGAGAGGGAGAAATGTTTTTAAGGCATCATTTAAGAGGTGATTGATTTTGGAAATCCCAAAGGCAACATCTTCACATGACCTGATTTTCAATTAGCAGTATACAGAACACATATCTGAGGTATTATAGTAGATATTGATGCTCAACGTGTTACTGAAGCAATTAAATTTAAAGTGGTGAGCGGCTTTAATGTCACACTGACATAATTCTAGTTTCTATCTTAACTTGATTCTGAATAAAGTGTAATTTTTCATTTAGATATTTCATAGTTTTAATTTTAATGTCAAACAATTATTTCTAAGTGAGGAGTTTTTATTAAAAAAAAACTTTCAAAGAACATGATTATACAGTGCATGCATCAGCATATACCATATATGAAAATTCTGTTGTTTCTTTTACTAAAAATGTAAGACCAAATGCGAGGTAAAATAGTCTGACATTATGCTTTGTATATGTGGCGTTACCTAAATAAACACAGTAATAATATTAATATGAATAATATATAAATCTACTTACCTCCAACATATTCTACGTGTCCTGGCACGGCAACAACAAGTAGTCAAAAAGGACATGTCTGAATTCTGTACACAACCTTCCCGATACAGGTGTAATAGTATGGTCCTGCACGACGTATTATGTGTAGATCCCTAGCTACCTGAATGTGTACATGATACTTCTCACCGGAATATATAAGGTAAACGTTCCTACGGAAGCCGGTACGGGCCAACGAGAACAAAAATGTTATGTCGTAATAACGACTTAGCTAGCTCGTAATAATGACATAGTTGTGTCGTTATTACGTAATAGATAAGTAAGCTTTGTCATTACCACGAAATAGCATTTTTGTTATGTCTGCATCTCGTTAACCAGGTTAAGGTGGGCTATGGGCCTACTTGACTCACCCTCTAGTAGCATTTATTCCTATGTGATCTCTATCCATCTATACATTTGTTTTTTCTGGTGCGTTTTTTTATCTTTCTATAAAGTAGTATAGCTTTATCTTAATGTGACTTCTCTGTTTGTTTGAGTAACCGTTTTCGCATTATTCTATATAGCTCATCTTAATTGCAATAATGGTACATCATGATTTATTTTATGTAAATATTATAAGCAGTAATGCAAAACGAGAATATGTTTATTAGCATGAACACAGAGCTATATATTTTACCAGATCAAATACAGTCATTTATTTATAATCAGTGGTGAAATGAAATGATATATAAACATAAAAACATAAAGGTTTACGCACCCTAGTGTGTTCTTGGTACTTAGAAAAACATAATTCTATTAAAAAGATGGCGTTGATACCTATGATAATGATACGCACACTATATCACGACCAGAAAGAATGTGTTTGAATTGCGAAATAATGGAGGTGTTATTGTAGTTAAATGCATATAGTTCTGGCATCGCATAATTCTATAGTTTTAGTGATGATGAGTTCTGATATAGTTACGTTTGACTCGAGTGAGCACTTGTATTTTTTCTTTTCTTTTATTTAACCATCAATCAAAAAATACTGATGAAAAAAACTGATGCGTATTGGTTACAAATGGAAAAAACATTGAAAGCTTAATTGTGTGAATCTCTTCCATTTTTTTAATATTTTTTTGCACTCAATATTGTTTTTGTTTTTTTGTTTTTTTGCACACAATATTATTATAATTTCTGAAAAATATAAAAGACTACTAGACTTAATCCCTGTGCCAGCAATCTCTTAGATCTCAATACAAATCATTCATAAGTTAATTTCTTTTCTATATCAAATTGAGAATGGATTCTAATGTTGATAAACTTATTGACTTGAACTAATCTATAATGTTTTATACCAAACATACATCTTTGAATGATAAAGCAGTGTCAATTGTCTTTATGTGTATATATGCCGTTTTGTCACATTTGCTTTACATTGTGTTTATTGATCAAATGCCATGCCTGTTTTCAGAATAATAACAGTTATACATGTCAATATTATTTACAATATCTTTATTCATCTCAATGCCAATTGTTCTACATTATGAATTCCTTTGTCATTCACATCACTTTCTCTACCAGTACTCATCCACCTCTCATGTATATACTTTTATATGCATTGCCAAATAATCAAAACATGGTTTATTTTAAAAATAGCACAAGGTAGATTAAACAATGTTAAGTGCGAGTTTACAATTCCAAATGTATCATATGAGTTGGTTTGCCGGTCTTTCCATGCATCCAGAATTGTACCACCTGATGAATCAAATACCCACACTTACAGACCCATCCACGTTTGCTGTTCCGTCTAAGACGCAAGCGCTATGGAAAAGCTACGCAGGTACTATAGAAAAGCTACGCAGGTACTATAGAAACGCTACGCAGGTACTATAGAAACGCTACGCAGGTACTATAGAAACGCTACGCAGGTACTATAGAAACGCTACGCAGGTACTATAGAAACGCTACGCAGGTACTATAGAAACGCTACGCAGGTACTATAGAAACGCTACGCAGGTACTATAGAAACGCTACGCAGGTACTATAGAAACGCTACGCAGGTACTATAGAAACGCTACGCAGGTACTATAAAAATGTTGCGCAAGTGATACGGAAACGCTTCGCAAGTGCTGCGGCAATGCTATGCTCAAACAGAATATGAACACGTGTACGAGTCTTAAACATTATAAGAAAACAATACACAGTAAACAGGTATGTTAACTTTCGCTCTATTTGATGAACAATGAACCTTCGCACAAGCTCGTTTAAATATTTCTTTTGTTTACAGTTTTACTCTTAGGCCATTATGCGTTTGAATTAAGGCTTCGTTCACACTATGAAAATAACTTATATACATATCGAACTTTTGTTACGATAATGTTTAAACTCATCATCACATGTAATGTGTTGCAGGTCACTGTTGATGGGGATCTGTGTATTGGTAACGTTGTACAGTATAACACGTTACGTCAATACCACGGCTGAAGTTCGGAATACAAATACCACGGCTGAAGTTCGTACAGACCCTCGACCGTTTTTCTTTACCAAAAGTGCGTTACGTTTCCGTCGCGTTTGCGTTCCGTTTCCGTTGCGTTTGCGTTGAGTTTCCGTTGCGTTTGCGTTGCGTTTGCGTTCCGTTTGCGTTGCGTTTCCGTTGCGTTTGCGTTGACCGTTTGTTGTGCGTTTTAACTTTAGCGTTGAATGTGCGTTTAACATGCGTTTTGCTGGTTATGTAAGAAAACGATCGATGTGCAGGTTATTTTAAGAATATGTGAGTGCTGATTGTTTTTATATAAAAAAAATGGTTATATGGATAATAAAGTTTGCAAATTAAAAACAAAATAAACCAACAAATAAAATAGATAAATACGTGAAATATTCGGTCGGAAGTTTAGCAATGACTTATATTTATATTCAAATATTTGGGCTGCGTCATGTGCTGATTGATGGGTGCATGTCTATACACGTACCTTAATTGGCCAGTAAAATTTTAAGTAGAAAGTAATTGAGTAATTGGTTATTTGTATATTTTAATTATTTAATTTCCATACTTATATCATTCTGTTCATATGAATATATGAATCAAATTACACTTAATGTACAAACACTTCCATCACTGATGGGCTGATGGTTTCGTAATGACACCAGGGTAGTACGGATTGAAGATATATAATTAGTGCCGGCGAGTTTCATTTTATAAAATATTTGTAGTTTTATCTCTATGTGTGTATGATTTTTCGTTAATTTTATTGTCTATATTGTGGGTTTTGTTTACGTCAAGGTCGAATTATGTAAGTCCTGTCACGGAATAGTCCCTTTCACGTTAACTGCGTGACAGTACGTTGCGCATGCGCACAAATGCCAATGATTGGGTTCCTGGATATACGTAAACAACCATCATGGTGAAAACCTGCAGTATATACAAGTGCGCAAACCAGTTTGACCGGTCAAAGAAAGTAAGTTTTTTTCGGTTCCCAAAAGATAAGCGGAAGTGGAAGACATGGATAAAAGCACTTAACAGGGATGGTTGGGTTCCTAACGAAAGTTCGTGGATATGTTCTGAGCATTCTATCGACGGCTGGCACGGATATGACCCTGCTGACGAGAATTACGCTCCGACAATTTCCAAATACAAGGTAAAAAATAAACAAATAAGGTTATTTAAAAGGTGGTAAAGAGGTATGGCGGAAAACTGCCCGTATTTCCCTAAGTCGGCATTTATGAAAACGGGGGAAAAAATTAAGGAGGAAAACATTTCGGGTAGCAAAAATGCATACAAAAGATACAAAACCAATTGAATATGAATTTTTAAACTGCTGAGAAATTAGGTATTGCTAATATGATACTGCAAATATAGCCATATACACTATATCTATGAAAGTGATGGTGTTTCCCGGACTTAAAAAATACTTTCAACACTTTCCCATCCGAGGACCAACTTTTGAATAAATTTTTTGTGACCGTGATGTAATTTGCAAAAACAAATCGTATTACGGAAAAGTGGTCCTTCTTTGGGAAAGTGCTCAAAATAATGAAAAACAGGGGTGATCAAGTTTCTCTAAACTGCGACCGGTGTTTCTCGGGTTAAATAAGTTTGTAATTGCCAATATCTATATGTTCTGTGTAGCCGAATGTGTAACGCAGTTTACTTGCGACTAGAAAATAAACGGTGCAAGTTCGAATCCTCCTTCAGTTATTTTTTTTTTTTTTAAATATTTAGGCATGTGATCATTTTCCTTAATAAGGCAATAGTGTTTTTTTTTAAATCGACGGAAAATTTTGTTTTCATTTTAATAACATACCTATTGATTTATCAGTTTTGTTAGTAATTCTGTCTTTACTAGTTAGTGAGACATACTTCTATCGAAGCATGTTAACAAATCCCTGTACACGTGTACAGTACAGCTACGCTTTGTAGGTAAGCCTATTTTTGATGAAATTTATGAATTGTTTTACCCTCCAACTGGCAATAGTAATTATATCAAGTGCTTAAACACCAACAAATAATGCCGAAATACCAAATATGTGGTCTGTTTACAATAATTTATACTTAGACACGGGATTCCGATATTGCTACCTGTATAAAAATACCTGAGGACGCGACATAACAGTGCACCGTTGGATGCGCGCACTAGCGTAACATAGCTTTGGGGAAATAGGCATAGCAACCCGCCATATCTCGTTATTACAATCACTTATATTTTATATGACAAAAACACACAAAACATGTCAGTAAAATATTTAAGCAACAGCAACCATCAGACTACAGGGGTTCGTTACACACATATGCTATATTATACTGAAATGGGTCACAGCAAACATATATGTTTATGTGTTCTGTGACCCATGTCAGTATAGCATATGTGTATGTCAGACATTTGTAACGAACCCCTATGATCAGAACATTGGTATCGCAGCACATATGCATACACAATATACATAGATGAGATATTTATTCTTATAATTGTAGATGCATTATAAAGCAGTTGTATTATAACAGTTATAAGATTGCTTTGTATCCCTGCTGGTTGCTGTACAAATTCACCATGACAGTTGATCTTTTCAAATTATCAAACCGTGTTAAAGCATATCTTACATAAGTTCAGGATACACGAACATAATCTCTACATAAATAATACTATGCAACTACAAATATACGTACATGTTCAGGTTATACATATAACATAACGTTAACTTAAGTAAATTTACTGAACTGTAGTTTACATGAAAACAAATTTTGCAAGTTTAAATTAAACATCACTTATTGAAAAGAATTGAGAACTAAAATTCTGCCTTTATCAATGGTTGTTAGATTTTCAAATGNAAATCCCTGTACACGTGTACAGTACAGCTACGCTTTGTAGGTAAGACTATTTTTGATGAAATTTATGAATTGTTTTACCCTCCAACTGGCAATAGTAATTATATCAAGTGCTTAAACACCAACAAATAATGCCGAAATACCAAATATGTGGTCTGTTTACAATAATTTATTCTTAGACACGGGATTCCGATATTGCTACCTGTATAAAAATACCTGAGGACGCGTCATAACAGTGCACGGTTGGATGCGCGCACTAGCGTAACATAGCTTTGGGGAAATAGGCATAGCAACCCGCCATATCTCTTTATTACAATCACTTATATTTTATATGACAAAAACACACAAAACATGTCAGTAAAATATTTAAGCAACAGCAACCATCAGACTACAGGGGTTCGTTACACACATATGCTATATTATACTGAAATGGGTCACAGCACACATATATGTTTATGTGTGCTGTGACCCATGTCAGTATAGCATATGTGTATGTCAGACATTTGTAACGAACCCCTATGATCAGAACATTGGTATCGCAGCACATATGCATACACAATATACATAGATGAGATATTTATTCTTATAATTGTAGATGCATTATAAAGCAGTTGTATTATAACAGTTATAAGATTGCTTTGTATCCCTGCTGGTTGCTGTACAAATTCACCATGACAGTTGATCTTTTCAAATTATCAAACCGTGTTAAAGCATATCTTACATAAGTTCAGGATACACGAACATAATCTCTACATAAATAATACTATGCAACTACAAATATACGTACATGTTCAGGTTATACATATAACATAACGTTAACTTAAGTAAATTTACTGAACTGTAGTTTACATGAAAACAAATTTTGCAAGTTTAAATTAAACATCACTTATTGAAAAGAATTGAGAACTAAAATTCTGCCTTTATCAATGGTTGTTAGATTTTCAAATGAAAACTTTCAAATAAATTACAAAAAACTTCATTTTGAAAGGTGGTTAAACAATCAGACATCAACATATCAAGAGAGACAAGAAAGCTGGCTAGAGATGAATCCAAGGTATAATATCAACTCCACACCTACCCCTTTCTTTCCTCATGCATACCTATAACTATTTGTTACTGTTGTATATAAACAACGCACCAGACTAAACTCCACATGATTATTAACATTTCATTTTATTCCCCTATATTGCATCAACAAAATTGTTATATTACTGATCACATTATAAATTATGACCAAAATATCGGGGGAGGGGGGGTTGGTGGGTTTTTTTGCATTCAAAGAAAACTTTTGATTGTCAAATTTTATGTCGAGTTGTGAAAACTACCGTTAGCTGTCAAGAGAATCATGGTAGTTAATTACATATGTCTGCAATTTGTTTTTATATTTCCATAGCTTTGCAATGAGTTTGAAATATTTATTTTCCATAATATTTTTGTGTGTTCTTTTTATGTACAGGAAAGCCAATATTTGAAAACAAAACAGTTTGAGGAGGTAAAAAAGAAAGTGTCTTTAGCCATGCACAGAGGGTACTGTAAGCCTGTCCCAGAACCTGAAGCTGAGGCTAAGGTTCAAGAAGAGGATGACGCAGATGTTAATGTTCTTGTTGACACTGGTAAAGTAATACATGTATTTCCTGTAATTAACCCCTCCCCAGTTTTGATTATTTATTCAATGATTTATGAACCTACTTTCCCAAACAGACTCCATTCTGGGTCTTTATATTACTATATACATTCAAAGGTTCGATTCCTTTATTCTATCTATACTAACCAACATGAAGAAATTGTTTAGAAATAAAACACAACATACAGTATCACAATCTGTTTTTCAGTGCCTTGATGGGGGAAAAAAAGAAAACAAATTTGAAATTCTCCCTGATCCCCATAGGTGTCCAATGTGATGAAGACCCTCTTCTCTTGGAGAATAGGCGACTCCAGGAGGAAGTAAGATTACTAAAAGAGGAGGTACGCCAGCTCAAATGGGGAGTAGGCAAAAAAAAGGACAATGACACACGGACCCGATTTTACACTGGTCTCCCAACATTTGCCGTTTTCTTGTGGCTGTACATGTAAGTCAATATTAGGCTTGATGAAAGATGAATGATGAGTCCTTATTTTTGTCTTTCAGGAGCAAGAAATATCTATAAATATATATACATGTATATATAATATAAATAATTATTGACAATAACCCTTTGGTTGAAATTGTTTTTAAATGAAACTGTAAAATTGACAAAAAGTACAGCACATTCAAAGTATCGGACACCATATACTGAATTCTATTTAAGTGATACCAAAATAATGAAATTGGTAATATCACTTAGGCATTGTATTCCACTTATTCAAATCATCTGGTTATGACAGTCATAGACCAATTTATTTGACATTAATGCTGATATCGCTATAAGAATTATGTGACATCACTTTATTACAGTGTTATGTAACTCATGTCAGTTTCTGATATCACCAATTCATTTCCTTGATATCTCTTCATAGTGTTTATAGGTGATGTCAGCATAAAATGATATAATGAAGCACTAAGATAAACTGATGGTATCCTTTATCATACCTGGCAACTTTATATATTAATCTATTGAGATTTACTGTAGATATGAGGGTCCTTTCAATTTGTTAATATCTCTAGCTGTCCTACCATCAAGGTAGAGAAAGACCCGACACAAGTTTAATGTGTGTAGGTGGGGAAAATGTATAATTTGATTTTAACTCGTTTCAGTTACTTATCATCCAAAAGCTCCCGTTTGACATATTGGAGGGGAGATGTCAACACTCCAACCAAGGACAGGATGAGGGTATCAGTCCCTATGATAACTACTATTGATCAACTGTTAGCTGTGCTGATGAGGCTGAGACTAGGTCTTTCTGTTCAGGATCTGGCTGACAGATTTAACATATCTTCAGCAACATTTTCTTCCTACTTTACTACATGGATAAGTTTGCTCCATGCTGAACTGAAATTTCTCAACCCCTTTCCAAGTCGAGATATTATAAAACGTACAATGCCATCATGTTTCAAAGAAAAATATCCTTCAACTAGAGTTATTCTAGATTGTACAGAAATTTACATTCAGAGATCTTGTAGCTTAGTTAATCAAAGTCTCACATTCTCAAATTACAAACACCACAACACCCTGAAGTTTCTTGTAGGTATTAGTCCTTCTGGTGTCATAACATTTATATCAGAAGCCTGGGGAGGCAGAGTTTCAGACCGTAAATTAACAGAGGACTCTGGTATTCTGGATCTTTTGGAGCCCTTCGACAGTGTTATGGCAGACAAAGGATTTACTATAGGGGACCTGTTAGAAAAACGCCAGTGTTATCTAAATATTCCACCATTTCGAGGAAACTCTAACCAGTTTTCTACAACAGAGGTTTTTCAGACTCAGGAAATAGCACAGCTTAGAATACATGTTGAAAGAAGTATTGGCCGTGTCAAGAATTTTCATATATTGGAAGGAGTGCTACCCCTTTCTCTTGCCCCACTAGCTTCAAAAATTGTTCAAGTCTGTTGCTGGCTTACAAACTTTGATACCCCTCTTGTAGAAGATAAATGTTAACAGTTTGTACA
>NW_018408782.1:166047-233437 GCF_002113885.1 Mizuhopecten yessoensis | reverse complement strand
CTGTCCTACCATCAAGGTAGAGAAAGACCCGACACAAGTTTAATGTGTGTAGGTGGGGAAAATGTATAATTTGATTTTAACTCGTTTCAGTTACTTATCATCCAAAAGCTCCCGTTTGACATATTGGAGGGGAGATGTCAACACTCCAACCAAGGACAGGATGAGGGTATCAGTCCCTATGATAACTACTACTGATAAACTGTTAGCTGTGCTGATGAGGCTGAGACTAGGTCTTTCTGTTCAGGATCTGGCTGACAGATTTAACATATCTTCAGCAACTTTTTCTTCCTACTTTACTACATGGATAAGTTTGCTCCATGCTGAACTGAAGTTTCTCAACCCCTTTCCAAGTCGAGATATTATAAAACGTACAATGCCATCATGTTTCAAAGAAAAATATCCTTCAACTAGAGTTATTCTAGATTATACAGACATTTACATTCAGAGATCTTGTAGCTTAGTTAATCAAAGTCTCACATTCTCAAATTACAAACACCACAACACCCTGAAGTTTCTTGTAGGTATTAGTCCTTCTGGTGTCATAACATTTACATCAGAAGCCTGGGGAGGCAGAGTTTCAGACCGTACATTAACAGAGGATTCTGGTATTCTGGATCTTTTGGAGCCCTTTGACAGTGTTATGGCAGACAAAGGATTTACTATAGGGGACCTGTTAGAAAAACGCCAGTGTTATCTAAATATTCCACCATTTCGAGGAAACTCTAACCAGTTTTCTACAACAGAGGTCTTTCAGACTCAGGAAATAGCACAGCTTAGAAAACATGTTGAAAGAAGTATTGGCCGTGTCAAGAATTTTCATATATTGGAAGGAGTGCTACCCCTTTCTCTTGCTCCACTAGCTTCAAAAATTGTTCAAGTCTGTTGCTGGCTTACAAACTTTGATACCCCTCTTGTAGAAGATAAATGTTAACAGTTTGTACAGTTTATGTACTTGTGCCACACTATTCTTAAAATTATAAATATGCACTTGGGTCTTTTTGTCTCCAATAAAATGACATTTGAAACACGACCAATACTTCATTGAACAGAAACTAACAGCTGATACACGTTAACTTCTTTCAGTCACTGGTTCCATATAGAAATATGGTAAAGGTTCTAGTTATAATGGAACGTAAAAGGAGTGGAAAAAAGCACGATCAGACATGGGTTCGAACCTGGGACCCTCCAAGCTCTAGGCGGATGCTCTACCAATTGAGCTACAATTTATTTATAATTTGGTCGCCGACTATCGACCCAGTCCAGTTCCACTACAATAATAAATTAGAATGTATACTTTTCATAAGGAGAATCAATAATCCACATACTTTTGTGAACAAAGTTCCAAACCTCCAGATGTAGGTCCAATTTTCAGGTAATTGCTGCTTTATGCATAATACAAAGAATATATGTGATATATGATTTTTTTTACAGGTTTTGGGATCATATCACTTACAAAGTCAGCATCAAAGTAAACTCTGTCAATGGCAATGCTATTTGATGATGCCCCTGTCCAAACAACAAAATCACACCAAGGTAAGCCCTTAACGGTCATTTCACCCTGCACCTGAGCATAATATTTGTGACTATTTTTTAACTTTGGCCCTTCATCAGAAGATTCCAAACAGAAGCTTTTGCCATTCATCTCCATGATGTGCCCTATTTCCATACTAAGTATCTTTTTTCCATTTAAAGAAAATGGACATTTGATTTCAGGCAAACCTTCACCATCCTGTTCTATGATTCTGCCATCACTTGAGGCTCCTAGAAATGAATGTGATGTACACAATGTGAGTCTAGTAGGATAGATCTCAACATTGAAAAGGGCCCGTTTTATCTCTCCATACTGGACTCTGGCACACCCCTCATGGTCCTGTCCCCACTTTACTGCTTCTGGTAAATTTGCATACCTTAAAAATATCAAATAAACAGAATATCAATTAACAGTAGTACATTTGTACTAACAAAGTGACTCCTGTGTTTAATCTTTCATTTACATTGTTATGACACCAGAAGAGAAAAAAAGGAATGTATGTGTATCAGTTTTTTTATTGGAAGGAAAGATTGTATTTCACAAACAATGTAGATTTTGTATGTTTAGTTAGCAACAAATATTTGGTTCCAAGCAAATACTGCTTGAAATTAATTTTAATACACTTGTAATAGACCTTTTTTCAGTAAAGACAGACACAATGACAAATAATATGTTTCTAAAGCCTGGTACTGTTTCAGGACAAAACTTATTAATACTTAAATACTGCTTAAAGAAATGTGTATTATGCATGGTATACCTTAAAGGTAGTAAGAAAATTGAATTTACTTGTCAAGGTTTGAACCTTCCACAATCTGCTTAATTCATGATGCAGGATTGGGCCCAGCATGCAGAACATCTCCAAATATGGAACTTGTGATCCTTCCTCTGTGTAGAGCTTTCCACATTGGACATGAACTCTGGCTCTGTGTTTTTTCCTCAATGTATCTTGAAAGATCAAGATCAATTGCTGGAGGCGGGCCTTGAGTAATAAAACAACAAAGCATAATTTTTCAATAACATATCCTGAGTAATTAGGGAATGTGTAATAATTATCATTTCACCTTATCCCTTATCCATATCTTGAATCAACCAAAAACCTTTATATCAACATTTTTAATCTAAAACTGTACTACATATATGGTACTATTTTAATTCAACATCAAAATTATTATCTTTAAATGTGTTGAACCAGAAGTGATACAGATAAGGCCATGAATGAAATGGATAAGACTTATGTCAGGCAGACATTGACTGGTCAGTGGTATGGTCTAATCAAGAGCAAGCAGTATCACATATATACAAAGTAACCCATATTACAGATAAAGTATGTACATGTAACTGCTTTTTATCTGTATGTACTTTTTATTCAAATATACTTGTAAAAGGTACCACATTGAAATATTTTCAGAAAAAGATAACCATTGATTGGAAAATAGGTACATTTATATGTCATGTATTACAACAGTTATTTTCGCAAATAGGACTTACAGTTGTTTTCATTAAAGACCATTTGCTCCATCTTTTTCTGAAGTGGATGTATTGATGTTTTCATCTCTTCTTCATGGCATACATCTGGCACATGGTCAGGAATGTTCCAAAAGTGTGACATTCCTAAGAGCAAAAATAATTCCTCAATGTATATATTCATAAATTAATTTTTAAAAGTACAAAAAAAAGTTAATAAAAGTTTCCAATGGTATATAAGTCCGAATCAGGTGCAGAGGGACTTGTTAAGCGACTTCGTGAGACGTTTGTGACATTTGGCATCCCAGAAGAGTTGACGTCCGATGGAGGCCCACAGTTCACAGCAGGAAAGACTCAAGAGTGTTTAAAGGCCTGGGGGGTTCGTCATAGGCTTTCATCAGTTGCAAACCCACACGCTAACTGCAGAGCTGAGATGGCTGTGAAAACGGTGAAACGGATGCTTGTGGACAACATTACTGCAATTGGATCGCTGAATGTTGATAAATTCCAGAGAGCATTATTGATGTACAGAAACTCTGTTGACCCAGAGACAAAAGCATCCCCAGCATTAATCCTGTTTGGACGACGCATTCGTGATGCCATTACCATATTGATGGGTAGATACTCTCCTCGCGAAACATGGACCGAGTTGATGTCTCATCGAGAGATGGCACTTGCCAAAAGGCATTCAAGGGAACATGAACTGTGGAATGATTACACTCACCGCCTGCCTCCCCTACAGGTTGGAGATCATGTGTACATGCAAAACTTAGTGGGCAACCATCCAATGAGATGGGAACGCACTGGAACCGTTGTTGAAGTACGGCAATACCAACAGTATGTAATCCGTGTAGATGGCACAGGCCGAGTTACTATCCGAAACCGCCAGCACCTTCGAACGTTCACTCCTTTCCAAAGCAACCCAACACAAAGTACTGTGATGGTACCCCCTATGGTACAACCTCAGGAAGTAATCTTGAATTCGCCAACTCCTTCAAAGATGACACTGTCACAGTTACCCAAGATTCCTGTCCAGCCATCGCCACAGGTACCCCAGATTCCTGTACCATCATCGCCACGAAGAAACCAAAGTCTACCAGCTGCATGGATTGAATCACCTACCACACCCCTTACTCCAAAAGGGACAACTAAGACAATTCAACAGCCTCCACAACTAGATTTGGACCATTCATTCCACCACAGCCCTGAACGAGACGGACATGCTTTGACCCGGATACCACGAGCTCTTTCCCGTCTTCAGCCCTACAATAAAGCTGGGGAAAAGGAGCTATTGACACTGTGCAGACCCAGCCGCCGCAACAAAACTGAATGTCCATAACTGTCGAAGAATTCCTTCTTTTCCTATGATTCACAATAGAAACCCAACCAGTGTCTTCCAGGACTATCGCTATTGTCCGTATTTACGATGTAACCAATTGGAAATGTTTCCATTTCTTTCGGTACCTCATCACGAGCGTAAACCCTGACTCTTTTTCTCATTACAGGATCACAGTCTATGACACAACGCAACTGTGAAGTGTTCATGATAACACTATATCTCTCGCAGCGTTGATTTTGAAGTAACCCGGATATTCGCAGTAAATGATGGTGGATACCGCTGTCGTCAAAGCCGTCCCAAAGATTACCTCTAGTCTGACGTTTCCTTGCTTAAATAAGGTGAGCTATTGATTGGTTTGAAAGGTAGGTTCCAATTCGAAGGTGTAGAGTGCATATCCTTTTGCAATGTCGTCCCTCTCTGTGTTAGAACCGGCATCGTTGAGCCATTTTCCCGTCGATTGTAACAAGGTCCTAAAGACGGGAATGGTAGTCTGACCACCGATTGCACCGTACTTTAGTTTTAAGGGTTTCCACCGACTGATATTCCATCTACGTACACTCCAATAGATGTGACATCATAGGGTTGGAAAAACCAGGGGTTTTGTTCGTAGTCATCGGTGGTTCCGGTGGCGTTCACAAATCCAACCACTACGAGGTTTGGCCTCATGCCTTGACATACATTACCAAAGGTGAAGTTTGTCGTTCTGGTAGGGATGGTCATCTGCTTGACCATGGTCTGTGTAAACGGATGTTTTGCATTGGTCACATCGAGAGCTTGACTGTATGCATAGATGACTGCTGGGTTGATCTTCACTTTGCTCACGCGCAGTCGAATGTCTTCAAATGATACCCTGTAATAGGATGATGTCGTATCGGACAACACAAACTTGGGTTGGATCTGTATAGTTTCACGTTGACGTTGACTTGATTCAATAGATACCTATCCATCTTAAACAAATCGTGATAGAGCGGACCGACCATGTCGACCACTTTCCCACCTTCGAACATTTGAGGTCTTGCCAAGAGCGCATTGTTTGATCCGGTCCTAGGACTATGTTCACCATAGCTCCCTCGTCGTCCCTATTCCATACCTGGGTAGACAACTGAGTCGTCTTTGCTTCAGTACCGTATTTCAAAAGACTCTGTATGTAAGCCTTGTAGGAATAATGACTCGTCGTTGAAACTATGATCTTCCCCTGAAGAGTAACGTCCACTTGTGAACATAACGAGGGTAAAAACAAATTGACGGGTCCCACATCCTCAGTAAGGGCTATGGCGGTTCCGTCTGTGTTTGTTAGTTTTACCTTTGCATAGATTAAACTGTTCCGTTAATCTAGTAATTCCAATCAGTTTTGTCCGGAAACGAAGAATTCTACCACAGAATCGCTCGTGATCTGAGATATTGGTAACACGTCCTGTTAGTAAATGTTTTCCACAGCTGTCTGTCAGCAAAAGGTCAAATACGGCTGATTCTGATGGTTGTGCTTCTCTGAAGAAATCTTTGTTTAACGCAGCCATTGTGATATCAGATTCTTATTTTTTCTCTTATACTTTTTCACAGATTTCCTTTTGACTTTACTTTTCACTTTACTCGCCTTCCGTTTTGCTTTACCTGTTTTTCGTTTCTTCAGATGCATTCGTGGAGTGTTTACAGGTCGGCGTTTCCTGGCAGACTGACGACGACTTGGCTTGTTCTACGACTTGTTGAGCTGGTGAGACCATGTTTACGTTAACCTCTCTGGCAGGTAAGGATTTTTCTTCATCTTTGTCGTTTTTGTCTATAGGAATCCTGAATTCGTTCGAATTCTGTGACAATCCTCCACCGAATTGCTTCACGTTTCGTTTTGTATTTTTTGTATAAGCATTTTCCTTTCCACGGGCCACTTCTTGGTAATATTTAATCCATTTCCCTACATTAGGAACGTACATATTTGAAACGTTCATGATAGAAAAGGATATTGTTTGAAATGAAGTGTAACCGTCGCTTGATCTTTTAAGAATGAAGCGAGATCACCTTTTCCTGTCTTTATATACATTTTCTATGTCTGTAACTTTCGACTTTTTCACATGTATGTAGTATGGAACATCCAACGATTGGGACCAGTTGGCTACCTTTAATGCTCTGATTGGACGGAGAACAGCTTTCTTTTCACCATCGACAAAGCTTTCGTCACATATGTTCTGTCTCGTCTTTGTTCCACTCGTAGTTAACATGATGTCCACTAAAGCCGCTTTCCAAGTTCCGTGTGGATTTAGCGGTGTTTGGAAGTGTACGCCGAAATGATAGGGTTTGTTTTGAGGGAAGTATTTGTTGCTTCCATCGCTATGAATTACTACGTAATGTGACATCTTAGCCTTTGTTTACGTCTCTGATGTCTTTCTCTGCTATCCACCGGTTATATTTAGACGGTCACCCTTCGAATTTAACAAGCCATTCTATTTGGCCGGCTCTCATACGCCTTTCCAACTTATCTTCGATGAATCATAACGCATTTTCGTCCTTGTCTACTCTCTGTAGTTTTGATTGATAAAAGTTCCCCGTGATTGGCTCGTTTAAAAAGTCTATTAACTGGTAATGTTGTATACCTTGACGTAAGAAACGCTTGTTGACCTTAAATATTTCTGAAGACCATTGTTGTTAATAAGCTCGTTTAAACGATTGTTTTAAGTGTGAGATTCTCACCAGGCTTCTAATTTTAAACCTGAACTTTTGTTTCTGTTTTACCGTTGTTTTCCTTTTTCTAATTATTTTCTGTTAATTTCTGAGATACATGTAGGCGAAGAGATCGGCTTCATTGGTTTTGTTTACATCTTTGGGAGCGGTACCATTTAACGATCCTTGAGGTGTAGCATTGTAACTCTTGACGAAATCTTTATATCTTGGTCTTTAGCGTTCTTATGACGCGCTCGACCACAGAAGCTTTCTGTTCATTGTCGCTAGTAAAGTATTTAATGTCATTGTCTTCACAATACTGTCTCATCAATTCCCAGTAAATTCTTTACCTGCATCGGAATACAAACGTTTTAGTTTTTTGCGTGTTTGACGATCTTTCTAAAAGCATCTAACACGTCTTTTGTCGTTTTCATTTTTGTAGGTTCCACCCATAAGAAGCGGCTGAATACATCTATGACAACGAGAAGGAACCGAATACCAGCATTCTGTTTAGAGAGATTCGACACGTCTGCAAGATCGTTTCGGAATTCTTCGTAAGGACCCGATACTTCCACTCGTGCTCTCTTAAAAGAACCCTTGACTGGTTTTTGTAAGCTATAATCGTCTAATCTCTGGATATATCTTCTAATCTTGTATAGACCTGGCGAGGTGAATCCTCGGGATTTCAATACTTGTAATACACCCCGTCAACAAGTCGCTTCTCTTCCTTGGTCAACATTTTAAATGTCAATACAGACAAACTATTTATATACAGTCTTTTATTATAATGTTTTATGAAACCAGTCTTCTACACGATTCATGGACGTGACCATTTTACTGACTTTCTCTTTCCATTTGTATACGCCCGACGGGGGGTATTATGGTATGGATTAGTCCGTCCGTCCGGCGTAAAAAAATTGTTTTACATTTTTCGACCGAACTCTTTGAAACTTGGTTTACATTATAATCATGATATGAAGTTGTGTCTCCCTTAAACGAATTTTGATTCGACAATTTTTCCAAAAGTTATTGCCCTTTGTTCATTTCAGTATTTGATTTTTTGTCCGGCAATCTCCTCCTCCATTTTCTGACGGATTTCTTTGAAACTTAGTAGGCTAAATAATCATGATATGTTGTTGTTTTTTCCTGAAAAGAATTTTGATTCGACAATTTTTGCAGAAGTTATTGCCCTTTGTTCATTTCAGTTTTTGATTTTTTTTGTCCGGAGATTTTCTCCCACATTTTTTATAGCATGTCAGCTAACAACACTTAGAATGATGCAGATCTTATTTCAATATAAGAAAGTATATAACACTTCATGGCATTCGACGGGCGTATATTGTTCCGCACCGCGGTACTCTTTTTTAGTTTTGAATTCATTAACTCTCCATTCGGCATTACATAATTGTGATATGAAAGCGTTTCTAACACTTCGCTGGACTTCAAAACGAACAGTCTCTCGAATAAAGTCACGAATCACTCTGATGTAATCTACATGAATAAATGCGTCCTTTACATCACATTGTGTTTCACACATGATTTCTCGAATATGGTTTGCATATGTCAGTTTTAATCAGTTGTCCATACTGATGACTGACGAATTCAAAAGTGTAACATTCATTTCACGCTCCATATTGAAATTTTCTGTACTTCAAACTGGGTGGGTATGGTAAAATAGAATGGTGATCCATACACTCTATAGAAAAGTTTTTATGGTTCCAATACTTCAAAGTTTTTCCGCACTTGTAGCATGTAATGTTATCGTTGATGCCCTCGTAAAAACGCTGATAAGGAGTCTGGTGAGGTTTACAGTCCCACTGAGAGAATGTTAGCAATCGATCGGTACAGCTCGTCATATGTAGGTGAACTGGGCGAGTGGTACCAGTGTCCATCTATAAGTAGAATGAATAGATACGTTGCTAATAATCTTTCCCATAGTGTTACTTCATTGTTTGTCTATAGTAAGTTCAATATTACATCCAAGTATCTTTCGGGTGCTCTTTCAATATGTGTTTCACTAGTCGTTTCTCACCTCTGTCAGAGTAGTTTTCACAATAACACACACATATGGGACATATGTACCTACAACGTCTCTCGTATTCAGCAACGATTACGGGAAGCTGATCACCATCAACGTCAATCTCCACATACTGATCAGTTTCACCCCGTATAATGTACTACTATCTGTAAGTCAAATGAACAGGTATGCCTGAACTTTACCGATTTCCTCACTTATTTCTTTATCTTTTCGCTATTCCGTCTTTGCGTATTGCAGAGTTATCTTCTCTTGGGAGCAGGGATTGATTGTTACGTCACTTGTTTGTGAGAGTAACGTCATCAACTTTTGAGAAAACGACGTAATTTTTTCGCAAAAACCAATGACGTAACAATCAATACCTGCTCCCAAGAGCAGATAACTCTGCAAAACGCAAAGACGGAATAACTTTGTCTCACGTAGTTCTCGTCCATCTAACGTTCGTCTTGCGTCAGACGTTGTGATGTGTCTGAAGGTGTACAAGGCTGAATGACAAACTCACGTCACGTCTTTTCCACTTCCAAATGAATTGTTAAAGTCAATGCCTCGTCAAAATGTGAGTCTTTAACAACAGCACTGGAATACATCAGACATTCGTGTTCATGTTGACTAGCTCGACGATTCTCACAGCCTAAACATACAAATAGTTATGTTATTTTTGATTTTACAACGTATGCATAAGACAGGCACAACAGATTTTTTATAATTCTGCGATAGACTTTTCTTCGGTTTTTTTCAAGCAAATACTTTTGCAGTCTTTTATCAAGCATATCTGTGTTTAATTCCATTATAACACATGCACGTATTGCTATGATCTTTAAACATGATAACGTAACTCAAAATGTTGTATTTAAATGACGAACATCATATGTTGAAAAAGACAGTCCTTTGACCACCTCACGTGCTCGGTTTTTATATCGTCGAAATGGTTCCAATTCTTTAGAGTAACTCCACACATGAAACACGTCACACGGTCTTCTAATCCTGTATAGAAAAATCCGTTAGAGGTGAGTTGTTGAGGAGTCTGACGGTGATGTTGGATGGTGTGGTCGTATCATAGGACGTCCTAAAGTTAAAAGTTTCTTTAGAAATTCTCACGATAGTCTTGTTTTCTTCCCTTCGTCCACCAGACCAATTCTAAGCTCACCTTTAAATTTTCTGATGACGACTTCCTGTGTTAGACTGAGGCGGCAGACGACTCTGTGGGGTGAAATGTGTGTGACACTGATGTCTTCTCTCTTGATCTGATTTATCTGAGCTTGAGCCATTGAATGTGTCGAACATTCTCCTCACTTCATGTATGTATATACCCCTAAAAAAAGGGACCTACAAACAGGGACCTACAGGGACCTTTTAGTATAAAGGGACCTACAAACAGGGACCTACAAACAGGGAACCTACAGGGACCTTTTAGTATAAAGGGACCTACAAACAAGGACCTACAAACAGGGACCTACAGGGACCTTTTAGTATAAAGGGACCTATACATAGGGACCTTTCATTACCTTACATTCCTAACAAAGGGACCTACAGGGACCTCTTATTACTGCATAAGGGACCTATACATAGGGACCATTTAGGGACCTTTAAGGGACCTAGAGGGACCGTTTAACGCCTGTAAAATACATCTACCAACATTAATACAGGGTAATGATGAGTAATGCTTTGCAGAAAATATAACAGTAATTACATACATATACATTCTTCTGACGTCTCAAATTTCACTCGTTTTTTGTGCGAATGGATATATTTCACTTGCTCTAGAGATCTCGTAAAACATATCCATACAAACAAAGCACTTGTCCAGTCTGGGAAGTCAGATAAACACATGTGTGGTATATCCCTATCTATCCTTAACATATATACTTATAGGTTTATATAATGCAATAACTTCAACATTAATATCATATCGATTATGCACTAAATCATACATACAAGCTGGTAAGAATAATAAGTGAGGCTGCCACTACTTTATAACAGACAGTAGTACTAATGACAGAATGGTACAAATAGGCACCCTATTCATATTTCCGAAGTATTATACGGTAATTAAAATCGATCAAGTTAGTAGTATTTATATTCTACTTGGTTACCTTCAATTTAAATTTAGTGATTTGATTTATTACCAAGGAAAGACTTGAAGAGTTAAAGAGAAAAATCCAATTAGGAATAACGTCAATGTTTATAATGAAATAACCGTCAGCTATTTTCTGTTCTGATCTTTGATTGTTGTTGAAGAGATTTTCAATTTAATGTACGTAAATCTGAAACTATCAGCAACCAGAATTTCTCACCAATTAGACGCAAAGTAAATTTGGATGAAACCCAACATAACATTGACACATTGTTTACAGTGTATAGACGCGAAGTTCGGGAAAAGAATACACCTGCTGTTACCCATTGCATGTATAGTAGGAGGTGACTAATGCGGGAACTCCCTGCAGAATTGGGGATTTGTTTTTGTGTCCCCTATTTGTGGACGCAAGAGCGACCAAAATAAATCTGTTGCGTCCATTGCAATATTTGGGATTTTCATCTTTCTTCTTCTAACTACCTTTTATTTCCTAGCGCCTTGCTTGGCAACAACTCAATTTTGGTTTTAATGTTGAGCATTCGCCCAGGTAAGGAAGGCAATGGGTTCTGTCCCCAGGCCGGGACATACCAAAGTCCTTAAACATGGTAGTTTTTATTCCCTGCTTAACTTTCAGCATTAAGAGTAACTGGTTCACCCGTTGTCGGTATAATGTGACCGGGCGGGAAGCTGTGCTTGGTGCTTTCGGCATGGCATTTCAGTGAGATGGCACTATAAAGTAGGCGTCAGATCGGCGCTATCACAAGGAGGCAAGCACACCAACATACCATCTCACCTGCGTACACACACGTCCTTAAATGACCTTAGCTGTTAATAGGACGTTAAACAAAATTAAACAAAACAAAACAAAACTTTTTATCCGGGGCTCTAGCGGTGACAGAGCAACGTTTTTAAGTCTCATTAGTCACTGACTTAATGGTGTGTTAAACTCTGGTAAGCGACTTGGTAGCGCCGATTGGATTTTACCAATGATGCTACATGAAAACGTGTGGATTGCAAAACATTCATTCCTAATAAAGTGCATGGTACATTTGTCATCAGAGAAACACTGTATTTGAAAGGGATTTGTGCTGTGAGCCTAAATATATGTCAAATAGACAGGAAGATGAAAAGATTACCATCGAACGTTTTGTCAATAACGTGATCATGAAGATTAATTTGTCCGAGGCGGTCGACTTTACATTACTTACATTGTTATTAACGCCCTATTGAAGTTGCTACATTGTAGGGACGAATGGTTATTTACATAGTAGGAAATATATACGATGATAAGGATATCTCAAAAACTAATGACGACATATCTTCATTTCTAAAAATTACGCTTAACAATATCTGTTGCATATTTATGATCATAGAATGATATTCATGTCCGCGATTTTACATATCACTGCTATTCCTCGATGATTAGTAATTTGTCTACATATACCCTAAATATTTCTGCCCTTCTTCGGAATTAATTTATGAATATGCATTAGAGCTTCCTTTCAATATGATTAATTGATTACTGTATCTGCTGTCAGTATCGTATATCTAACTTCACGAAACGGATATTGTATAAGTACTTAGTTTTTGTTTCCGAATCGTTACTGGTTATGTATTGAAAATACAATTTAAACTAACAAATGTATATGTTAAGATGTGTACGTGACATTGGAATAGCCATATAAAGTAACTTTTGGTCATTTTGTCAATCTGACCGCAGGAAAATTTAATCCTTGGACATTTTGACTCATACATTTTCTTTTCAAAAACATTTAGCAGGTAAAAGAGATGTCTAAGACATTTAAGCGATGAAAAACAGCATGCGTCTTCATTTTCGCTTTCAATGGATGTATGATAGAATATACATGTGTACACCTTGAAGCGAGAATACCTGTAAATATATGCCTTTATATCAGTATCGCCAAAATAACCGCAACAAAAAATGAACAAGATCTCCAGAAGAGATGACAAGCCCTGACACAAGACATTGGTGGTCTTGTAAGTGCCAATTGCAAGTACAGCATAACATCTTGTACTGTGTGTGGGAGGATCCAATATCATCCACGCTCCTCTTTATGGTTATGAGGAGTTTGAAATCAGCTATACATCGGCTCTGTCATGATCATGTATCATCTGGTCACCTAGGACAGACTAAAACCCTGGGGAAGGTGAAGAAGCGGGTGATTTGGTACGGAATGAACCAGTCTTGTAAGTTGCATGTTACATCATGTCAAGTTTGCAATAGAAATAAGAAGGCGAATGTGAAAGCCAAGTCCGAACTAGAGCAATACCGTGCTGGGGTTCCGTTGGAACGCGTTCACATGATTGTTCTTGGACCATTACCTGTGACGAAAGCTGGGAATAAATACATACTTGTGAGTGTTGATCAGTTCGCAAAATGGGTAAAATGTCATCATCCCATTCCAGATCAGAATGCTGAACCCATCTGGTGGATAAATGTGTTTTGCGGTTTTGTTGCCCCCTGGAGCTGCACACCGACAAAGACAGGACCAGGACAACAACCTACAGGCCCTTTCCAAATGGCCAAGTTGAACGCTACAACCGGTTGCTGTTGCAAATGATCCGGTGTCACGGTAAGAAGCATCAGGAATGGGACCGGCATCAGGTTACGCAACAACGTCAAGCTGGATTTACTTCATTTGATGATGTTAGGAAGAGAGGCAAGTCAACCTATTGATCGGATGCAGGTGCAGACGGCTCATATTGCCCTATATCATCTCCGGGGGGGGGGGGGGGCACAATTTCGGCAGAAACGGGACTATGATGTAAAGTTATGCAAGAGATGTTACAATATCGGGGATGTAGTTGGAAACTGCCACGAAGGTTGGACGAAATCCAAAATTACAACAACCGTCCAAGGAAGAGCCCATTCCAGGTCTTTGAAGTTAAATCTCCGGTACTGTATAAGATCAAAGGCAGGAAGAAGGAGTCAGTAACTCATCATGACCGTTTGAAACCACATGACAGTCATGACTATCCTGTTAGGTTTAAGCGCATGCGGAACCGGAACAAACAGGGTCCGCTGATTGATCTCTATGGGTTAATTAAACCTAAACAATCGCTAGGCTGATAACTGTCTTTTGAAAATTCTAAAAGTGTGACACCCGACTTCAAAGTCAGCTAGTTGTTACCGTTATGCGACCGCGAGATTCTTTTGATGTTCATCAAAGGATCGAACTAAACCTCTTGTCTCATCAACAAAGTGAGCCTTACATTTTGCTGACTTATTCCATGGGTGCATAAAGCGTTAAAGAGCGTAACCACTGGATATCGAGGATGTGTCCACCCGTATATCTTCAAGACCTGTTGTTTGTTTGAATGATTTTACGTCCGCTTCACTACCGAGTAGTTTCCAGTAGGTTTTCCAGCAGAAGATGCTCAATGTCTCTCCCGTGCGTCACAAAACACCGCTACGCATGACGTATTCCGTCCTGTACCTTAAAGATACTGACCTCATAAATTCCCTAATAAAATACTTAAAAAATATTTAATATATACTTGCGTACGTGACAAACACAATGGATGAAAGTTTTGAACATCACTTAGTTGTTAGTAACTGTCTTTCATAGCTGTCAAACCTCCCTAATCAGGAGCGAGCCCCTCTTGTTTTGACCAAAATTTCCCTCGAAACTTCCTCATTCAAGTCCGAACTCACACAAACTCAAAATCTACATTCTGTAGTTAAATGAGCTCCTAGTTACTGCAAAAAGATGTGTGTTATGATCGCAAAAGGCGTATCTGAATCTTTGGGGGGTTATTTTGATACATAAAAAGGGAAAGATAAATTCAGCAAAGCAGCTTCATTCTCGTTTCACACACGTTCTCTCATTCGAAATATGGAATGAGGGAGATCTCCTTCGTTGACGGTTTCAGACGTTAATACATATGGCATTCATACACACACACTTGTTCAATATCTCTGTACGATTCAGTCGCATTTGTAGACGCTCAGTAAACAACAGAGAAATGTATATTTCCGAAAACAAAATATTAAGATTTGTCAACAAATATTTGACCCCAGGCTTAGAAACAGTGGTTAACTTCCTCGGAATAGAGGTAATATCGTTATTTATTGTCTTAATTTAACAAATATTGACGCTAGCACGCTGATTATGTTCTATCAGCTTTATGTTTGTGACCATGACAGCATCTCAGGAATTCGGCGAAACAGAGTTATAATCACTCACTGTACCCAGCTTCAAATACACACATTACTAGCTAGCATACATTGGTAAGAAGATAATCTTTACTTGAATGGATATATACAGAATTTGTGAACTTGGCTTTTAATCAAACTTGAAGAAGGTCAAAAGTATATTCGGCAAGCTTAATAAAAATTTGACAATTCCTTCAATAGAACTCCCTCTGTAAACTATCAGCGTATTGAAACGTGTAACAATTCCTTAAAAGACATTGCCTGAACACAACTCTGTTTGCCAGATAGATACTTGATAGAAGACAGAGTGATGCTAATCGAAAACAAACAGGGCTGCTTAGCAACAGGGCTGCTTGACAACAGGGATGAATGGCGAATGACTGCATCATGTCTTACGATGGACAAAAACGTAACTTTTCAGGCGACAGAAAACAACACACGTTTCATCATCATTGTTATTTATTTTTGATTAATCAACATATATTTTTAATTAACATAAAACCTCACTTTTAACAGATGTAATTGCATTCATGTGTATTAATAATAGACACTCAATATTACAATATGCAATACATTTGGAATGGCTTTCTTGCGAAACAAGTAACTTTTATATGTTTTATAAAAAATACCAGATTTTTTGCATTATCAACATGTTTATAAACTATAGAAAAATAGTAACTGTTGGCATACATCCCTTTGTACTACCTGTGACAAACTCGGTAGACCAGCCGCCCTGTAACGGGGACTAAATTGTCCTTCAGTCCTAATAATGCGGTCATTACTGGTGTGGGCGATCGTAGGCCTAGCAATCATTGTTTTATTAACACCCAAACCTCAACTCCATTTTGTTTCAGGTATCATTGAGAAAATGTGCATCTTCCTGTTTGAAAAATCCTTGATTGGTTCTGCCATGAACCTTGTCTGTATATTCTGTTGAACAAGAAACTTTAAATTAATACACCACAAGCCTGTCACAGGTAATATATATGGAACCATACATTTCATACAATCATGATAGCTTCACAATTCTAATCCAAACAAGAGGCCAAAAGGGCCTTTAATCACTCATTAGAAATTGATCATTCAATATTCCATTGTCGTCTCTAAATAGTATATTTTACTACGGACAGTAAATATTTCAAAGCAAAGCTGAAATAAAAACATAAATGACGCTGGCAATATGTACAGACACTATGATTTGGAAGTTGTAATCTGTAATCAGTGTTAGGTTGACTTGGTATATGGTACGTAACAAATCAAACAAGAACTGACGGCTATCCGTGTCTTGTGGACTGGGTGGCGTGGTATAGGGAAGTCGTTAGTTACTTTTATTCTGGAAATCAAGGGGGATCAAAGATGAACCAATAGAACAATGACATAATGTTCATCTAAACTCGGTAATAACCAGAATAAGGATGTTATTTTATGCGCAATAAAATATCAACAGTTTAAAGAACAAAAAAACAGTAATTATTTTTAAAAAAACCCATCTATATCTCCTTGCAGTCATTGTAATCCCACTATTGGTATTCTTGCCCTGTATTAGATAGTTTCAGTATCTTGCCCTGTATTAGATAGTTTCTAGTTTCAGTATCTTGCCCTGTATTAGATAGTTTCAGTATCTTGCCCTGTATTAGACTAGTTTCAGCATATTGATATTGTTACTTTTTGTAGTACAATTATTATGAAGTTATAATTTTTGACTAGTACAATGTCACTAATTTGTGGATGTCATTAACTGCTGATTTTTACTACACAAATGAGTATTTCTGAATGCCATAAAAAGATCACTCATTCTTTCTGAATAGCCTGAATGGGCATGAGATAGCAAGTTTTGAAGATCAATCATTAGAATATTCTCTAGAGTACCCGAGTTGTCCCCCCCTACACTACTTAATCGTCTAGACATTCCCTGTTGACCAGATCATTTCATCACTGTCTTCGTTGTGTCAACCGATCAGGATAGAACTTATACCAGACTTAGCCTGCGGTCAATTCTATTGTTAACACAATTAAATATGGTCAAATTTTAATTGAATACTTAAAGACTAGTTAGTATAAGTGGAATTCCACGAAAATCTTTCAAATGTATTTAAAAAAATCATGTATCTACTATACCTATATATGCAAATCTAGAAATTATGTTTATGAAGGAGAAAAACTGACATCAGATTAATTATGCACTTAAAAAGAAATAAAAATCTATAGAATCCATTTAAATTTGTGTTACATAGTAATCAAATAATTCGGTGAGAAGAGTAAAATGAGGCCTGTTACGTAAATTTCTGTTGAAAATTCATTGAGGAATAGCAAAAGAGTGAGCAAATATCTGAACATCTTTATACATGGTTTGACAGTCGTACAATGGACGAAAGCAATAGTGGTACAAAGGGCTACCTTCGGTCATGTAGCGTAAACATCCTTTATTGGTGGGGAAAGGGGGAAAACATATTTTAGTATTTGTAAACATTACAAGCAAATACAAAATATCTTATATTGACAAAGATACCTAACATACTGGGACATTATAATTGTATTGGTCATGGTTATGATATTTTCTGCAAAACCCACATCCTTGGATGTCAATTTAACCACTTAGAATTATTTAAATTCCTTATCTAAAAGAAAAGTTCTAAAATAAACCTTTAAAATGGTGTTCAAGATCTGTCACATATTTTGTAATGAAGACCATTAAAAAACTAAATGTTATCGACATGTATCATAATACATCATTTTATAAAGGAACATGATATATGTACAAAGAATGGTTTTGATTAGAACTCCAATTCAAACCTTTAATTATAGAATGGACCCTGTCTCTGATCCATTGATTCCATTGTGCATGTTTAGTTCAATCTTTATTAAATTCACCACAATTAAAGTCCGACTGTAATGAGTGTTTTCATTTTGCTTTTTCAACAAATACTCAAGAATTTGGAGATATACGTAATAGCATTTTATATAATGAATGAATGAGTGAATTTTTCATATCGAAAGATAAAATAATGGAATTATTTCTTTTAAATCAAATTTCTTGGTATTATGGCTAAGGTAAGAAACTCAGTGTCACAGATACTACTTTAAACATACTTATTTCAGCGCATTTTCGAACTGTAACAGACTAACACATATATTAAATGGCCTATCAAGGACAACTTCAATTGGCGCATTCGTGATTTAGAGTGATATTCATAGCACAAAATGTTCTAAAATAAGACTACCACTAGAATATGTAAGCTTACATCAATCCGATACTTTGACAATAAAAACAAAATGTTTACAACAAAGTTGTAAATATTGTATGTCATTCTAAACTCATGATCGTTACATACCGTATGCAACATGATATAGATCATCGGATGTGCTGTTGGTCCCAAATATGAAGTCCAGCACCCCATGAAACATGTATTTAAACACAAAAATATAAAAAATAGATTACATGTAGTTACATTTATGCAAAATAACCATATCTCGTGATAAAAATTCAATAGATGATGAATCAATAAATATAACAAATAGGTCAATTACTTCTGTTTGTATGTGTGTACAAAAAACGTATAAAAATATTTGGAATAGAAATATGTTCATGTCTTAAAAACTTACAATTACATTACTTTGTACTTCTCGATGACATTTCAGCTTTAGCTTCATTCTCAAACAGGAACTCAAACAAAAATTCCGTATAACAATGTATTATACTGTCATATAAGCTAATAAGCCTTGGTGAAAGAACAATGTGCTATCCACTGTGACACCAGATCACTCTAGGGTGTGTTACCTTAAGCCATTGTTTAAGCGTTACACAGTGACTGACAGGGTGTGTTACCTCAAGCCATTGTTTAAGCATAACACAGTGACTGAGAGGGTGTGTTACCTTAAGCCATTGTTTAAACGTTAAACAGTGACAGACAGGGTGTGTTACCTTAAGCCATTGTTTAAGCGTTACACAGTGACTGACAGGGCGTGTTACCTTAACCATTGTTTAAACGTTACACAGTGACTGACAGGGTGTTTTACCTTAAGCCATTGTTTAAACATAACACAGTGACTGAGAGGGTGTGTTACCTTAAGCCATTGTTTAAACGTTGCACAGTGACTGACAGGGTGTGTTACCTTAAGCCATTGTTTAAGCATAACACAGTGACTGAGAGGGTGTGTTACCTTAAGCCATTGTTTAAACGTTACACAGTGACTGACAGGGTGTGTTACCTTAAGCCATTGTTTAAACGTTACGCAGTGACAGACAGGGTGTGTTACCTTAAGCCATTGTTTAAACGTTACGCAGTGACAGACAGGGTGTGTTACCTTAAGCCATTTAAGCGTTACACAGTGACTGACAGGGTGTGTTACCTTAAGCCATTATTTAAGCATAACACAGTGACTGACAGGGTGTGTTTACTTAAGCCATTGTTTAAGCGTTACACAGTGACAGACAGGGTGTGTTACCTTAAGCCATTGTTTAAGCATAACACAGTGACTGACAGGGTGTGTTACCTTAAGCCATTGTTTAAACGTTACACAGTGACTGACAGGGTGTGTTTACTTAAGCCATTGTTTAAGGGTTACACAGTGACAGACAGGGGGTGTTACCTTAAGCCATTGTTTAAGCATAACACAGTGACTGACAGGGTGCGTTTACTTAAGCCATTGTTTAAGTGTTACACAGTGACAGACAGGGTGTGTTACCTTACAACCGAGTCCAGTTCTACTACAAAAAGTTTCTACTCCAATCGATCCAGTCCAGTTCTACTACACATGTTCTCAACTCCAACTGACCCAGTCCAGTTCTACTACACAAGTTCTCAACTCCAACTGACCCAGTACAGTTTTACTACACATGTTCTCTACTCCAATCGACAGAGGCCAGTTCCGCTAACAAACAGAGATAAAGCTAGCGTTATGTTCCGTTTCTACAAAAGAAATGACAGTGGTCTATTTTCGATTACTTTAATAATATAAAATTATTCTACTTATGGTAGATCTATTCTGTCAGTTATGAGAAATGTTCATAAAGCATATTCTGGTTGTTTCTATTAGTGTTGACCAGGTAACATCCTGACACTGTTACTGTGATTTATAGGGTTATCTCATCTCAAAAATCAAAAACAAAATACCTATGTTAGACAATCTAATATTAATAAATTATCATTGTAATTATTATAGTGATTCAAATAGCTAGTGGGTTAAGCAAGCTAGGACCAGCAAAATAAGATTATTCCTTTTTATCATAAAAAACTTTAATGTGTTCAGATGCATGAAATTAGGTTAATCATTAAAATCTATTTTTATAATGCTTTTTAATAAATATTAAACAAATTCCTGTAAAAGATAATGTTAGATGTAACATTTTAACTCTGTAGCGTCTGAAACAAATTATTTCAGTACTGCATTTACCCACACCTGATACTATGTATATTAGAAACTGTACACCGAATATCGTGTACATTGTATACTAGATACCTGGTATACTATATACCAGCTACTAAGTATACTAGATACTATATACCAGCTACTAAGTATACTAGATACTATATACCAGATACTAAGTATACTAGATACCTGGTATACTATATACCAGCTACTAAGTTTACTAGATACCTGGTATACTGTATACCAGCTACTAAGTATACTAGATACCTGGTATACTATATACCAGATACTAAGTATACTAGATACCTGGTATCCTATATACCAGCTACTAAGTTTACTAGATACCTGGTATACTGTATACCAGCTACTAAGTATACTAGATACCTTGTATACTATATACCAGATACTAAGTATACTAGATCCCTGGTATACTATATCCCAGCCACTAAGTATACTAGATACCTGGTATACTATATTCCAGCTACTAAGTATACTAGATACTATATACCGGATACTAAGTATACTAGATACCTGGTATACTATATTCCAGCTACTAAGTATACTAGATACTATATACCACCTACTAAGTATACTAGATACCTGGTATACTATATACCAGCTAATAAGTATACTAGATACTATATACCAGCTACTAAGTATACTAGATACCTTGTATACTATATACCAGCTACTAAGTATACTAGATACCTTGTATACTATATACCAGCTACTAAGTATACTAGATGCCTGGTATACTATATACCGGCTACTAAGTATACTAGATACCTGGTATACCAGCTACTAAGTATACTAGATACTATATACCAGCTACTAAGTATACTAGATACCTGGTATACTATATACAAGCTACTTAGTATACTAGATGCACGGTATACTTCATACCAGATACTAAGTATACTAGATACCTTGTATACTATATACCAGCTACTTAGTAGACTAGATGCCTGGCATACTTCATACCAGATACTAAATATACTAGCTCCCTGGGATACTTTACACCAGGTACTAAGTATACTAGATACCTTGTATACTATATACCAGATACTAAGGATACTAGATACCTGGTATACTATATACAAGCTACTTAGTATACTAGATGCCTGCTATACTATATACCAGCTACTAAGTATACCAGATACTAAGTATACTAGATACCTGATATACTATATACCAGATACTAAGAATACTAGATACCTGGAATACTATATACCGGCTACTAAGTATATTAGATAACTGGTATACCAGCTACTAAGTATACTAAATACCTGGTATACTATATACCAGCTAAGTATACTGGTATATAGTATCTAGTATACTTAGTAGCTTGTATATAGTATACCAGGTATCTATTATACTTAGTAGCTGGTATAAAGTATACTAGATGCCTGGTATACTATTTACCAGCTACTAAGTATACTAAATACCTGGTATACTATATACCGACTACTAAGTATACTAGATACCTTGTATACTATATACCAGATACTAAGTATACTAGATACTTGGTATACTATATACCAGCTACGTAGTATACTAGATGCCTGGTATACTTTATACCAGATACTAAGTATACTAGATGCCTGCTATACTTCATACCAGATACTAAGTATACTAGATACCTGGTATACTATATACCAGCTACTTAGTATACTAGATGCCTGGTATACTTCATACCAGATACTAAGTATACTAGATAGTATGTCTATAAGATACTATGTATATAAGAGACTGTGTATAGGTACCCTGTACACCAAATTTCTGTTATACTAGATACCTTGTTTACTGTATACCAGCTACTAAGTATACTAGATACCATGTATACAAAATGATTAAGATATTCTATAACTAGATACTACATATACTAGATATTGTATATACTCGTGCTAGATGCTATTATATACTAGATACAATGTCTATTATGTATAACACGTCTTGGCCCCTGTTGAATAAACCCATCAGTTACATAAATATTCCATTATACAGTAAATGTAATTATATTTAAGTACATATTTTATAAAAATAATCAAAATTTGACTTCAATTTTATATTGGTTGGCTTTTAAATAGGTTGGTACTTTGTATTTAACCTGTGCTGTCCTGTTACTTATCACAGAGAGAACAGAAATAACAGTCTTAGTGATGTTCAGTTAAGACAGTTGTGAGACTATGGTCTTCACAGAATACTGGAATCTCATTGGATCACGCAGCATACTCAAATCCCATCGGATCTCACAGCATACTGGAACCTCAATGGTCTTCACAGAATATTCAAATCTCATTGGTTCTCACATAATACTGTTATCTCATTGGTCCTTACAGAATACTCGAATCCCATTGGTTCTCACAGCATTCTGGAACCTCATTGGTCTTTACAGGATATTTGAATCCCATTGGCTCTTACAGCATACTGGAACCTCATTGGTCCTCACAGAATACTCAAATCCCATTGGTTCTAACAGCATACTGGAACCTCATTGGTCCTCAAAGAATACTCGAATCCCATTGGTTCTCACAGCATACTGGAACCTCATTGGTCTTTACAGAATATTTGAATCCCATTGGTCTTCACAGAACACTGGAATCCCATTGGTTGTCACAGAACACTGGAATCCTGTTGGTTCTCACAGCACACTGGAACCTCATTGGTCTTTACAGAAAACTGGAATCCCATTGGTTGTCACAGAATACTGGAATCCTGTTGGTTCTCACAGCACACTGGAATTTAGTGTGCAGGCTTCGAAGGTTATGTTTTACTTCTGTATGTTTTACTTTCTTTGGCAATTTTTTTTTATCAATATTATTAAATGACGTTTGAATGTTAATTTTTCTTCTTATCCTTTTGACTGCGGAAATATTTAATGGCATCACCATAAAGAGGATCAGTTTGAAAATGAGTTTTTAACTCAGTAAAACTTGGTCTCCTTTTTGGATCTTTTTCCCAGCATTTCTTCATTTTCTCATACACCTGTGGGGGGCAGTCTTTTGGACATTCCAATCGGCCGCCAGACTCCACAAATTGAATCACCTGAAAATAAATTTAAACTTTAACATGCAAATAAATTATTACATATATACTCTTCAGACTTTGATTTACAGTTTCTTTTTTATTTTCCAATAATGTTGACACAACTGATCACAAACCATTATTCCAACATGAAATTCCAGCAAAAAAACTGATTATATCCAAATACTCTAAACTATTTGCCCAAGAGAAGCTTACATTACATTTATATACATTGATATTGCAGGTATTTTTGGAGTATAGTCTACAGATTTTTCTGTTGTTTTTGAACCAGTTCAAGTATTGAAACTGAAAGAGAACATCTTTCATACCTCTATGCCTTTCCTTTCACCGTAGGGTTGGTCAGCAAAGGAGAACATCTCCCAAAGAGTTATGCCATAACTCCAGACATCTGTGTGATGTGTAAACTTCCCATAGTTTACACACTCAGGGGCATACCTAGAAAAATATACAGCATAATTATATAGGGGAACAGTCATTCCTGAGTCCTACAATATCTAATTTTGTTGTTGAAATATGGAGTGGAGATGATGATTTCTCCCAACCTTCACAGACGTGTCTCCCGTTTTAGCCGGGAAATATCAGCTTGTCGCCCCATACGGGAAGATAGCCTCGTGTCGATTAACACGTGTTCAATTGTGATGTCGTTAAAATACATCATCGATATTTGTGAAGTCATCAAAAGTGAATGACGATATGCATACCTCACATGTGTTTTTGTTTACTAATATAATATAAAGCTCACCATTTGGTAGGCCACTGATGATGGCCGGGTAATTAAGGCAGTTTTAAATAGAGCTCACAATTTAATAGGCCACTGATGATGGCCGGGTAATTAAGGCAGTTTAATATAAAGCTCACCATTTGGTAGGCCACTGATGATGGCCGGGCAATTAAGGCAGTTTTAAATAGAGCTCACCATTTGGTAGGCTACTGATGATGGCCGGGTAATTAAGGCAGTTTTAAATAGAGCTCACCATTTGGTAGGCTACTGATGATGGCCAGGTAATTAAGGCAGTTTTATATAAAGCTCACCATCTGGTAGGCCACTGATGATGGCCGGGTAATTAAGGCAGTGTTAAATAGAGCTCACCATTTGGTAGGCCACTGATGATGTCCGGGTAATTAAGGCAGTTTTAAATAGAGCTCACCATTTGGTAGGCTACTGATGATGGCCAGGTAATTAAGGCAGTTTTATATAAAGCTCACCATTTGGTAGGCCACTGATGATGGCCGGGTAATTAAGGCAGTTTTATATAAAGCTCACCATTTGGTAGGCCACTGATGATGGCCGGGTAATTAAGGCAGTTTTATATAAAGCTCACCATTTGGTAGGCCACTGATGATGGCCGGGTAATTAAGGCAGTTTTATATAAAGCTCACCATTTGGTAGGCCACTGATGATGGCCGGGTAATTAAGGCAGTTTTATATAAAGCTCACCATTTGGTAGGCCACTGATGATGGCCGGGTAATTAAGGCAGTTTTATATAAAGCTCACCATTTGGTAGGCCACTGATGATGGCCGGGTAATTAAGGCAGTTTTATATAAAGCTCACCATTTGGTAGGCCACTGATGATGGCCGGGTAATTAAGGCAGTTTTATATAAAGCTCACCATTTGGTAGGCCACTGATGATGGCCGGGTAATTAAGGCAGTTTTATATAAAGCTCACCATTTGGTAGGCCACTGATGATGGCCGGGTAATTAAGGCAGTTTTATATAAAGCTCACCATTTGGTAGGCCACTGATGATGGCCGGGTAATTAAGGCAGTTTTATATAAAGCTCACCATTTGGTAGGCCACTGATGATGGCCGGGTAATTAAGGCAGTTTTATATAAAGCTCACCATTTGGTAGGCCACTGATGATGGCCGGGTAATTAAGGCAGTTTTATATAAAGCTCACCATTTGGTAGGCCACTGATGATGGCCGGGTAATTAAGGCAGTTTTATATAAAGCTCACCATTTGGTAGGCCACTGATGATGGCCGGGTAATTAAGGCAGTTTTATATAAAGCTCACCATTTGGTAGGCCACTGATGATGGCCGGGTAATTAAGGCAGTTTTATATAAAGCTCACCATTTGGTAGGCCACTGATGATGGCCGGGTAATTAAGGCAGTTTTATATAAAGCTCACCATTTGGTAGGCCACTGATGATGGCCGGGTAATTAAGGCAGTTTTATATAAAGCTCACCATTTGGTAGGCCACTGATGATGCCCGGGTAATTAAGTCAGTTTTATATAAAGCTCACCATTTGATAGGCCACTGATGATGGCCGGGTAATTAAGGCAGTTTTAAATAGAGCTCACCATTTGATAGGCCACTGATGATGGCCGGGTAATTAAGGCAGTTTAATATAAAGCTCACCATTTGGTAGGCCACTGATGATGCCCGGGTAATTAAGTCAGTTTTATATAAAGCTCACCATTTGATAGGCCATCTCCCTCCCTTTGAAGCCTTGTAGTACTGCCCCTCTTCATAAGCTCTTGACAGACCAAAATCACTGATTTTTACCTGCATGGAGAAAATGAAGTATTAACCACAATTGTAAGTTACATTATACCACTAACCCTCTGTGTGGAAAAAAAGGTACTTGGGTTTTATATATATGGAACATTGCTAGAAGTAATGCAACTCCCTATGGAGCAGATCTACTGTACCAAAGCAGCATGACGTGTGTCAAAACTTCCACCCTCAGATGGACTCACGGATGGGCAGACAGACAGACATAATGACAGACTGATAAAACAGATGGACAGATGAATTCCAGCAGTGTACTCTTTTAGAGGAGTTATAAAAAGAGAGCAGATATTCAGTAAACCAGATTGACATTGAACCCCGGTCAACTCGGATGTTTTAAGGCAATCTCTCACCAGGGGGACATTAGTATTTCACTTTGTAAAGGATGTACTCTTCTGAGGTTTCAGTCACGTTCAAGTCTCGTTTTGATCTGGTGCAACGTTTTGTAATATTTAACAAATTATAATAGGTATAATAGCAAACACACATCTGAAAAATATGTAAAAAAAATAGATGTCTGTTATGTGTAGAACATTTTTTACAAGAATTTTTAAAAAATGACCAATTTGGCAGCCATTTTGAAAAAGTGTATTATGTGAATTTCTTGCACTTCACAAACGGCCAAAATTTCACCTTTTTGACATTAGATTGATCACCTAAATTGTCATGGTTCAATTTTGCTGTAAAACTTTATAATGTTCAATATAATTAAAATGATTGCAAAAAAGTGGAAAGTTATATATTATTGATATATTTTTTTTACATATTAGGGTAACTGAAGCACTTTTGATTTTTGACCCTGAAAAGGTGAAAAATAACACAAATAATAATGGGACAAAAAAGAAGCACACCGACCTACCATTTTGTGTCTGTTTTAGAAAGAGCAACACATTTTCTTTTGATTCATTGAATACTAAGAAAAGTTTAATACAGGATTTTTTTATATCAAGCGTTTAATCTGCAAAAAATGGTGAAAAATGTGCATTTTTTCATTAAAAAATAAGGGGTAAGGCTTACTAAAATCGCATTTCTGAGTAAAATGAATAAGATTAAGAAATTTTACTTCCATAGTTTCAAAGAAAATAATATTTTTTATCAATTCTACAAACATTCATACACATCTGATAACACACTTGGAAGAAATTGTATGAATTTGTTCTGCAAATGGTCAAAACTCGAAAATTCACCTAAAATCACATATTGTGTTAAATTGTTATCTTTGACCAATCATAGCACAAAAACAAACACACCGACATATATTTTTTTTTGCATTTTCTACTATGCCATTATCTCCTTTTTCCAAAAATCAATATAAAAAAAAGTTTAATACAGGAATCTTTTGACTTCTCAGAGGTGTACATCCTTAAAGTGTGAGGTTACTTAAAACTAAACATGTTCATACTGGGAAAGAACAGCATTTTTTAATTATTTGGTTTGAACGCAAATTGTTTACATCCATATTGCATGAAGCCTGCTAGGGCTTCATTTTTGAAATGGATGTGAACGATTTGCGTTCATTCCGGCATGATGATTTTAAACAAAAGACCCAGAGGGCCTGTATCGCTCACCTAAATATGTTTAAAATAATTGGTATGAAGTAGGTGCTGTAAGTACATATGAAATTTCAGAAAGATCCATCCAGTACTTGAGATATAGAGAGAACAAACTTCAAACAGAGCCCCACACCTATATGCAACTTAGGGGGGTCATACCCACCAATTATACAAAATTGAGTCCCCTTGACCCAAGGATGCTCCAGACTAAATAAGGATAAAATCCCATAATCCCGATGGTCGAAGAAGGATTTTAAAGGTTTAAGCTATGTTTCCCCTATTGGGCCCCGCCTCTCTGCCCCCAGAGGGGTCAGACACACCGTTTATACAAAATTGAGTTCCTTTTGCCTAAGAATGCTCCAGACTAAATTAGGATAATATCCCTTAATCCCTATGGTAGAAGAAGGATTTTAAAGAATTCACTATGTTTCCCCTATTGGGCCCCACCCCTCAGGCCCCTGGGGTACCACTCCCATGATTTATACAAAATTGGTTCCCCTTCATCCAAGGATGCTTCTAACCGAATATGGAACAAATCCTTTCATTTTTACAGAAGGAGAAGGATTTTAAAGAATTAGCTATATTTCCCCTATTTGGCCCTGCTTCTCAGCTCCCAGGGGGGCCAGACCCACGGTTTATACAAAATTGGTTCCCCTTCACCCAGGAATGCTTCAGACCAAATATGGCACAAATCCTTTCATTGCTACAGAAGAAGAAGGATTTTAAAGAATTTGCTATATTTCCCCTATTGGGCCCCGCCCCTCAGCCCCAGGGGGGTCAGACCCACCATTTATACAAAATTGAGTCCCCTTGGCCTAAGGATGCTCCAGACCAAATTTAGTCCAAATCCTTTCATTCCTACAGAATAAGAAAGATTTTAAAGAATTTGCTATGTTTCTCCTATTAGGCCCGCCACTTAGGCCCCTGGGGGCCAGACCCATGGTTTATACAAAATTTGTTCCCCTTCACCCAAGGATGCTTCTGACCAAATATGGACCAAATCCTTTCATTCCTACAGAAGGAGAAGGATTTTAAAGAATTTGCTATATTTCCCCTAATGGGCCCTGCCCCTCAGCCGCAAGGGGGCCAGACCCATCATTTATACAAAATTGAGTCCCCTTGGCCTAAGGATGCTCCAGATGAAATTTAGTCAAAATCTACTGGGCCGTTCACGACTAGTAGTGTTTTAAAGGAAAAGTTGACGGACGACGGACGCTGCATCATGGCATAAGCTCACTTTCCCTTCGGGCAGGTGAGCTAAAAATGGTGTTCAATCCATATATAAACATTTTTACAAAAGAACAATTGTTTGAATTCATTTATTTGTTCTGAAATATTCATTTATTTACTGCGTTTTGTATATGCATCTTCCTTTAAATGACATTGGCGGAACAGCACTACGTAAATAAAATTGGCACCAATAATTTACCGTATTCATTTAAGCGTTTGATGCAGGGGCACTCTCCATGTTATCCGAAGCAAAGCGACAAGACTCTCATTGAGCAAAATTAATCTATGACGTCATAAAAAAAACATGTGTGACATCACAAGAGTTTTTGATGTCATACTCAAACGAAATGCACTTCTGCTGGTAATGTTCATATAGTGGGTTGCAGTGAAAATGTAAATATAGTTGAAAAAATTCCTTTCATCTACTCATGAGCAGTACAGGAGAACTTATAAAGATCTTTTTTCCAGGTGCATTTGGAGTCAGACTTCAATAGGAAAAATTGGAAATTTCTCTCAAACAGTACCTGGTGCTTTGATTCCACAAGAATGTTTCTCGCAGCAAGATCCCGATGGACTATATTTCTCTGCTCTAGGTACTGCATACCATCAGCGATTTGTGATGCCCATAGGTACAGGGTTGGGTCAACCTTGATCTTATTTGTACCTTTGTGCTTCTCCAAGTAATCACAAAGGGCACCATTGGGAATGAACTCCTCTACCTGTAAACAACAATAGATCCCTGTACCTGTAAACAACAATAGATCCCTGTACCTGTAAACATCAATAGATCCGTACCTTTGTGCTTCTCCAAGTAATCACAAAGGGCACCATTGGGAATGAACTCCTCTACCAGTAAACAACAATAGATCCCTGTACCTGTAAACATCAATAGATCCGTACCTTTGTGCTTCTCCAAGTAATCACAAAGGGCACCATTGGGAATGAACTCCTCTACCCGTAAACAACAATAGATCCCTGTACCTGTAAACATCAATAGATCCGTACCTTTGTGCTTCTCCAAGTAATCACAAAGGGCACCATTGGGAATGAACTCCTCTACCCGTAAACAACAATAGATCCCTGTACCTGTAAACATCAATAGATCCGTACCTTTGTGCTTCTCCAAGTAATCACAAAGGGCACCATTGGGAATGAACTCCTCTACCTGTAAACAACAATAGAGCCCTGTACCTGTAAACAACAATAGATCCCTATACCTGTAAACAACAATAAATCCCTGTACCTGTTAACAACAATAGATCCCTGTACCTGTAAACAACAATCGATCCCTGTACCTGTAAACAACAATAGATCCGTGTACCTGTTAACAACAATAGATCCCTGTACCTGTTAACAATAATAGATCCCTGTACCTGTAAACAACAATAGATTCCTATACCTGTAAACAACAATAGATCCCTGTACATATAAACAACAATAGATCCCTGTACCTGTAAACATCAATAGATCCGTACCTTTGTGCTTCTCCAAGTAATCACAAAGGGCACCATTGGGAATGAACTCCTCTACCAGTAAACAACAATAGATCCCTGTACCTGTAAACATAAATAGATCCCTGTACCTGTTAACAACAATAGATCCCTGTACCTGTAAACAACCATAGATCCCTGTACCTGTTAACAACAATAGATCTCTGTATCTGTAAACAACAATAGATCCCTGTACCTGTTAACAACAATAGATCCCTATACCTGTAAACAACAATAAATCCCTGTACCTGTTAACAACAATAGATCCCTATACCTGTAAACAACAATAAATCCCTGTACCTGTTAACAACAATAGATCCCTGTATCTGTAAGCAACAATAGATCCCTGTACCTGTAAACAACCATAGATCCCTGTACCTGTTAACAACAATAGATCCCTGTACCTGTTAACAACAATAGATCCCTATACCTGTAAACAACAATAAATCCCTGTACCTGTTAACAACAATAGATCCCTGTACCTGTTAACAACAATAGATCCCTGTATCTGTAAGCAACAATAGATCCCTGTACCTGTAAACAACCATAGATCCCTGTACCTGTTAACAACAATAGATCACTGTAACAGTAAACAACAATAGATCCCTGTACCTGTAAACAACCATAGATCCCTGTACCTGTTAACAACAATAGATCACTGTAACAGTAAACAACAATAGATCCCTGTACCTGTAAACAACAATAGATCCCTGTACATATAAACAACAATAGATCCCTGTATCTGTAAACAACAATAGATCCCTGTACCTGTAAACAACAATAGACCTCTGTATCTGTAAACATCAATAGATCCCTGTTCCTGTAAACATCAATAGATCCCTATACCTGTAAACAACAATAAATCCCTGTACCTGTTAACAACAATAGATCTCTGTATCTGTAAACAACAATAGATCCCTATACCTGTTAACAACAATAGATCCCTGTACCTGTAAACATAAATAGATCCCTGTACCTGTAAACAACAATAGATCCCTATACCTGTTAACAACAATAGACCTCTGTATCTGTAAACATCAATAGATCCCTGTACCTGTAAACATCAATAGATCCCTATACATATAAACAACAATAGACCTCTGTATCTGTAAACATCAATAGATCCCTATACATATAAACAACAATAGATGCCTGTACCTGTAAACAACAATAGATCCCTATACCTGTAAACAACAATAGATCCCTATACCTGTAAACAACAATAGATCCCTGTACCTGTAAACATAAATAGATCCCTGTACCTGTAAACAACAATAGACCTCTGTACCTGTAAACAACAACACATCCTTCTATCCTCTACTTTTAAACAATAACAAACTCATCTGCCTGTAAACATGCAATTACAATGTATGCTTTATCTTCACAAGAGGCCCAATGGGCATGAATAGCTACAAATTTATCTTCTCAAATCTGTGACCTTCAATAAGGGTCAAGGACAAATTCCTGGATAAAAAGTAAACAAGGACCAAAGGATGCTCCAGACTAAATAAGGATAAAATCCCTTCATCCCGATGGCCGAAGAAGGATTTTAAATGTTTAACCTCTATTTCTCCTATAGGGCCCCGCCCTTCTGCCCCCTGGGATACCACACCCACTGTTTATACAAAATTGAGTCCCTTTTGCCCAAGCATGCTCCAGACTAAATCAGGATAATATCCCTTAATCTCTATGGTAGAAGAATGATATAAAGGTTTTACCTCTATTTACCCTATTGGGCCCTGCCCCTCAGGTCCCAGAGGGGCCAGACTCACGGTTTATACAAAATTGGTTCCCCTTCACCCAAGGATGCTTCAAACGAAATATGGAACAAATCCTCTCATTCCTACAGAAGAAGAAGGGTTTTAAAGAATTTGCTATATTTCCCCTATTGGGCCCCGCCCCTCAGCCCCCAGGGAGGCCACACCCACCGTTTATCGAAATTGGTTCCCCTTTACCCAAGGATGCTCCACACCAAATATGGATCAAATCTTTTCATTCCTACAGAAGAAGAATTTTAAAGAATAATTTGCTATGTTTCCCCTATTGGGGCCCGCCCGTCAGGCCCCTGGGGGGCCAGACCCATGGTTTATACAAGATTGGTACCCCTTCACCCAAGGATGCTTCATACCAAATATGGACCAAATCCTTTCATTCCTACAGAAAAAGAAGGATTATAAAGAATTTGCTATATTTCCCCTATTGGGTCCCTCCCTCAGCCCCGAGGGGGGCCAGACCCACCATTCATACAAAATTTGTTCCCCTTCCCCCAAGGATGCTTCTGACCAAATTTGGTCAAAATCTGCTCAGTTGTTCATGACTAGTAGTGTTTTAAAGGAAAAGTTGACGGATGGACGCCGGACGACTGCCGGATGACGGACGACGGACGCTGCGGTATGGCATAAGCTCACCATGGTGTTTCGGACCAGATGAGCTAAAAATCATTACATGAATGGATCAATGCTAAAAGGTTTCATTACTCCACACGTTATGAATCCTTGTTGAAGATTTTAACTTATTTCACTAATATGACCTACAGATTTGGTCTTAGTCATTCATACAAATCCCATAGTCTATAGCACTTCACACCATAAACCTACACTCAACAATATGCCATTTGGTTGTTAACCAAATGTTGTTGAAAGGTTTTAATGCATTTGACCTCTGTGACCTTGAAAAGGGGGATCAAAATCATATATCTGATGAAGCTGATAGTCCTTTACCCCAGCACCATCTCTGCTGGCCTACTTATTACTAAAAGGAACATTAACATGTTATTAAAATACTTATAACACTGGACCTCTATAACTTTGTTTGTTGGTCAAGGTCATTCATGTGAACTTTTTTCTTGCCCTTTATCCCAGGACACTACTGGTCCAACATCTTCACCCTATGCCTATTTGTTATTCAGGAGGATGCCACACCATGTTGCGAGCTCACTCAGGCATTCGGGCAAGGTGAGTTAGGAAGCTTATATTTGTGTAGCCTTGCTACCTAAAATTCAATATAGGAGCAAGCTCATTAGAGGCTAGTCTGGTGTAAACATGAATGATATTACATGTTTTGAGTGAAATCAAACATGAATGGAACTAACAAACAGTGACAATATCCTCTATTACACTAAATCAGATCAAGTATATAATTGACACACCAACATGAATGGAACTAACAAACAGTGATAATATCCTCTATTACACTAAATCAGATACAGTATATAATTGACATACCAACATGAATGGGTTTTCACAGATACCATACAGCTTCACAATACTCGAGTGATCAAGATCCTGCATCAGGATTGCCTCCCTTAGTATGCCCTCATTGACCCCGACTGCAGGGTCAGTCTGGTGGAATGTCTTCACAGCCACATCAATCTGTAAAACAATCAACCTTTATTTATCATACAGAAACCAAGAGAATATGGAAGTGTCAATAAAACTGAAATTTCTCATATTCCATGCAACTATAGCAAAATAGGAACAAAGGTAAGATCAACATCTACCTTGAAAAACTACAAAGAGACTAGGTGTTCTGTTAGTTACAGTATTCTGTATACAGTTATCATACAAGTTACAGCATTTAATGTATACAGTTATCATACAAGTTACAACTTTACTGTATACAGTTATCATTCAGGATACAGCATTACTGTATACAGTTATCATACAAGATACAGCATTATTGTATACAATCATCATACAAGTTACAGCATTACTGTATACTGTTATCATACAAGTTACAGCATTACTGTATACAGTAATCATACAAGATACAGCATTATTGTATACAATTTATCATTCAGGATACAGCATTACTGTATACAGTTATCATACAAGTTACAGCATTTAATGTATACAGTTATAATACAAGTTACAACTTTACTGTATACAGTTATCATACAAGATACAGCATTACTGTATACAGTTATCATACAAGTTACAGCATTACTGTTTACAATCATCATACAAGTTACAACTTTACTGTATACAGTTGTCATAAAGTTACAACACTGTTGTATACAGCTATCGTTCAAGATACAGCATTATTGTATACAGTTATCATTCAGGATACAGCATTATTACAGCATTATTGTATACAGTTATCATACAATATACAGCATTACTGTATACAATCATCATACAAGTTACAATTTTTCTGTATACAGTTGTCATAAAGTTACAACATTACTGTATACAGTCATCATGCAAATTACAGCATTACAGCATAATTAGCTTACAGCAACATATGTTCAAACCGAAGCCTGAGAAATTAAATCACTTTGCTATAGGCCATATTTGTTAAAGAGTGAAAATAATAGACCCTTCATGGCAAACATAGATATGGCTTCATTGTAAGCATGAGATCACAACATGCTGAAAATTATCAAATCAAATGATATTTCATCATGTTAAACAATGTGTTCTCAAAAGGCTTGATTAATATTTATGTACTTTATTTACCTTAACCTTAGGAGAAAATCTGCCTTCTCTGTGAGTATATTTTCCCTTTTTTACAGCACCATATTCTCCCTCACCAAGATCCTGTCCTGTAAAGCAAATATAATAGTATGGCTAGAAGATACACTCAGAATTAAATCAACAAGAGGCCCAAGGTCCTTAGCGGTCACCTTAGTTAAATCATAGGTACTGGTACCTCAATTTCATTGTTGAGATGTACAAAATGTGGAAAACAACATGTAAACAAAGTGAAATACAATACTTGTCATGTCACCAAAGGATACGAACTTTAAAACTATTCAAATAAACTAGTTTGCTATTGAGAAATAATCCCTCTCCCCAAGGGAGGGTAATGGCAATTTAGGTAAGGATCTTTCTATCCTTGAAGAGTAAAACATCTGAGTCTGATGAAGAAGATTTTTTTACCTTTTAACCATTATCTCCATTAGGGCCCCACCCCTCCAGCCCCTTGGGATGGCGCAGGATCTTATTTTCTCATACTATCTAATTGCCATCTGGCATCATAATCATTCCAACCAAGTTTGAATAATTTCCTGCTGAAAATGGACAAAATATACCCAAAAGTGTTATTTCCCTATATAAACTCAAGTCATCTTTACCCCCTCCCCAAGCAAAAATGGATGGCTGGGGAGTAATAAAATTAAAACAAGAGGCCCATGGGCCTTAACGGTCACCTGATATATTTATACAGAGAGTTGATTTTGTTTTTAACAAGAACAGAAATATTATTCAAAGTGACAAAAAACAATAAAACCACCTTACTCAATATCTAGCATACAGATTTCAGACTAAAAAGGATTTGAAACTAGCACCTCTGATTTTTAACAAGGAAAATGAAGAAATTTTAGCACACTGACTCCTTTGAGCCCCACCCTACAGCCCTTGGGGGTAGGGCTGGCTCAAAATTTTCAAAGTATCAAACTGTCAATTCAAGGTTATAATTCCAATCAAGTTATTAACATGTAATATTCAAAGTATCATTTGCCATTACAAACCATAATAAATTTTGCCCCCCCCCCCCCCCCTCCTTCCCCAGGGGGTAAACGTGGGACCCTAGGGTCATAAACCTTAAGACCCTTCCATCTATGAAGAGTATTTGATTCTACCATATCTGGGTCTTGAGAAGTTGATTTTTGAAATTTTAGTCAATTTGACCCTTTTTGGCCCCGCCCCTCAGGCCCCTGGGGGCTTAGGACTAAACCGGCAACTATTTTTGTTGACCTTTGTCCATGGAAGGTCCCTGCAAAATTTCATTGAAATTGGTTCAGGGGCTTTGGAGGAGAAGATTTTTGAAATTTTAGTCAATTTGACCCTTTTTGGCGACGGACAAAAGGCGATCGCAATAGGTCACTTGACTCTTTGTCTTTGATAAAGCCCCAGACGGAATTTTCATCCATGCACAGAATTTGATTGTAATACATCTGAGCCTGAAGAAAACAATTTTTGAAATATTGGTTAATTTTCCCTTTGGGGCCCCACCCTGGCCCCTGGGGGTTGGGGTAGGAATCCCAATTTTACATTTTGATACCATCTTCCTCCAAGGATGATTCGCACCAAGAAAGATGAATTTCCTACTGCAAATGAACAAAATATACCCAAAGGTTTTATTTCCCAATATAAACTATAGTAAATTTTACCCCCTCCCCAAAGGAGAACGGATGGCCCAAGGGGTACTGAAATTTACATTCTCCTTAGGGTCAAACAACTTACCAAGGACAATCTCCTTAGGGTCAAACAACTTACCAAGGACAACCTCCTTAGGGTCAAACAACTTACCAAGGACAACCTCCTTAGGGTCAAACAACTTACCAAAGACATTCTCCTTAGAGTCAAACAACTTATCTAGGACAATCTCCTTAGGGTCAAACAACTTACCAAACACAATCTCCTTAGGGTCAAATTACTTACCTAGGACAATCTCCTTAGGGTCAAACAACTTACCAAGGACAATCTCCTTAGGGTCAAACAACTTCCCAAGGACAACCTCCTTAGGGTCAAACAACTTACCAAGGACAACCCCCTTAGGGTCAAACAACTTACCAAGGACAACCTCCTTAGGGTCAAACAACTTACCGAGGACAATCTCCTTAGGGTCAAACAACTTACCTACGACAACCTCCTTAGGGTCAAACAACTTACCAAAGACAATCTCCTTAGGGTCAAACAACTTACCAAGGACAATAACCTTATATTAGGGTCAAACAACTTACCTAGGACAATCTCCTTAGGGTCAATCACCTTTTTGAATTCTTCAACGCTCTGCTGTTTGGTTTCACTAAGAACAGTTTTTGAGGTTGCTGATGGAGGCTACAGGTGTAGAACAGAAAGTTGTGCTATTATAATGCTAAGGTAAACACTTTTATCAAATTATCATCAGTGAAATATTAGAAATAATCACGGTCTGACCAAAACTTATATCTTCACTGCAGTGAAGAAATATAAATAATATTGAGTACTGAGAAAAACGTTTGCAGCATTTTATATTTGTCATTTTTTGCCCTCCATAATGAGGGTTATTTATCACAACAGTGAAAATAAGTATACAACATACTATTCATAGTAACAAGAGGCCCAGAGGGACTGTATCGCTCACCTGGATATCTAAGCAATCATGGCAAAATATTCTCCAAATGAGATCCAAGGGAATATGCCAGACCCCAAGGCCAATCCTTGTAGCATATCTGTATTAGATTTTTCATGCCAAGCAATTTTATGTATGGTTATGGGGTGGGGATCTCAACTGTTTCCAAGCTGTGACTTAGAAACTAGGTCCCTAGGGTTGTGGCCAGACCCCAGGATCAATTCTAATATCATGACTGCATTTGTCTCTTTTTGCCCAGCATTTGTATATATAGTTTTGGGGTGGGGATCTCATCCGTTTCAAAGATATGATCCAGGGGTTAAGTCTCCAAGGGTGGGGCAGATCCCAAGGCCATTCTGGAAGCATATGTGCATTCATCTCTTTATACTCAGCAATTGTATATATGGTTATAGGGTGGGGATCTCAACTGTTTCCAAGCTGTGACTAAGAAACTAGGTCCCTAGGGGTTCGGTCAGACCCCAGGGTCTATTCTAATATCATGACTGCATTCGTCTCTTTATGCCCAGCATTTGTATATATAGTTTTGGGGTGGGGATCTCAACCGTTTTAAAGTTATGACCCAGGGACTATTTCTCCAAGGGTGGGGCCAGATCCTAGGGCCATCCTAGAAGCAAATGTGCCCCATCCCTTAGCCCAGGGGGTCAGCCCAACCATTTGTACAACTTTGAATCCCTGCCTCCCATGAATGCTTCCTACCAAATATGATCGATATCCATGGCATAGTTCTACAGAAGAAGTCGTTTGTAGCAATATAGCCAAATTGCCCCTATTTGGCCCCGCCCCTCAGCCCCCTGGGGGGTCAGCCCCACCAACTGTACAATTATGAATCACTGCCTCCAATGAATGTTTTTGATCAAATATGATTGATATCCAGTGCATAGTTCTACAGAAGAAGTCGTGTGTAGCAATATAGCCAAATTGCCCCATTTTGGCCCCCGCCCTCAGCCCATTTGTACAAGTTTGAATCCCCACCACCTAGGGATGCTTCCAGTCAAATATGGTTGATATCCATCACTTGGTTCATGAGAAGAAGTCGATTATAGCAATATAGCCAAATTGCCCCCTTTTGGCCCTGCCTCTCAGCCCCCTGGGGGGGGGGGGGGTCAGCCCAACCAATTGTAAAATTTTGAATCCCCACCACCTAGGGTTGCTTCCAGTCAAATTTAGTTAAATTCCAATTAGTGGTTAGGAAAAAGAAGTCGTTTAAAGGAATTGTTGACATACGGACGGACGCCATGGTATGGCATAAGCTCACCTTGGTCCTTCGGACCAGCTAGGTGAGCTAATAACATTGGAAGAGCCAAATAAACACTCCATGAAAATGGATTCTACCAGTGTACATACATTCCATAACTTTCCTGTGCAAAATAGTGAGATCAGTGATTTTTTTTAATGGGTTTGGTCAAAATAGTGATATTTTTTCTCTGAATTAGTGAGAAATTCAAATTATACTGCATATAACATAGTATTAAACATTCGTGTTATTCTGAAGCCTCTAATTACTTCGTTAGAACCGAAATTGAAAGATTTATTGCTATTACATCTCAAAACATTGGGAATATCCAATATTCATTTGCTGAAAAAAAAAGTAAACCAATAACTACTACTTCCAATATTTTTATATATCCAATTGTGAAGAAACTTGTTTTCTTGCGTTTATGTTTTTTCTCATCAACACTCAATCCTGTCCCAGCTACAAGAGAATAAATTCTAGATTCATGTCAGTGTCTGGTTTCAATTTTATAGTCACTACTTACAATTAACAGCTCGTATGTTGCTGTTTAATGTTTGTATCAACTGTCATCACATATTAATTAGCAAGTAGCCCCCAATGGATGTGGGATCACTGATTTAATTGCTTAACAGTTCACACATCGGTGAGCAAGTCACCAAGCCATGCGCCCCTAAATCAGCCAGCCGGGCCACAGGGGCTTGTTTAGACTTATATGATAAAATCAGCTAGAAATACCTACATATAAACATATACAACTTTACACCTATGCAGCTATTTGAATGGCCTGTAATTTATGTGGCTGGCGTGTGACTTACGACCTCTCAGTGACCTAGGTCAGTGTGAATCCATGTAGCTATTGTTTATTCACTAAGATTGACCAAATTTTGTTTCTTTTCGTGAGACCGATTGAAATTCATGAGAAATGGGTCTCACGCTGTGAGGATTTTTTCTGAAGCAATTTTCGTGTGTCTCATGCCAAAATCATTAGATATGGCATGTATGAAGTCGGTGTAGGGAGAAAATTAAAATTTGACTAGATGAACATTTATTTTCACGTATGATGATATAAGGTCCTGTATTGATTTTATATTGACCAATCAGAATAGCATTTCAATCTGCTTCATTCACAGCTACAGATTTCCTGTTCCGCTGCAGATGAAGCCAGCCCAGAATAGGTGGTTGTTTTTGTCTTTTGTAGTAAACATTAAGTTGAGAAGCACATTCAGAACGGCATACAGCTATGTTATCAATCATAATGTTATTACAATATATTGTCAAAGATTACTCTTCTACCTAGTACCTAGTTAATGCAGTAATATTTTGCTGTAACATTGTTGGTGTTGCACTTTATGTTTCACTCCGTACAGGGAAGATTGTGCTCTGTGTGTATAGTCGTGAGAAACCATGGCGACAAGCTGCCATTACAATGGCGACCTTGTTTATCATTATCAAAACAAGGCTACCGTAATACACTTTACCGTCAGGGAACTTTGAATGTGTGTCCATAGAATAAGAAGTTTGCCAGCATCCCTTTGTTGTATAATCAGACATAATGGATGTTCCATGTTTACAGAAGGAACCAAACAATGGCTGTCATCAAACAGTTATCTCGCTGAAGCGTGAACGACTCCATATTTGAAACAGGTATCAATCCATCGAGCCTTTTTTTATTGCGTATATGCTAATTTATATGCAGTCACAGTTTACTAGTCTGAATAAGGGAAAGATATAAATATAATATATACATGTTTGTTAGGTTGTCATAGTAACACTCACATTGCGACTTGGCGGTAGTTGTGGGGGTTCACTGACATTCGCAGGTTCTGCGTACGTGTCCTCAGGAACCTCGGGCTCATCCCTCGGTGGAAGATTTGGTCTCGGCATGCTTTTTGGGACTGCACAGCATGATGGGATACAGACAGAGTTCAAAAGAAGTTTGTATAGAAAACAAAAATTAACAATCTTGATCTATGTCCCAAGGTTTCTTGAGGAACACACAATTGGAAATTATCATAAAAAAACACTGTGCTAAATTTTGTTTTACAGAGTAGCGCACTGATGAATTGGTGCACCCACAAAAGAAACCTATGTAACAGAAAACAACATACAAGAACTTAAACTGGTGCAGTCATTTAGCACAGTATATATACTGGTGCAGTCATTTAGTGCAGTATATATACTGGTGCACTCATTTAGCACAGTATATTTACTGGTGCAGTCATTTAGCACAGTATATATACTGGTGCAGTCATTTACCACAGTATATATACTGGTGCAGTCATTTAGCACAATATATATACTGACGCAGTCATTTAGCACAAGCACAATATATATACTGACGCAGTCATTTAGCACAATATATATACGTATGCAGTCATTTAGCACAATATATATACTTATGCAGTCATTTAGCACAATATATATACTGGTGCAGTCATTTAGCACAATATATTTACTGGTGCAGTCATTTAGCACAATATATAAAGCACAAAAAGTGCTAAAATAAGACCACGGCTAAAAAATGTACATTTACAGTATACAGATGTAAATCCCCTAATCAAAAATTATAATTTTATTTCCACCACTAAAAATACTACTACTACTAGGTCTAGTGGCAGTAACACTTAGATTTCTGATCAGCCAGAGATTAAAAACATAATTATAAGATTTTGACACCGTCAGTGTAAAGACACTTGTGTTAGGCTTCTTAGCACATACCACAGAGGAACAAAGATAAGTACATAAAGTGCTGACACAAGGACATTCAGATGGTAGAGAAACGTGAGAGTAACAGTATGTATGACATACCTTGATGAGACCGCTCCACTGACTTGTTTTCAGAACGTACATAAACCAACTCTTCCTGACCTGTAAACGTCGATAAAAGTCTAGATTTATCAATTTCATCAAACAAGAACTATTATCCAGAGACTCACTTTGACTCCCCTTCCCAAAATGACCCCAGTAGCCTAACAGTTCCAACACAATGTTAAGACCCTCCCTGTTTCTAATTAATGAAGATACCGGTTACATTTAAAGCCAATTTATTTAGAAATAATTTTACATCAATTAGGACTCCATGAATATAAATGACATCAATTTAACATGAAAAGGATGATGTGAATTCCTATGAAGGTTATTTAATACATCAAAGTCCTAAACACTTTTGGAATTTACTCAATTAAAAGTTTGTATGAGAAATAGTATGTCTAAACAGATATGAACCACTGAACACTTTAACGAGTTGTAGACTGGAAAAGACTTGTACATTTTGTGGTCTGCTAACCACTCCTACAGTCCGACAGATAAAGTATACAATACCAACACCTCATGGTAAAATGTTTCATTGCAACACGACACTCGAAGTAAAATCCAAAGCTCTCCTAAGGAAAGTGATCAAGTATAAGTTGTTTTTACCTGGACAGACGGATGCTGTTAGTTTGGTTGTAAGTCCGTCAGATTGGTGGGTGTAGTGGTCAATCACACGCTCCAGAGAGGGAAACAATGGACCGTTATCAATGTAATGGACAAGCTTGTTCCTATAATCCTAAAAATAACCATACATCTTCTTACATTTCTAGAAAAACATGTTCCCTTTAATCGAAAAGGTAATGTTATTTAAAGCCATTTTGAATTCAGATTTAACCTGCTTCAATTTGAAGAAGAAAATTTGAAGTATGGTATTATCTTAATATTTGCAGTTTTTGTTCTTGAAAGATGAAAAGAAAAACATCAGGACTTCGACTCACAAATATTGAACATTGAACGCTGAGTTTTTGTATATCAGACAGAATGTGATTGTTATGTATATCAGACAGAATGTAATTGTTATGTATATCAGACAGAATGTCATTGTTATGGATATCAGACAGAATGTGATTGTTATGTATATCCGACAGAATGTGATTGTTATGTATATCAGAAAGAATGTCATTGTTATGTATATCAGACAGAATGTCATTGTTATGTATTTCAGACAGAATTTGATTGTTATGTATATCAGACAGATTGTGATTGTTATGTATATCAGACAGAATGGGATTGTTATGTATATCAGACAGAATGTGACGGTTATGTATATCAGACAGAATGTGATTGTATGTATATCAGAAAGAATGTGACTGTTATGTATATCAGACAGAATGTGATTGATATGTATATCAGACAGAATGTGATTGGTATGTATAATAGACAGAATGTGATTTTTATGACTATCAGACAGAATGTGATTGTTATGTATATCAGACAGAATTTGATTGTTATGTATATCAGACAGATTGTGACTGTTATGTATATCAGACAGAATGTGATTGTTCTGTATATCAGACAGAATGTCATTGTTATGTATATCTGGCAGAATGTGATTGCTATGTATATCAGACAGAATGTGATTGTTACGTATATCAGACAGAATGTAATTGTTATGTATATCAGACAGAATGTCATTGTTATGTATTTCAGACAGAATTTGATTGTTATGTATATCAGACAGATTGTGACTGTTATGTATATCAGACAGAATGTTATTGTTATGTATATCAGACAGAATGTAATTGTTACGTATATCATTGTTATGTATATCAGACAGAAGGTGATTGCTATGTATATTAGACAGAATGTGATTGTTATGTATATGATTGTTATGTATATTAGACAGAATGTCATTGTTATGTATATCAGACAGAATGTGATTGTTCTGTATATCAGACAGAATGTCATTGTTATGTATATCAGACCGAATGTGATTGTTATGTATATCAGACAGAATGTAGTTGTTATGTATATCATTGTTATGTATATCAGACAGAATGTGATTATTATGTATATCAGACAGAATGTGATTGTTCTGTATATCAGACAGAATGTCATTGTTATGTATATTAGACAGAATGTGATTGGTATGTATATCAGACAGAATGTGATTGCTATGTATATCAGACAGAATGTGATTGTGATTGCTATGTATATTAGACAGAATGTGATTGTTATGTATGTCAGACAGAATGTAATTGTTATGTATATGATTGTTATGTATATTAGACAGAATGTCATTGTTATGTATATCAGACAGACTGTGATTGTTATGTATATGATTGTTATGTATATTAGACAGAATGTCATTGTTATGTATATCAGACAGAATGTGACGGTTATGTATATCAGACAGAATGTGATTGTTCTGTATATCAGACAGAATGTCATTGTTATGTATATCTGGCAGAATGTGATTGCTATGTATATCAGACAGAATGTGATTGTTACGTATATCAGACAGAATGTAATTGTTATGTATATCAGACAGAATGTCATTGTTATGTATATCAGACAGAATGTCATTGTTATGTATATCTGGCAGAATGTGATTGCTATGTATATCAGACAGAATGTGATTGTTACGTATATCAGACAGAATGTAATTGTTATGTATATCAGACAGAATGTCATTGTTATGTATATTAGACAGAATGTGATTGTTATGTAGATCAGACAGAATGTGATTGTTATGTATATCCGACAGAATGTGATTGTTATGTATATCAGAAAGAATGTGATTGTTATGTATATCAGACAGATTGTGACTGTTATGTATATCAGACAGAATGTTATTGTTATGTATATCAGACAGAATGTTATTGTTATGTATATCAGACAAAATGTGATTGTCATGTATATCAGACAGAATGTGATTGTTATAATATCAGACAGAATGTGATTGTTATGTATGTCAGACAGAATGTAATTGTTATGTATATGATTGTTATGTATATTAGACAGAATGTCATTGTTATGTATATCAGACCGAATGTGATTGTTATGTATATCAGACAGATTGTGACTGTTATGTATATCAGACAGAATGTTATTGTTATGTATATCAGACAGAATGTTATTGTTATGTATATCAGACAGAATGTAATTGTTATGTATATCAGACAGAATGTCATTGTTATGGATATCAGACAGAATGTGATTGTTATGAATATCAGACAGAATGTGATTGATATGTATATCAGACAGAATGTGATTGGTATGTATATCAGACAGAATGTGATTGCTATGTTTATTAGACAGAATGTGATTGTTATGTATATCAGGCAAAATGTGATTGTTATGTATATCAGACAGAATGTAATTGTTATGTATATCATTGTTATGTATATCAGACAGAATGTGATTGCTATGTATATTAGACAGAATGTGATTGTTATGTATATCAGACAGAATGTGATTGTTACGTATATTAGACAGAATGTGATTGTTATGTATATCAGACAGATTGTGACTGTTATGTATATCAGACAGAATGTGATTGTTATATATATGATTGTTATGTATATCAGACAGAATGTGAATATTATGTATATCAGACAGAATGTGATTGTTATGTATGTGATTGTTATGTATATCAGACAGAATGTGACGGTTATGTATATCAGACAGAATGTGATTGTTATGTAAAGGAGTGTTATGTATATCAGACAGAATGTGATTGTTATATATATGATTGTTATGTATATCAGACGGAATGTGAATGTTATGTATATCAGACAGAATGTCATTGTTATGTATATCAGACAGAATGAGATTGTTATGTATATGATTGTTATGTATATCAGACAGAATGTGAATATTATGTATATCAGACAGAATGTGATTGTTATGTATGTGATTGTTATGTATATCAGACAGAATGTGAATGTTATGTATATCAGAAAGAATGTGATTGTTATGTATATCAGACAGAATGTAATTGTTATGTATATGATTGTTATGTATATCAGACATAATGTGATTGTTATGTATATCAGACAGAATGTGACTGTTATGTATATCAGACAGAATGTTATTGTTATGTATATTAGACAGAATGTGATTGTTACGTATATCAGACAGAATGTAATTGTTATGTATATCAGGCAGAATGTGATTGTTATGTATATCAGACAGAATGTAATTGTTATGTATATGATTGTTATGTATATCAGACATAATGTGATTGTTATGTATATCAGACAGAATGTGATAGTTATGTATATCAGACAGAATGTGATTGTTATAATATCAGACAGAATGTGATTGTTATGTATATCAGAAAGAATGTGAATGTTATGTATATCAGACAGAATGGGATTGTTATGTATATTAGACAGAATGTGATTGTTATGTATATTACACAGAATGTGATTGTTATGTATATCAGACAGAATGTTATTGTTATGTATATTAGACAGAATGTGATTGTTATTTATATCAGACAGAATGTGATTGTTATGTATATCAGACAAAATGTGATTGTTATGTATATCAGACAGAATGTGATAGTTATGTATATCAGACAGAATGTGATTGTTATATATATGATTGTTATTTATATCAGACAGAATGTGAATGTTATGTATATCAGACAGAATGGGATTGTTATGTATATTAGACAGAATGTGATTGTTACGTATATCAGACAGAATGTGATTGTTATAATATCAGACAGAATGTGATTGTTATGTATATCAGGCAGAATGTGATTGTTATGTATATCAGACAGAATGAGATTGTTATGTATATGATTGTTATGTATATCAGACAGAATGTGAATATTATGTATATCAGACAGAATGTGATTGTTATGTAATGAACTATGATTGTTATGTATATCAGACAGAATGTGATTTGTATGTATATGATTGGTATGTATATCAGACAGAATGTGAATGTTATGTATATCAGACGGAATGTGATTGTTATGTATATCAGACAGAATGTAATTGTTATGTATATCAGACAGAATGTGATTGTTACGTATATCAGACAGAATGTGATTGTTATGTATATCTGACAGAATGTGATTGTTATGTATATCAGACAGAATGTGATTGTTATATATATGATTGTTATGTATATCAGACAGAATGTGATTGTTATGTATATCAGACAGAATGTGATTGTTATGTAATGAACACAAGATAAGAAGTTTAATTACATTTACAGATATATAACGGGCTGTAATTTGTATTGTGATCTTATCAAATTCACTATTTCTTTGTTTGACCTAGCCTGTGCCCTGTATTGATGTGGTCCATCACGTGCGCCATGTTGCTGAGAGTGATTCCTGTTGGCCATTTATTTTCGAAATACATTTATGGCAATCAATTTTTTCTAAAAATTCTCCCAGTTAAGTTAATGATTTCATCAACCAGTAACATACATAACAGTCGTACATACCAAATTGTTAACTAGACCTACACTTACGACTGAAAAGTACCTCCGGTGAATGTATCCTATGTAATGGTCGACGCTATATTTATTATCACTTTGCATCAAGAAAACAGTAGTGAGTTAATTAATCAGTATCAGTTTATTAACTGTAGATAATGTATACCAGGTTGTGTAAACATGGTCACCAGTATGTTTCGCTTCATACCCAAACATGTTCATGAAGGTGTTAAAATAACCATGGGACATTCCAATTTTCTCATACAGGTAATTTTTTTATTTTGATTTATTAGTTGTAATTTCCAATGCTTTCATAACGAACATGCCTTGCTTACACTTTGAAACAGCAAGATATTCGACTCATACAAGTTCAATTCATGAATAGAAAACTGAATATTAGTAGTGTATTAATTATAAGGGGAAAATTCCAGACTTTGCTGTAAGTTCGACACATCGAGAAATTTGAATCTTTGAAGATTGATTTATGGAAGTTTGACTGTACATACTGAGCATGCACCTCCTTTACCTACCTTGACCTTGACCTCAAAGTTGTAGTAATTTTTCTTAAAGCAGAATGTTATTACATGGAAGTTAACATTTCTCCGACTTTTCCGGACCAGAAACAAGCCGTCTGTTTTGTGGTAAGCGTCAAGTAGTTGACAGGCTTGCTGGAATAAAATACCAGAGACACTGATAATATGTAAACAAATTCCAATGGTAAATTGATCTATAATTTTTTTTCCAAAAACAGAATGTTGATACATAAATCTTTATAAAAACAGTAAACTGATTCCATTCGAATAAAATATCCAAATAAGAGAACATTTGGCGTGAAGCTCTGTATCATTGCAACCTTATGATCTGATTAAAGTTTGCGGTAAGATTGAAGTGGCCTCGCTTTATATGAACTCCTATGTAACGTTGCAGGTTTACCTTGAATGACGCGAACTAGAGTCAACATCCAGTTAAAAGTAATGTCAATTATAATTGTGATTGTATACCACAACCAGGCTCTACTGCCATGGTGATGGCGTGTTATTAACTAGGGCTACAACAATTTATCGCGATATTTTGAATACTGTATGACACACAATATTTTTTGGAGGTCACGATACACCTACAATATTTTCCGGATTTTGTCGTTTCTGAGTTTAGTCTACTCATATCAGTTTAAACATAGCGAGTGACAGCTCCAGATCAGCATGCACGTCGAGGGCCTGAACTGTGTAAAACTTTGAAGTCATGTCCATTTTGGACCAAATCTATTTCCAGTTGAATATTGTCCTTACAAATTGGAACGTCTTTGCGCTTGTCTTCTACTGTTTCTTTATGTATTGTGACAACAGTATCGTAATACGTATCATATCGTCACGTTAATGTATCATTGCAGCCCTGCTATTAACTCTCTTTAACTATAGCAAGATTTACAGCTGATTATATTTTGTTGATCTGAAAAATGTTATTCCTTAATTTGAACATGTCCAAGAAACAATTTCCCGAGACAAAAAAAATGTTTCTTTAAAAGCAAGATTCTGAAAACTGAAAGTTCAAAGAAAGAATGCTTCGAGTGAACGAATGTAATTGTATCATATAACAAAGTTCTCAATCCTTCCAACATCGTTCAGGTGAAAGGTGATCAGGTTGCTTACCTGTCTGTCTAGGTCTGGGTGGAGCCAATCCTCCTGTTTTGTGTATATGGGACGCCTGTCTTCAGCATCTGTTATAAGTACGAAGCTCACTCAGTGCAAATATACAAAGATATTAAGGAGATATTTGACCCCAAAGTGTTTGACCCCTTGGTGTAAATCATACTGTACACCGGCAAACGTTCACCTAGTCAAATTGTCACCCTTCACCAGTAGAAGCCAGTGCAGTGTTAATTTCACTGTCGACATATCATTACTATGTATATATATCTAGTATATTATATGTTATATGTACTTATTTTCAATGACAAAAATATGCACTCATTCTGGACAAACAAAACGATACACCATATTTGAAAGTATACAAATGTAATAATAATAATATCAATAATAATAAATTGAAGTTCTTATATACCACTTTATCACAACCTAGGTCCTACGTTGTTTAAAAGCGGTTCACAAAGTATTAATCATGGTTATAGGGCATTTGCAACCAGCCAATATCTTTCTCAACTCCCTGGGGAGCATACAGCCGGTGCTGCCATTTCGGCACTCACAGCTAGCATTCAATAATTCAAGCACTGCCCAACCACGTACTCATTTACAGCTGAGTAGACTGGAACAAGCAAAGTAAAATATCTTGTTCAAGGATACAACACAGTGGCATGACCCGACTCAAACCCGCAACCCTTCAGTCACGACCCCAGCATCCTACTACAAAACAAATGTACTTGACTACCGTAGGTTTACTTCTGTAGTAATAAACTGTAGGATGTGACTTACTGAGTAATTTTATGCAATCGTCCCTGTTGTACTTGATGGCCAGGTCCAGTGGCGTCTGTTCATCCTCGGCGCGTGGCATCAGAGGGGCGTTCATCTTTAGCAAGGCCTGACCATAAACATGCAACAAGTTAGCTGATTGCTCAAAACAACACTACACATAAGGGGCTTTATATCTCCCTATATAATGTGAATGCTCTTAACAAGTTTGATTCTAGTACCATGTATGTTGTGTCTTAATTGAACCAGTTTGTCTGTCTACCCAGATGTAGAAATAGGTTTCAGCATACAGGGAAGTAAGTCTACAGCAGATCGATCCATCTAACTGATTTTGAAATAATTGAGATAACAAATAGACATGTGAATTTATTTCATGATAAACAATGTCTTTTAGGGAGCATAGAAAATGAATTCAAAATAATTAATGTCTGTAATATGACAATGAAATTACTTTTAATATAAAAGTATTTGAGATAACATGAGAAATGACTATGCTGTATCATGACTACATATAACAGTCCAGTCACACCTTTATACACGTGACATGTCCACTATAACAGTCAAGTCTCATCTTCACACACATGACATGTCCACTATAACTGTCCAGTCTCACCTTTACACACATGATATGTCCACTATAACAGTCCAGCCTAACCTTTACACACTTGACATGTCCACTTTAACAGTCCAATCTCCCCTTTACACCCGTGACATGTCCACTATAACAGTCCAATCTCACCTTTATACACGTGACATGTCTCTCACCTTTACACACCTGACATGTCCACTATAACAGTCCAGTTTCACCTTTACACACTTGACACGTCCACTATAACAGTCCAGTCTCACTTTTACACACTTGACATGTCCACTATCACAGTCCAGTCTCACCTTTACACACTTGACCTGTCCACTATAACAGTCCAATCTCACCTTTACACACGTGGCATGTCCACTATAACAGTCCAATCTCACCTTTACACACGTGGCATGTCCACTATAACAGTCCAATCTCGCCTTTACACACGTGACATGTCCACTATACCAGTCCAGTCTCACCTTTACACACTGGACATGTCCACTATAACAGTCCAGTTTCACCTTTACACACTTGACACGTCCACTATAACAGTCCAGTCTCACTTTTACACACTTGACATGTCCACTATGACAGTCTTGACATGTCACCTATAACAGTCCAGTCTCTCCTTTACACACTTGACATGTCCCCTATAACAGTCCAGTCTCCCCTTTACACATGTGACATGTCACTATAACAGTCCAGTCTCACCTTCACCTTTACTCACGTGACATGTCCACTATAACAATGTCCACTATAACAGTCCAGTCTCATCTTCACGCGCAGGACATGTCCACTATAACAGTCCAGTTTCACCTTTACACACTTGACACGTCCACTATAACAGTCCAGTCTCACTTTTACACACTTGACATGTCCACTATCACAGTCCAGTCTCACCTTTACACACGTGACATATCCACTATAACAGTCCAGTCTCATCTTTACACACTTGACATGTCAACTATAACAGTCCAGTCTCACCTTTCCACACTTGACATGTCCACTATAACATGTCCACTATAACAGTCCAGTCAGACCTTTACACACATGACATGTCCACTATAACCCTTTACACACATGACATGTCCACTATAACGGTCCAGTCACACCTTTACACACTGACTTGTCCACTATAACAGTCCAGTCTCACAGTCCAGTCTCACCTTTACACACTGGACATGTCCACTATAACAGTCCAGTATCACCTTTACACACATGACATGTCCAGATAACATGAGAAATGACTATGCTGTATCATGACTACATATAACAGTCCAGTCTCACCTTTACAGACTTGACATGTCCACTATAACAGTCAAGTCTCATCTTCACACACATGACATGTCCACTATAACGGTCCAGTCTCATCTTCACACACATGACATGTCCACTATAACGGTCCAGTCTCATCTTCACACACATGACATGTACACTATAACAGTCCAGTCTCACCTTTACACACATGATATGTCCACTATAACAGTCCAGTCTAACCTTTACACACTTGACATGTCCACTATGACAGTCGAGTCTCACCTTTACACATGTGACATGTCCACTATAACAGTCCAGTCTCACCTTTACACACTTGACATGTCACCTATAACAGTCCAGTCTCACCTTTACACACATGACATGTCCACTATAACAGTCCAGTATCAACTTTACACACTTGACATGTCAACTATAACAGTCCAGTCACACCTTTATACATGTGACATGTCCACTATAACAGTCCAGTCTCACCTTTATACACATGACATGTCCACTATAACAGTCCAGTCTCATCTTCACACACATGACATGTCCCCAGTCTCACCTTTACACACTTGACATGTCCACTATAACAGTCCAGTCTCATCTTCACACACATGACATGTCCACTATAACAGTCCAGTCTCACCTTTACACTCATGACATGTCCACTATAACAGTCCAGACTCACCTTTACACACGTGACATGTCAACTATAACAGTCCAGTCTCACCTTTACACACATGACATGTCCACTATAACAGTCCAGTCACACCTTTACACACTTGACATGTCCACTATAACAGTCCAATCTCCCCTTTACACACGTGACATGTCCACTATAACAGTCCAGTCTCACCTTTATACACTTGACATGTCCACTATTACAGTCCAGTCTCACCTTTACACACTTGACATGTCCACTATAACAGTCCAGTCTCACCTTCACCTTTACTCACGTGACAACAGTCCAGTCTCACCTTTACACACTTGACATGTCCACTATTACAGTCCAGTCTCACCATTACACACTTGACATGTCCACTATAACAGTCCAGCCTCACCTTCACCTTTACTCACGTGACATGACCACTATAACAGTCCAGTCTCACCTTTATACACATGACATGTCCACTATAACAGTCCAATCTCCCCTTTACACACGTGACATGTCCACTATAACAGTCCAGTCTCACCTTCACCTTTACTCACGTGACATGTCCACTATAACAGTCCAGTCTCACCTTTACACATGTGACACTATAACAGTCCAGTCTCACCTTGACACACTTGACATGTCCACTATTACAGTCCAGTCTCCCCTTTACACACTTGCCATGTCAACTATAACAGTCCAATCTCACCTTTACACACGTGACCTGTCCACTATAACAGTCCAGTCTCACCTTTACACACTTGACATGTCAACTATAACAGTCCAGTCTCACCTTTACACACGTGACCTGTCCACTATAACAGTCCAGTCTCACCTTTACACACTTGACATGTCAACTATAACAGTCCAGTCTCACCTTTACACACTTGACTTGTCAACTATAACAGTCCAGTCTCACCTTTACACACATGACCTGTCCACTATAACAGTCCAGTCTCACCTTTATACACATGACATGACCACTATAACAGTCCAGTCTCACCTTTACACACATGACCTGTCCACTATAACAGTCCAGTCTCACCTTTACACAAGTGACATGTCCACTATAACAGTCCAGTCTCACTTTTACACACTTGACATGTCCACTATAACAGTCAAGTCTCACCTTTACACACGTGACATGTCCACTATAACAGTCCAGTCTCACCATTACACACTTGACATGTCCACTATAACAGTCAAGTCTCACCTTTACACACGTGACATGTCCACTATAACAGTCCAATCTCACCTTGATACACTTGACATGTCCACGCATTGCTGCATCATGCATGGGTACCCAAGATGTTTTAGGTGTAGAGGACTGAAGGTTGGCACCACCTTTTTCTACCAGGATTGGAATCATCTCAGCTCTGTTCGTGGCACAGGACCGCTGTAGACATAACCATCAACAATGTACAGGTACAACTGTAAAGGTAACACCTGTCTCTGAAGACAGGTACAAATGTAAATGTAACACCTGACTCTGGAGACAGGTACAAATGTAAATGTAACACATGTCTCTGGAGACAGGTACAAATGTAAAGGTAACACATGTCTCTGGAGACTGGTACAATTGTAAAGGTAACAACTGACTCTGGAGACAGGTACAAATGTAAAGGTAACACCTGTCTCTGTAGACAAGTACAAATGTACAGGTAACACATGTCTCTGGAGATAGGTACAAATGTAAATGTAACACATGTCTGTAGACAGGTACAAATGTAAAGGTAACCCCTGACTCTGGAGACAGGTACAAATGTAAATGTAACACCCGACTCTGGAGACAGGTACAAATGTAAAGGTAGCACCTGACTCTGGAGACAGGTACGAATGTAAAGGTAACAACTGTCTCTGGAGACAGGGACAAATGTAAAGGTAACACCTGTCTCTGGAGACTGGTACAATTGTAAAGGTAACAACTGACTCTGTAGACAGGTACAAATGTACAGGTAACACCTGACTCTGGAGACAGGTACAAATGTAAAGGTAACAACTGTCTCTGGAGACAGGTACAAATGTACAGGTAACACCTGACTCTGGAGACAGGTACAAATGTAAAGGTAACACCTGTCTCTGGACATAGGTACAAAGGTAAATGTAACACATGTCTGTATACAGGTACAAATGTAAAGGAAACACCTGTCTCTGGAGACAGGAACAAATGTACAGGTAACACCTGTCTCTGGAGACAGGAACAAATGTAAAGGTAACACCTGACCCTGGAGACAGGTACAAATGTAAAGGTAACACCTGACTCTGGAGACAGGTAAAAATGTAAAGGTAACACATGTCTCTGGAGCTGGGATTTACGTTATTTCTATGATTGGTAATTAAGCATAAAAAGTAGATTTCATAGTTACTTTTTCACAGTATCACTGAATACTAGGTCCCAGAGGGTTCATTCAAATTTAACTCTGGAGTCAAGAAGGTCCGATACCTGATTAACACAAATTTACCTCTTGAGTCAAGAAGGTCCGATCCCTGATTAACACAAATTTAACTCTTGAATCAAGAAGGTCCGATTCCTGATTAACACAAAGTTAACTCTGGAGTCAACAAGGTCCGATACCTGATTAACACATATTTAACTCTGGAGTCAAGAAAGTCTGATACCTGATTAACACAAATTTAACTCTTGAGTCAAGAAGGTCCGATACCTGATTAACACAAATTTAACTCTGGAGTCAAGAAGGTCCGATACCTGATTAATACAAATTTAACTCTGGAGTCAAGAAGATCCGATACCTGATTAACACAAATTTAACTCTGGAGTCAAAAAGGTCCGATACCTGATTAACACATATTTAACTCTGGAGTCAAGAAGGTCCGATACCTGATTAACTAATATTTAACTCTGGAGTCAAGAAGGTCCGATACCTGATTAACACATATTTAACCCTGGAGTCAAGAAGGTCTGATACCTGATTAACACATATTTAAAAGGACTCGCGGGCTTAGTTTCTAATGCAGGCTCCACATCAGTACAGGGTATATCAATAGTCTACAGTCTTAAACAGACAAAATGTTCACAATTTTCATTTAGATAGGAAAATTTTACCAGAATGAAATACCAGGTACTTTAAATATTAATTCAAGTACATTAATAGATCAAGTGCCATATTTATCATGCAAAAAGCCCAGGGGACGAACACATAATCGTGACTGAAAGTAGGGGGTGGGCTTATTTCAGGACAATGAAATAGCTTTTTTTGGCATTTCATCCAAACTGCAATATACAATATGGTGGGCTTACTACCAAGCATGGGCTTTCTGCCAAATAAATACGGTAACTAAGATTTGACAGTCTGACACTTCTGTTATATATGTAAGTGGAAATTAATTCACATTTCAGAGTGAATCTAAGCAAGGGAGACAACCTATTTGCCTTACATGAAGGGGAGTTAACCCTGCTCTATCTTTCATTTCCACATCTGCTTTGTGTTCAATAAGTAGCTGTACAATATCCTGGAATCCGTATTTACAGGCATCGTGTAACGCTGTCGTACCTAAAACAACAAAACCATGTGTTATTGGTTTGTTATCATTGTGTTCCTACAAACTGACTAGCATTGAAAAAGGAAATGTTATTATTTCTGAATTTCTTTATCATAAATCTAACCTCATCACAACAAGATGACCTGTATCACTCACCTTGATATTTAAGCAATCATTGTAAAATGTTCTCATGTAAATGTAATATTGCAACTAAAGATCCCATGCAAAAGGCTGGACCCTGAAGCCAATCCTGGTAGCATAATTATGTGTATCCAATCTTTGTAATGAGATTCATTTTAACATTCTCAAGAGGCAGGATGGATAAATTACACTCTTTGCTTAACAAAGAAAACAGACATGACAAAATTGAGGCTTTTTATACAACATCTTGTGGATGATACAAGGAGACTAGTCTGATGTCTTTGATGAAGGAACTAAGGAGCAGCGTAACGATGAACTAAGGAGCAGCGTAACGGTGAACTAAGAAGCAGCGTAACGGTGAACTAAGGAGCAGCGTAACGGTGAACTAAGGAGCAGCATTACGGTAAAATTGACAGTCTGTAATGTTTGATTTCACTTCTCTGTAATCTTCAAAGAACAGAAATCAGCCTACGTCAATTGGTCAGATACCTGACACCAATCAAATAGCTTATAGCAGGCCTTTGATTTTGTCGTGACATATTTCCAAGGGTGCGCCCTGGGAAGGCATGTGTGTTGAACACGGAACCAAAGAATTCAGACGATGATTTTTACAGTAATCAGTACATGGTAAGAAACCTATAATTAGATTGTTGCTTTAACTATATTTATACTGCTTTTTATTTCAGTATTTAATTATTTTTGTTTGTTTTAATGTTTAGGTTTAACGTCCCATCGACAGCTGTGGTCATTTAGGGCCATGGTGATATTTTTTTTATTTTTTTTTAAACAAACATGCGAGTAGCGAAGATAAAATCAGTTAAAAAGGTTCATTTTAAAAGCATTCACATTGTATGTGTAGATAATTAAAAATATAAAGGGGGTTAAAAGAGATAACGAATAGATGATATTGACTATGTGATATATAGAGCGTCAAAAAAGGGTAAGGTGGGTTAAAAGACATCAGAGTCTATAGAATAGACCAATGTCTTTCAAATAGTTAAATAATGCCTTCGAGTCCACAGAACTGAAAAGAGTTTTCATATCCAGGATCAGAAAGTAGTTATCACGAATGTGTTTAAAATCAGAACATTCTATTAAACAAGAGGCCCAATGGGCCTGCATCACTCACCTGGTATTAATTTCACACTTGTAATCTTAAAAGTGGACTAAAATACAGCAACAGGCAGAATATCAGTGTTTGATTCGTAAGAACCTATTAAAAGATGTAAACATATGACGCTTGTGACCTTGAATGTCGAACAATGCCATTAGGTTGAAAGTGGGTCAAGAACAGTCATGCTACAGGCCAAATATCAGTACCCTGGGCCTTTTGGTTATTGAGAAGAAGTTGTTTGAAGATTTTAAGACATATGACCCCAGTGACCTTGAAAGTTGGTCAAGGTCATTCATTTGAACAAACTCGGTAGCCCTTCATCCCAGCATGCTACAGGCCCAATATCAGTACCCTGGGCCTTTTGGTTATTTATCAGAAGTCGTTTGAAGATTTTAAGACATTTGACCCCTGTGACCTTGAAAGTGGGTCAAAGTCATTCATTTGAACAAACTTAGTAGCACTTCATCCCAGCATGCTACATGCCAAATATCATCAGCCTGGGCCTCTTGATTATTGAAAAGAAGTTTTTTAAAGATTTTAACATATTTGACCCCCGTGACCTTGAAAATTGATGAAGGTCATTTATTTGAACAAACTTGGTAGCCCTTCATTCAAGCATGCTTCTGGCCAAATATCATCACCATAGGCCTTTTGGTTACTGAGAAGAAGTTGTTTAAAGTAAAAAGTTGACGCCGGACGGACGCCGGATGCCGGATGGATGGACAGACGACGGCCGGGAGACGGCCGGGCGATGGCCGGACGCCGGACGCCGCACCATGCCATAAGCTCACTTGGCCCTTTGGGCCAGGTGAGCTAACAAGAGGCCCATGGGCCTTAACGGTCACCTGATATATTGATACAGAGAGTTGATTTTGTTTTTAACATGAACAGAAATATTATTCAAAGTGACAAAAAACAATAAAACCACCTTATTCAATATCTAGCATACAGATTTCAGACTAAAAAGTATTTGAAACTAGCACCTCTGATTCTAGACAAGGAAAAAGAAGAAATTTTAGCACACTGACTCCTTTGAGCCCCACCCTACAGCCTACCTACCCTGGGGGTAGGGCTGGCTCAAAATTTTCAAAGTATCAAACTGTCAACTCAAGGTTATAATTCCAATCAAGTTATTAACATGTAATATTCAAAGTATCATTTGCCATTATAAACCATAATAAAATGTGACCCCCCCCCCCCTCCCCAGGGGGTAAACGTGAGACCCTAGGGTCATAAACCTTAAGACCCTTCCATCTATGAAGAGTATTTGATTCTACCATATCTGGGTCTTGAGAAGAAGATTTTTGAAATTTCAGTAAATTCGACCCTTTTTGGCCCCACCCATCAGCCCCTGGGGGTCAGTCAGGGCTGATATGTGCTTATTATCAAACTGCTACCTAATACTGATAATGCTAACCCAAATTGAATTACTTCCAATGGAAATTAAACAAATGTTGGTCCAAAATGTGATTTCCCTATATAAACTATAGTAAAGTTTACCCCCTCCCCAGGGGGAAACGTGAGACCCCAGGGTCAAGAAATTCACAATTTCGGTAAAGCACCTTAAGACCCTTCCATCTATGAAGAGTATTTGATTCTACCATATCTGGGTCTTGAGAAGAAGATTTTTGAAATTTCAGTCAATTCAACCCTTTTTGGCCCCACCCATCAGCCCCTGGGGGTCAGTCAGGGCTCATAGGTGCATACTATCAAACTGCTACCTAATACTGATAATGCTAACCCAAATTGAATTACTTCCAATGGAAATTAAACAAATGTTGGTCCAAAATGTGATTTCCCTATATAAACTATAGTAAAGTTTACCCCCTCCCCAGGGGGAAACGTGAGACCCCAGGGTCAAGAAATTCACAATTTCGGTAAAGCACCTTAAGACCCTTCCATCTATGAAGAGTATTTGATTCTACCATATCTGGGTCTTGAGAAGAAGATTTTTGAAATTTCAGTCAATTCAACCCTTTTTGGCCCCACCCATCAGCCCCTGGGGGTCAGTCAGGGCTCATAGGTGCATACTATCAAACTGCTACCTAATACTGATAATGCTAACCCAAATTGAATTACTTCCAATGGAAATTAAACAAATGTTGGTCCAAAATGTGATTTCCCTATATAAACTATAGTAAAGTTTACCCCCTCCCCAGGGGGAAACGTGAGACCCCAGGGTCAAGAAATTCACAATTTCGGTAAAGCACCTTAAGACCCTTCCATCTATGAAGAGTATTTGATTCTACCATATCTGGGTCTTGAGAAGAAGATTTTTGAAATTTCAGTCAATTCAACCCTTTTTGGCCCCACCCATCAGCCCCTGGGGGTCAGTCAGGGCTCATAGGTGCATACTATCAAACTGCTACCTAATACTGATAATGCTAACCCAAATTGAATTACTTCCAATGGAAATTAAACAAATGTTGGTCCAAAATGTGATTTCCCTATATAAACTATAGTAAAGTTTACCCCCTCCCCAGGGGGAAACGTGAGACCCCAGGGTCAAGAAATTCACAATTTCGGTAAAGCACCTTAAGACCCTTCCATCTATGAAGAGTATTTGATTCTACCATATCTGGGTCTTGAGAAGAAGATTTTTGAAATTTTAGTCAATCTGACCCTTTTTGGCCCCACCCCTCAGGCCCCTGGGGGGCTTGGGACTAAACCGGCCACTATTTTTGTTGACCTTTGTCCATGGAAGGTCCCTGCAAAATTTCATTGAAATTGGTTCAGGGGTTTTGGAGAATAAGATTTTTGAAATTTTAGTCAATTTGACCCTTTTTGGCCTGCCCCTCAGGCCCCTGGGGGCCTGGGACTACACCGGCAACTGTTTTTGTTGACCTTTGTCCATGGAAGGTCCCTGCAAAATTTCATTGAAATTGGTTCATGGGTTTTGGAGAAGAAGTCGAAAATGTAAATTGTTTACGGACGCACGACAGACGACGGACGACGGACGACGACGGACAAAAGGCGATCGCAATAGGTCACTTGAGACTTTGTCTCAGGTGACCTAAAAATGTTCCACTGTTAATGGAGTGTCACATGCGCGGCATGAATGTGGATCTTTTCGTTTTAAAAGGTACGAATGAGTAGGATATGTGTGCCCAGTACGGAGCCGAGCGAGGACAACTTCCTCTATACAATCTTTCCGACTTCGAGAGACCAGCGTTGCTGCCATTCATTTTGAAGTAGTAAAGTTTTTTAAGACTTTTTTAAGATACGAGATTTCGAAGAGCAAGGTTTTGTATGAGTGTGTTTTTAGGATCTCTTAACTGTAAACTCTGTAGGACAGATAGAGAGTCTGAACAAATATGTTAAATTCAGCTATGTCAGTCAACTTTATGTTGAGTTCTTGCAGGAAATTTGAAATTCGGATACCAAATGTTGGCAGAAATTTTGGGTTTTGCATATTTATGTTTTGGTATTTTGGATTGAATACTTGGTCATAAGCAGGATTTTTTGGGTTTTGATTTTAATTGAGCTGCAAACTGCAATGCAAGTTTTTTCATTCTGTCATTAAAGGATGGTTCATTCGCTTCCACGTACAGGCTTTTTACAGGTGTTGTTCGAAAAGCTCCAAGGGTTAGACATAGACATGTTGAAGTTGTCGTTCTATCGTGTGCATGTTCTTAGATCTGTAACAGATCAAGAGGTCATCCACAAATAACGACCCTTCAGTATTTAATTAACTTCCATTCAAATTTACATTAAAATATCTTTTATAGGATGTTACAGTGGACACAGGTGTTGCTGCCATTGTATCCTCATCAATAAAATGTGAAATACATTGTGGTATAAATAAAATTTAGTCTTTATCTTGATCAAAACTGGTACATAATTAACCTACCCCATTCACTTTTTGCATTGACATCAGGACATAGACTATGGTTCAAAATATCCTTGACAATTTGAACATTCCCTGAAATAAATAAAAGTTACAAATTACCTCCATAAAATATCTGTCCCAATCTGAGCATCCCTTAAAGAAATGTTAAACATGTGATCCTGCAGAGAAACCTGTCATTACCTATCAGTTGTAGACGGATCCATAAACACCTGTATTTTTATTTAAACATATTACTCTGCCAACACAGAATTACCAGTACCATTTCCTTTAAAGAGAACAATGACACCTGTTAACATGAAAAGTGATGAAAGTATGAAACAACTACGTCATGTATCAGGTCAAATATAAATACCTGTTTCTTATTATTCCAACCTTGGTAGATGTTGTGTTTACTGAGTAATTTTAACACTTAACACTCCCTGTCCCACTGCAAGCAAAATAGAGAACTCTACAGGGGTTTTCATAAAGGCAGTTACCTCCCCTTAATTTCATTTTGGATTAAACTATAGCGCGGTTGAGCAGGGCATTTTCCTTGACCGGGTAGCTCAGTAGGTTAGAGCGACAGTATAACAATCTAAGGTCCTGGGTTGGATTCTTGGTCAAGCTCAGCAAATTAAAACCCAGAACACAGTTTTTGACTGTATTTTGATTATTTCATATTATTTTTCATAAAAGTCTCACAAGGTGTTAAATTCTTTTCCGAAATGATTTATCAAAACTATAGTCATTCAGGAAAAATTGTTTCTAATGCCTAGTTACAGTTTTTGGGAGTAGTATGGGATCCTGTATTATACTGAACACTGAATAGTGTTTTGTGTTACGAAAACTTATAAACACTCTACTGAGATTTTCTCCTTACATACATATCTACTGTAATGTATAGCACTTAAATATTGTGGTATCAAATTTTAAGGGTTTAGATCCTGAAACAATTACATGGGTTTAACTTTCATGCAACAACGCTATCTGTCACAATTTTTTTTTTTTCTGTCTCAAGTTTTTACTAGACCTGTATCAGGAGGCAATTCATTTGCATTAGTTATATAATTTCAGGTCACCGATGCATAAACCAGCATTATACAGTGCAAGTTTGACTGATGAATCTTTATTTATAGCTCTGACAGGTTTCCTTACATACCCTCAATGACAGCTCTATGTAGGATATTGGTGGGCCCCTGAGTCCGTGCTTTAGGGGGCGGGGCTGACCCCTGGCAATGCTGGGTCAAGGTTGTCACAAGTCCAGTTTTGTTGGGACTTTGGTAATACTGAATTAATTTCACTAGCCCTGAAAATAACAAGGAGAAATAATTTCTTATTACAAATAATACAAAACACCATCCAGGATAGTTTTGTCTCATGGCCTTGAACAAATAGGCCAAAGAGCTAAAAAAACAGCATTTCAAATATGAATAAACAGGATATCAGAAATGTTTATTCACAGAGTATTGTACCTGGAAAAGTTGGACCATCATCTAAGCGATAGTGTCCATCATGGACCTCCTTTAGTTGGAATTGGTAAACACGTGCATTGTGGGTAACGCTGAGTACAAAGTCGTCCTTAGAACTGGTGCTATCCCTCACCAGGAAGAGTCCGTCAACTCCTCCAAGATTCATCAAACCTGGAAAAAAGTCAAACAATCAATATTCGAACATGTGTATGTACAGTAAAAACTTATAAGTATCACAGTGGGACACAATCTAGTCACTTGTTACTGACCCAGCTACAGGTGTGCAACATTTGTGATCCATCTAGTCACTTGTTACTGACCCAGCTACAGGTATTCTCAGTTATGATCCAACAAGACCCAGCTAGAGGTGTGCCACAGTTGTGATCCATCTAGTCACTTGTTACTGACCTAGCTACAGGTGTGCCACAGTTGTGATCCATCTAGTCACTTGTTACTGACCCAGCTACAGGTATTCTCAGTTATGATCCAACAAGACCCAGCTACAGGTGTGCCACAGTTGTGATCCATCTAGTCACTTGTTACTGAACCATCTAGAGTTGTGCCACAGTTGTGTACCATCTAATCACTTGTTACTGACACATTTAGAGGTTCGTCACAGTTGTGAACCATCTAGTCACTTTTTACTGACAGAGCTAGAGGTTTGTCACAGTTGTGAACCATCTTAGTCACTTGTTACTGACAGAGCTAGAGGTTCGTCACAGTGATGGACCATCTAGTCACTTGTGACTGACACATTTAGAGGGTTGTCACAGTGATGGACCATCTAGTCACTTGGGACTGACACATTTAGAGGTTTGTCACAGTGATGGACCATCTAGTCACTTGTGACTGACACATTTAGAGGTTTGTCACAGTGATGGACCATCTAGTTACTTGTTACTGACAGAGCTAGAGGTTCGTCACAGTCATGAACCATCCAGTCACTTGTTACTGACACAGTTAGAGGTTCGTCACAGTGATGGACCATCTAGTCACTTGTTACTGACAGAGCTAGAGGTTTGTCACAGTTGTGAACCATCTTAGTCACTTGTTACTGACACATTTAGAGGTTCTCCACAGTTGTGAACCATCTAGTAACTTTTTACTGACAGAGCTAGAGGTTTGTCACAGTTGTGAACCATCTTAGTCACTTGTTACTGACAGAGCTAGAGGTTCGTCACAGTCATGAACCATCCAGTCACTTGTTACTGACAGAGCTAGAGGTTTGTCACAGTGATGGACCATCTAGTTACTTGTTACTGACAGAGCTAGAGGTTCGTCACAGTCATGATCCATCCAGTCACTTGTTACTGACAGAGCTAGAGGTTTGTCACAGTTGTGAACCATCTTAGTCACTTGTTACTGACAGAGCTAGAGGTTCGTCACAGTGATGGACCATCTAGTCACTTGTTACTGACAGAGCTTGAGGTTCGTCACAGTGATGGACCATCTAGTTACTTGTTACTGACAGAGCTAGAGGTTCGTCACAGTGATGGACCACCTAGTTACTTGTTACTGACAGAGCTAGAGGTTCGCCACAGGGATGGACCATCTAGTTACTTGTACTGACAGAGCTAGAGGTTCGTCACAGTCATGAACCATCCAGTCACTTGTTACTGACAGAGCTAGAGGTTCGTTACAGTGATGGACCATCTAGTTACTTTGTACTGACAGAGCTAGAGGTTCGTCACAGTGATGGACCATCTAGTTACTTTTTACTGACAGAGCTAGAGGTTCGTCATAGTGATGGACCATCTAGTCACTTGTTACTGACAGAGCTAAAGGTGTGCCACAGTTGTGATCCATCTAGTCACTTGTTACTGACAGAGCTAGAGGTTCGTCATAGTGATGGACCATCTAGTTACTTGTTACTGACAGAGCTAAAGGTGTTCAAGGTGGTTGTTATAGACAGGTGATGTGGTGGCCTTGGTTTATATCTGTTTTGATGTGGTCATTATATAGAGTCAGTTGTAGCCCTGGTTTATATATATGTGTGTGTATGTCAATGTGGTCATTATATAGAGTCAGTTGTAGCCCTGGTTTATATATATGTGTGTGTATGTCAATGTGGTCATTATATAGAGTCAGTTGTAGCCCTGGTTTATATATATGTGTGTGTATGTCAATGTGGTCATTATATAGAGTCAGTTGTAGCCCTGGTTTATATATATGTGTGTGTATGTCAATGTGGTCATTATATAGAGTCAGTTGTAGCCCTGGTTTATATATATGTGTGTGTATGTCAATGTGGTCATTATATAGAGTCAGTTGTAGCCCTGGTTTATATATATGTGTGTGTATGTCAATGTGGTCATTATATAGAGTCAGTTGTAGCCCTGGTTTATATATATGTGTGTGTATGTCAATGTGGTCATTATATAGAGTCAGTTGTAGCCCTGGTTTATATATATGTGTGTGTATGTCAATGTGGTCATTATATAGAGTCAGTTGTAGCCCTGGTTTATATATATGTGTGTGTATGTCAATGTGGTCATTATATAGAGTCAGTTGTAGCCCTGGTTTATATATATGTGTGTGTATGTCAATGTGGTCATTATATAGAGTCAGTTGTAGCCCTGGTTTATATATATGTGTGTGTATGTCAATGTGGTCATTATATAGAGTCAGTTGTAGCCCTGGTTTATATATATGTGTGTGTATGTCAATGTGGTCATTATATAGAGTCAGTTGTAGCCCTGGTTTATATATATGTGTGTGTATGTCAATGTGGTCATTATATAGAGTCAGTTGTAGCCCTGGTTTATATATATGTGTGTGTATGTCAATGTGGTCATTATATAGAGTCAGTTGTAGCCCTGGTTTATATATATGTGTGTGTATGTCAATGTGGTCATTATATAGAGTCAGTTGTAGCCCTGGTTTATATATATGTGTGTGTATGTCAATGTGGTCATTATATAGAGTCAGTTGTAGCCCTGGTTTATATATATGTGTGTGTATGTCAATGTGGTCATTATATAGAGTCAGTTGTAGCCCTGGTTTATATATATGTGTGTGTATGTCAATGTGGTCATTATATAGAGTCAGTTGTAGCCCTGGTTTATATATATGTGTGTGTATGTCAATGTGGTCATTATATAGAGTCAGTTGTAGCCCTGGTTTATATATATGTGTGTGTATGTCAATGTGGTCATTATATAGAGTCAGTTGTAGCCCTGGTTTATATATATGTGTGTGTATGTCAATGTGGTCATTATATAGAGTCAGTTGTAGCCCTGGTTTATATATATGTGTGTGTATGTCAATGTGGTCATTATATAGAGTCAGTTGTAGCCCTGGTTTATATATATGTGTGTGTATGTCAATGTGGTCATTATATAGAGTCAGTTGTAGCCCTGGTTTATATATATGTGTGTGTATGTCAATGTGGTCATTATATAGAGTCAGTTGTAGCCCTGGTTTATATATATGTGTGTGTATGTCAATGTGGTCATTATATAGAGTCAGTTGTAGCCCTGGTTTATATATATGTGTGTGTATGTCAATGTGGTCATTATATAGAGTCAGTTGTAGCCCTGGTTTATATATATGTGTGTGTATGTCAATGTGGTCATTATATAGAGTCAGTTGTAGCCCTGGTTTATATATATGTGTGTGTATGTCAATGTGGTCATTATATAGAGTCAGTTGTAGCCCTGGTTTATATATATGTGTGTGTATGTCAATGTGGTCATTATATAGAGTCAGTTGTAGCCCTGGTTTATATATATGTGTGTGTATGTCAATGTGGTCATTATATAGAGTCAGTTGTAGCCCTGGTTTATATATATGTGTGTGTATGTCAATGTGGTCATTATATAGAGTCAGTTGTAGCCCTGGTTTATATATATGTGTGTGTATGTCAATGTGGTCATTATATAGAGTCAGTTGTAGCCCTGGTTTATATATATGTGTGTGTATGTCAATGTGGTCATTATATAGAGTCAGTTGTAGCCCTGGTTTATATATATGTGTGTGTATGTCAATGTGGTCATTATATAGAGTCAGTTGTAGCCCTGGTTTATATATATGTGTGTGTATGTCAATGAAGTCATTATAGAGAGATGGTTGTTATAGACAGGTGGTCTCTATAAATATTAAGTGTCATACCCCAGCATCAATTAGTCATGGTGTTTATATAATTAACAGCATTATAATTCATATATTTACAGGATGTATGTGAGTTAAAATGATATATAGTGCATATGCATTTAGTGTATTTTGTCCTTGGCACAAGAATTAAAGTACCTGTACAGCCTGGTTATCATGTTTACAACCCTTCAGGTAAACCAATATAATTTTCAGAGTTTGATGGAACAGAATAAGCCGAAAATTGTTTTCCCTTCAGTGTCATACCTTCTGATAGATTTTTAAATGTGAATTCATGATGTAGGTGCGAAAATGTGAGAAATTTGAGCAGGTTTGATGTGTAAATACTTTCAGTGATTATGCGCTCCATACAGTAAATAATTGTGTTACTATTTTGGTGTTGTTTGGGTTTATGTCAAAGGCTGTGCTGTTGGAGGGAAATATATAACTGCACAGAAGTTAAGGCTTAGAAAATAGAAAAACTTTTTAAAGCTCAGTCCAATCTACCTGGAGGCAACAGAATGTTTGAATAACAGGAGAATTTAAATCAATAATCCTCTAGATACAGGAAGCACCTGTCAGTGTAAAGAACCGTTAGTCACTTTAAACCATACCTTAGGTAACTTTGATAAAAACTGTTATATGGGCTACATATCTTTAACTAATTCACCACTGAAGGCACATTTGAACTCTTCCAATTCAAAGGTTGGATCAGTTCATTATCAAATTACAAGGGTGAATGAGTTAATGCCTATTATCAACTACTTAGGATCCTTGGTTAGATTTCCTATGTACAAAGTTTACTTTTTTATGTGATTTTTTTATGATGTTATATTTATGGTACATTTCAAAGATTCATTAATATTGTTAGAGTCCTACAGGATTTCAAATTCATATATTTGTTTTACTATATTTATTCTATATTGACTTGATTGTGAGGCCACCCAATACAAGTACAAGTTCATACATACTGTAAGATAGAGATATAAGATGATGAATAATATCAACTCGTGTGATCGTGACTTCCTGATACTATACATAGACAGTAGTAAAACAGGACATTTATATAGGGCACAAAACCACTGTATATAACAGTCACATAGAGACTACACAAAACGATATCACACAGGAAAAACAAACATACAGGACATACACACACTGTAACATACAGGACATACAAACACTGTAACATACAGGACACACCAACACTGCAACATACAGGACACACAAACACTGTAACACACAGGACACACCAACACTGTAACATACAGGACACACAAACACTGTAACATACAGGACACACCAACACTGTAACATACAGGACACAC